>NW_027223753.1:216908253-217328253 GCF_028538775.1 Myotis yumanensis | reverse complement strand
TACCCTCCGCACAACACAGATGCAAGCAGACAACCGCCCCCACACACCAAGGACACTTGCAACGGAAGACAGGACACATGGACCGTTGTGCAGGAAGCTATGACAACACACTCATTGCAAGGAAGTGCAGGGAAAGGCTCCTTCCCAGACAGAAAGTCCCCTCCAAACAAGAATTGCAGTAATCAGATGTACCCCAGCCAGCTAAGGAAAGATGATGGGGACACCTGCTCCTGGCACAGCACAAATGCCTTCACAAAACTCCTTGCCCTAGGAAACGGAAATGGCAAAGCCTGCCAGGAACACCCACGAGAACCAAGCGGTTGCCACAGAAAGCAAAGGCGCAAATAGATCCAAAATGTGACAGCCAAGAAAGCAATGCCAAGCAGAAGGGAGCACCGACTCACACTCTCCCAGTGAGTTGGCACAAGCAGACACCCTTGAATGGTTTCCCTGACAGTCCGAGCACAACCAGGCCTCTGGCTTCACACAGGAAACAAAGCAGAAAGTTGAATGCCTGTGTGCAAGACCCAGAGAAAGGGAGCTGGTAGGACACAGAGCAGACGCACATGCCACACAAACTTAGGTATTGGCAGCACAACCATGCAGTCAACAGTGCATGTGCGGGACGTTCCCAATGGGCAGGCAACCGCACACAACCAACAAGGGAAGCAGGCACGATGCGGGGGATGACGTCACGCTGGCACAAAGCCAGAAAGGCAGCCGAGCCCATATTGTAAGGCCCTGGAGCTTGGCACAGCAGATACTGTTCAGAAGGACTCCGGGGAAGGATCACATAGGAAAGGATCGCACATTTCCGCAGCCATCACAACTTATAGCCATTCCTGAACCACAGCGGGCCACCACAGGATCAGCACTCTCCAGCGAAATACACAGTGCCACAGCACACTGTTGCACAGACAACTGTCACCAACCACATGCTCACTGTCAAGTGCTTCAACAAATTGCAGGCAGATCACAAGAGACTGGACCCAGGGAGTCTCTGACACCGCATAAAGATCTTTGCCTGGAAATTGTAATGGCTCTCTGCAAGCAAGGTCAGTGGCAGCAAACTGTACAATCGGGAGGGGTGGAAGGAATGTTTGGGCGATGCCCATGCAAATGGGAGCCTGACACAGAAAGCACAGAAGCTGAGCAGAACCCTGTGGCACGGCTCAGGTGCTGCCATGAGCTGTGCATGGCAGCCTGCAGGACTTCCATGGGCGGGTAAAGAACCCATATTACAGGCACCACCACAGCAACACATCAGTCACAATCCACATCCAACCAACCACACATGAGAAGAAGAAGAAGAAGAAGAAGAGCACTGCACAAGGCTCCACTGTGAAGAATGGCAAAGTGAGCTTCGGCTTTGCTCAAGCACAAATGGCGCACAAGCAGCAGAACTGATTTTCTCACTGTGAGAAAGCAATCGCACTGCCACAGGGAAACAACAGACAACCGTGAATGCTGACTCCGGACCCACCCTGCAGACTACAGGCCAGGGTGCATAGCCATGGCAAGGGCACCGTACAGCATGGCTCAGCACACACAGGGCAGGAAAGGAGAGGAGCCGGCACGGGAACGAGCACAGGGGGAGCAACCCCTGAGCCAGCACAGGAGCCAATCCATTGGCACACATTGGTGACGCGCATCAGCAAAGATGGCCAAGCACAAGAGGAACGGAGGCTGACCCGAAATCTCAAAAACAGAAGGGACAGCGGCAACCCATTGGACCTGAAAGAGAGACACCTCCCATGACATGCCATCAATCAGCATATCAATGCCTGCCCTAGAAAAGGCACAGCTGACACAGGCCACGAGCACATACGTGAACCTGCTGGGCAATGCGACACACCACACCCAGCACTTCCCCTGGAAACCCTGGTTACCACGTGACCCACGTACCTGGAAGCACCCGATGGAAGGCAGCCCTGCAGAGGCAGACCCAGAAAGGGCTGCACTGCAACCAGCTGTGTTCTGAGGGCAAGGATTCATGCAGCAACCTGCCCTTGCGACGCAGAAATACTGAGCGACAAGCCCAAATGCCAAGGGATCCACCCTTGCTGCGGTCCTTCTTTCCCCCACGGCACGAGGGAAGAACCCACCGTCAGAGCAGCGGAACCACCGACCCCAAATTAGTCACTTCAGGGATGCCGAGACTGACAGAACTGCTTCTTGGACATCGGGGCCACGAGCAAGGGGGGAGGGGTGCATGGCCGGCCTTCCAAGCACAGAATCACAGGAGGGAGTAGGCAGGCCCATCCCTCACAGAATGCACAGGGCCAGTTTGCTATCAAGGGTCAGCCAACTGTGATTTCTATTGGACCTCATGTTTGTGAACACCTGGAGCACAGAATGGTAGAGGTGGGGCATGCTTGTGGGCATGAACACAACTCCACCCCAACAGAAACTGCCAATGTCATTTTGGGAACCCCCAGTCGGCGGACTCCCCAGGAATTGGGACGTTGGTGGAAGCAACGGAAAGGACAAACCGCACAGCACACAGGAACACACCATGGCACGCAGCCATGCCATGAACGCCACACATACCTTGCTGAGAGAAATGATGGCATTGAATGCTGGACTCGGTGGGACAGTGCTTGCTCTTGGAGGGGATCATAGGCAATGTGTCAGCATTACACCACATGGTAAGAGAACAAGCATGGCACCGCTGAGCTGAAGGCAGTGCAATGTTTGGGGACGTACATGCAAGTTGCATCTGGCAGCCAATTTGGGGTGAACAAATTCTGCTGGCATTCTATGACTGCTAAGAGTGGGAGACGGCTTAGCTGATAACAGCTATCATCTGGGAATGGATGCCATGACTACACCCTGAGAAAAGCTTTGTAATGGACCTGTCAGCGACGCTGCCTTTGGAAGCACTGCTGTCACAGGCAGCACCGCAAATGCAATCAAAAGCCCAAATATCCTGTGCAAAGACTGAGCACAACCGAGGGATAAATTAGCAACCCTTAAACATACTCCGTGGAGACTCTCACAAGTACTTGAATGATGGCACGCATATGGTGAAGCCCAACTCTTTGTCCATCCTGGTCAGCACACTGAAGAAGTAAGTAAGAAGTTTCTTGATGTAGTCAGTCATGAAGATCACGTTGTTTCAGCAGACACTGGCAAAAGGGTCAATTTCCCATGGAATGGATCCACTGTGCTACTCCCTCAGGAATGGCACGCCGTGGAAAACATTGCACAGTGTGCGCGGTCATCATGCCCTTGGGAATTGTCGATGGCACATGGGTTCTCTTTGATAGCATGGGATTACCTTTCAATGGATTAGGAGGCACCGCCACCAAACTGGTGGCCTGCACAGTGCCTGAAGAAGTGAAGGCTACAATGATTCCAAGACATAGCTTGTCCCCATGCAACAGTAGCCTTCCATTCAATTGGGCGCAGGGACAGTCTGCGGCAACACCATGATTAGTGAGGACCACGAAGGAATCACCAGGACCAAACTCTACAAGAGCATGCATCCTGCAAACAGAACCCACTTCACTTGCACACAGGGTGAGCTGCGAGCTTGCTCATCTCGAGCCTGAACAGCATGTGACATCAAACTCTGAAGTGTAAGGACTGCATCGAAAGGGAAATGAAGCAAGCACTCTGAAAGCACTGTCACTGCTCCTATGAAATGGAGAGAGGCAGCATCATCAGGGCAAACACTGTACCAACCATGGACAGCAGCACTGCTGCGCAGACTCAGCACTCCCCTAGCAGGGCCTCTGTCATGTTTCCAGTGCTGTAATGCCATGCTTCTTCTCTTGCGGCATTCCTTTGCTAGTGTGTGTATTTTGAGCAGGCTGACATGTCCCTTTCATGCACACGGAAGCAATCACATTGCATCCGCCATGCTGCTGCCAGCCACGGAAAGGGCAAGCAGCGGCACGCACACATCTCAACTAAGGAATTGTATCCTAATGCTCACCAATGTCATGCACAGGGCCAGCAATCGAGCGGACAGTACAGCTGAGCACAGCGGAAACCGAGGGGGAAACCCCCGCAGGGGAAACATAAGGGGAAATTGTCAGCTGAAGCTGCAACACACACAGGCAACGGGACATGTCATTGAACAGAAGGGAACTTCATGACACAGGAAACACACACCTGTCAAAGAGCATGCATAGGCATGTGGCAATAACCCGTTTTCTCCTCTGCTACGCAAGCTGATGGCAACATCACCGGAATGGTGACTGGCATTCTAGGAGCACAGGGCAGGGAACATGCACACACTGTCCTCCTAAGCACTGCAATAGCCTGAGAAGAACTTCGCCATAAGTGCTGTCCTTGTCACCACTGGCATGGGCCCTGCCGCATCATCAGTGTGGCTGGACTCATCGCACTGGGAACATGATGACCCGACACACACAGGATCATGGCAGACGGACACCCAACAGCCAGCAGACACTCGCAGCCATAGCACACGCACAGCACAATGCTGCCAGTGCTGGAAAGCACGCAACATGCTTCGAGTGGCAGGAGCATGTAGCTGGACAAGTGGAATGAAAAGTTACCTAGAAGAGGACATTCTGCCAGGAAAAGGCGGGAGCCTGCAAGCAGGCCACGTCAAAACAAAGTCTTGCTAGCCAGAGCTATTGTTCACAGGCATAACTGTCTTTGGCGTGATAAATAGTCCATGAGGGCATGGAAAGTTTAAGGGAGGAAGTACTGCTGCAGGTGGAAAGGGTCTTTGTATGACATAGGAAATTAATAGTGCAATGTGTAACTTAGCTCTGATGATCTCATAAGCATGCCTGTTAAGCATTGCCACTTGCTGTACCTCATTGTTATTTGCTATACTCCCCAAACAAAAGCTATGAGAGCTTTTAGGAGCATTGCTACTAGCCTGAGCAAGTGGTAGCCCTCTGCTTGTCCGCATCATGTCATCAGACTCATCTGTGCATCTCCGTTCAGACAGAACACCAATGGGAACACATGCAAGGGCCAGCACCAAACCAACCAGCAAACAGCTCCTACCACAGCAGCACACACAACAAGCAGCAAGGCAGCAGGCCAACCTGAAAATGCCACAGCACACTGCACAGCACAGCGCAGGGCAGGACAGAGCACAAAGACTGCACGGCAGGGACAGCACTTACCGTTCGTGAAAGAAGGTCGGAAGTCGTTCACTGCGGTGGATGGCAAACGTCGTTTCCCAAGGAGCCATGCCACAGAGCTGCCGCCACACATCCCTGCGGAGAATTGGAAAGTCAGTGAGTGATGGAACTGCGCCATGAAGGGATTCCCCGCAACACACCTCATGGCCACCGTGGAGGAATTCGGCGAGCAGCATGGAACTACATAGCAGCCTAAGGCAACAACACATGGGCAGGAAAGAAAGGATGGGACTGGCACAGCCATCAAGACAACAAAAGTAAGGGACACGACATCAGGCCACAGCCAAGCAGCACAAACAGACAGGTAGCAATCCCCAAACACGAACAGCACAGCAGCTACAGCGCGCCAACGGAAGGCACACATCCCAACCTCCAACTCCAATCGGCCAGAAGTACAGACACAAGACTGGCAAAGTCTGCAGGCAGCCACAGCAAGGCTCAAAGGAAGCACCAGTCTCAACAGCACATCTCAGTGACTGAGACCAAACTGGAGAAGCAGGCCCACAGTGAGGGGGCACGCTGCCATTATTGGTTGGCACACAGTGGAAGAGACTGACAAGAGGATAACCAGCAAACACAACTCCTCCCTGTGTCTCCCTGTTTCTCTTTATGCCCCTCGGCCTCTCTCTACCTCTCTCCCTCTCTCCCCCCCTCTCCCCACCCTCTCTGTCTCCACCCCCTCTCCCCTCCCTCCCTCCCTCCCTCCCTCCCTCCCCAGAAACCTCCAAGCCTCCAAACCTGCACTCCCCCCCCCCCAACCCTAACCCTAATGCACACATCAAGCACCATAAGGACATGTGAAAAGTGAGCAGAGAAGACACGGGAAAGAACAGACAGCAACTGTGATGAAGCTCCCTGCACATGCACGCATCACATGTGCGCATGCAAGCACGGAAGCGTCGTCAGGGAACAGCTGCCAACGGTGCCGGAGCCGGCAACAGACAGTGAGCAATTGCCTGAAGACATGGCGAGAAACAAAGCAGTGGAAAGGAGGCAACGTTTGGCAGCAGCAAGCAGCACGGAAGCACAAGCACACCTCAAGGAAGACAGCGAAGGAAACGGTCAACAGCTGCAGGGAAGGCTCCACAGTGCACGCAGCCATTCTGCCAGCACACGGTGACGGCAGACCACACCAGAAAAGCCTTCCTAGGAGTCAATGAAGCGAAGGTCGGACCTCGGGGAGACAGACAAGTGGGGGGCAGCAGGGAAGCACTCACATTCAAATAAGAGCGAGCTCTCCACGGCAGCTGCCCACGGGGTAAAAGGTGCCCGCAAAGAAAAGACAAGGCAGGACGTGATCGCAGGAAAAGCAGAAGCTCACGGCAGGAGAAGAAGGCAGAAGACATGCCAGGGAATGCCTGAAATGCAGCCAGAAACAGCACTCTCGGAAGCCTTTCCTGAAAGGCGATGCTGTTCCAGAAATAGCCACAAGACGGCAGCAAAGCATCACAAATGAAGTGGCGCGCACTTGACAGCGCACAGAGAAGGGATGGCCGATCAGTCCTCCGGCTTGGAACAGCAGACGCCGCCGCCATGGAAAACGGGCTGGCTGTAAACGGCTGGCATACCCGGGCGGGGAAGCACCATGGAAATCTGCAGGGGGCATCATGAAGGACTAAACCAAACTGACATGTGAAGGCTTTCCCACCAAAGTACGATGTAGCGCAGGAAAGCATGCAAACCAGTGTCCAGGCAGGCCAGGGCTGACAAGCCTTCATTGCCCAGGCAAGCGACCAGTACGGAGACCACAAAGCAGACGCACAAACAAAGCAGACAATGGAAAACGGCTGCACACGCAGAAGTGGCAAAACGGACTCCACACAAGATCACGGTGAGCGACCGATAATGCGGAACAACACCCAGATGCCGCCATGCACACGCACGTACCAGAAACTGTGCCAAGGGAACCAATGGCATCCTGGATTGCGGAAACCACCTCTAGAAAAACACGGAGACGGGGAGATGTTCCCTGCAGCCTGCAGAAAGCAGCAATGCAGCAGGCAATGCCAGCGCTACAGGTGCCCAGCACTCATTTTCCTCCTGTAATGGAGAGTCAGGACCAGGAAAGAGGCTGGAAGGAGGACAGTTGCCCTGGATGGAAGCAGACACATCGACCAAGAGAAGAATGCACCAAAACAAACAGGAAAAAGAAAGGAAGACAAGCCAGAGGCAGCACTGAAAACAGCGGCCCTTTGCCATGGCACAGAAATTCACCGCCTCATGCACCAAGGGCAGAAAACCTGTACCACCTTGACGAGCACAGGTGGCCGGTGACATCAGAGCGCACACCCCCTGACAGCACAATCCCCAAACAACTGTGATGGGTCACCTCAGAGAAAATGCACTGCAGACTGCATGTGACGCATGTCAGATCCCCAAGGGGGGAAAAGCTTGTGAGATGCAGGGGCAACTGCGAAAGAAATCTGCAGAGGCTATGGAGAAGAACAGCAGTCAGAGAAGGACTTCCTGTCCTCAGTTAGCAGACATCCTGAGCACAGCAGAACGCCAGCATCCAAAACACACCCGACGTAGCAGGAAACAGGGACAGACCACACACTCACATCAGCTGAGGTACTTCCAGGCAGGCATGCAGACAAACAGGAGGGAAGGAAGGAAGGAAGGAAGGAAGGAAGGAAGGAAGGAAGGCAGGCACGCAAGCATGTCCTAGGCAGCCTTCGAAATGCTCTCAACAACTGAATGAAATAAGAAAGGGTAACAAGCCCTAACTGGTGTGACTCAGTGGATAGAGCATCAGCCTGCGGACTGAAGGGTCCCACGTCGGATTCCACTGAAGGGCATGTACCTTGGTTGTGGGCACATCCCCAGTAGGCGGTGTGCAGGAGACAGCTGAGTAATGTTTCTAACTCTATCCCTCTCCCTTCCTCTCTGCAAAGAATCAACAAAGTATAGTCAAAGAAAAAGAGAGGGCAACAGCACACCACCAGCTCCCCACCGCTGCTGAAAGACTGCGCCATCCCACTGATAGCCACCAGACGGCAGCAGAGGAACAGAACCAACACCCAGAGCTGTGGAAGCGCACCAGTGCGGAGACATTCGGAACAAGCCTCGAACAGCACACAACAGACGCTATGAGTTGCAAGGCAAAAGCATACCTCGGTGACCAAGTGCAGAAGAGTGACAGGCCAACGTCGCACAGCAGCATGGAAACATGCACGGCAAATCATGACCCTGCAGTGACATCAGGAAGCATAGACAAGAAACGCCTAAGCAGGACAACATGCTGACCACTCTGCAGAAGCATGACGTGAAGCAAAAAGCACACGCACGCGGAGCCAATGAGGAGCCGGCACAGGCAGCCACCGCACGCAAGCGAACACTCAGAAACCTCAATATGAAGAAATGGCCAAAGGGGCTCACACGGCAGTGGCAGTTGCTACCCTTGCTGGGACCACATCTGGATGGCATCCCTGACAAAGTGCAGAAACCGTGGAAACAGGCAGCGGCATCCCTGACTCTGGAACTCACCCTTCTCACAGTTGCAATGCAGGGACGGCTTCCCGCCAGTCTTGATAGACCAGGAGTAGAGCAGGGACTGTCAAGGGGACGGGGGCCAAGGACTTCTGTGGCCCCATGACAGAAGAGACTCGATCCAGAAGGAGCATGCCAACACGACATGTGGCCGGAGAACAAATGTGGCCATGGAAGCAGCATGAGAAAAGCAGGAAAAGGCAGGAAAACAGCAAAGTGGGACAAGGCAGAGCAGTGCACAGCCCCTGGTGGGAACCTGAAGACACGAAGCCAGAGCAATGCCCATCATGACCCCTAAGCAAAAGCAAGCCTCTCCATGGAAACCTGTTAGGAAGAAAGGGTTGGGGGTAGTGGGGAGAACGACAGGTCCTCAAGGGAGGCAAGCACTGAGTGAGTGGAAATTTGCACTGAAACGACAACACCGAGCCACCCTTCATCACTCCCTGTGGAATAGCACATGGAAGCTTTGCACCTGCACGACTGGTGTCTTTGGCTGAAAAACAACAAGGACGAAAAAAGTGAACACACTCCTCTCCGCCTTCAATCTACCACAAGCTCAAGGAAAAGAGGGAGCACGCAGACAAGCCTCAAAAGCCCCAGAAAGGGGAGCAAAGCCGAAAGATTGCTGTCCGCACACACAGAGCGCAGTCAGGCACAATCTCACAATGTAACCAATGTAATTCACCAGCACATGCCAGCAAAGGGACATGAGTGACAGGCCAAAAAAGGGCCCCACACAGGAGAAGGAGCAAAGCACTTCAGAAAGCCTATTATCTTGGAGACAGCGGACTGGAAACGCTGGAAAATGATCCGTGAGAACGCTGCACACCCACTGGCATGACGCTCGCACCAGAAAGGGAAGCAGCCCCACACCTGCCCGAACTGTGACCAAGCCACTGGACAACGGGTCCACCTAGCACCTCAGCGCACTCACTCACTCACCGCTCCTCCTTCCTCCCGCGCTCTGCCACGCTCACCTGCAGCCTGCTGTCCGCAGCCACTCCAGGGAGGCCCGCCGCGCGCGCCTCAGCCTCCAACAAACGCCCGAGGGCCCTTTCTCTGAGCAGCTGAAGCCAAACGACAGGACAATGCACGCACCTTTCCCTGAGGCCACCCATGGTGCCCTGCAGTGGGAATAGCTCCCTCTCCTCAGGACGAGCACTGCATTCCCAGCTCCTCAACCTCACCCCTGACGGCACCTTGTCTCTGGGCAGCAAAGACGACAGAGCCGTAAACTGTGTGCCGTAAACTGTGTGTCGGGGCTTCCCTGCTTCCGGTGCCTGGAAAGCCAGAAAAGGCGCGTGCTTGGGCGGTCGCTCTTTGTGATTGAGATGAAGCTCACCTGCAGGCAAGAGCTCTCGCAAGCAGGCAGCCCCCATCCTGGCGGGAAAAGCTGAATTCTTGCCCACGCCCCTAAACTAACACCCAATAAGTAACAATGAGAACCACTGACGTAGCCTCCTTCTGAGGGAACCCGCTAAAAGCAAGGCGCGCCGTCCTCATCCCCTCTGCACACCATGGCTGCGTTCCTCTCTGAGCACCACCCGCTCAGGTGCCCAAAGAGCCACCCACACAGAGTTGCGGCACGGGCGACTGGAATCACCGCACACAGGACTTGCCATAGCCGAGGGAAAATTCCAAGGAAGGTCAAGGAAGCGCCGCATGCTCTGTCAATCGATACTGGGGTGCAGCAAGGAGCCCCATGAGCCCCGCAAGCTTCCCGCCGCATCCGGCAAACCCTGGGTAAGCTATTCCTTGCATTCTGGGGGGGACCCTCCCTTGCCTTTGCAGAGAATCTGACTGAACTCGAACTGCACTCTTTAACGGGGGGGGGGGGGGGGGGGGGGGAGGACTCCAGTAACATAAGGGAATCACAGAAGGAAGGGCCATGGAGAACGGGAGGGGAAGGACGGGCGGCTACGACTCACTGGGGAAACCAGTGCGTGAGAATACGAGCAGAGACCCTGGGCCACACAAATGCGAGCTGGAGGACGTGGTCCAGGCACATAAATGGCCCCATCCTCCCAGCTGCAGAGCTCCGTAGTGTTCCTAGGGGCCGAAGAACCTGCTTTGGAGATATTAGAGGGCATCACGGATAAACGAAGAGAGCAGCTCATGGGGAAATGCCACACACAGCGCATGTCAGGGACTGGAACCCCACAAGGAAGGCCTCAGAAGGCAGCAGCAGACGCACTTTCCAAAATGGCACCCAGAAGGCTGCTGGGACAACAACTCGCAGCGCTGAGAACTTGCTGAGGACAACGGCTGAATGGAACAGCATCTCAGCCTGCGCCAAGCAATGCGGGGATGCTGTGACGTGCACATGAGCACTGCCTGTGCGCAGCAACAGAAAGTGCACCAACTGCACATCCACCCGGTAACAGGACAGCCCGTGTGGATGGGGACCGCAGAGATCCCTGTGGGGACCAGAGGAACCTGAGGGAGCGCTGCAAGCAGAGGAGAAGGTCAGCCTGACAAACAAGTAAGTAAGAATCCCCAAATGCTCCCCACACGCTCCACAACTGCTCCCTGTGTTGGCTGCCTGAGATGCCCGCTGCTGAATTCCGCTGTACCCACCCCTCTCCGTGCAGGCTCTGCACCTGCTCCCCTAGCACTCCCGGGTGATGCCAGGGGAAACAGGGCTAACAATCCTGACACATGTTCCTCCGGAATCCCAGCAGCTCCATTGGGGATACAGCCACTGTGAGGCCGAGGGACCCAGCGATGGAACGCTTCCTGGAACCAGCAGCAGCAGGCAGAGATCGGCAAGGCAAGTGCACACCTACCTGACTTCCTGCTGAAAGCTGTTGGGCTCGCAGAAATCTGCAGACACAGCAGGCAAAAACCATGCTCGCGACATTGGAGACCTATGAGAATGCAGACACCAGATGGCCGGTAAGACAAGGAAATGTGCTGCACCTACCACGAACTATGTCACGATCTAGAAACACCTGGATGGCAACAAAAACTGGACAGGCAATCTGCAGGGAGGGACAACGCTGACTCACTTTAATTCACAGATGGGTCAGCTCCTGGGGATCAAAGCAGACCGGGCTGACGAAGACAATGCAATGGCTTCCTTGGAAATGCAATGTGACGGATGGGATTGAGTCCAATTGCCGATTTCACGTCCATGCGCTGCTGAGCAAGGAAGTGAGCGTCTGTGCATGAACACAGAGGGAGCAACTGGGCACCCATCACAGCTCAGTGCATGACAGAGGCACTGCAGCGAGAGCACGAGCCACCATTGAGGGCAGGAGGCAAATGAACAGGTTGTGGGATTGGGGGGAGGGGGGAGGCACAGGAAGGAGGCAGGTAGAGTAGGCTGTGTTCCAGAGGAAGAGCAACCAGCATCCCTGGGGTCACAGCACAGGAAGGAATGCTCCCCCAAAAAGTCCATGGGATTTAGGGGAGATGACACAGAACCTGGGAGGCGTTGGTGGAGCCTCACATTTGCAATGGTCACTCCAACAGGATTCTGGAATATGGGGAATAAGGGAAAGCCGTTCCTGGGAAGAGAAGCAGAGCTGGAAAGAGGACAGACGAAGAGGTGAGTGGTGGGGGTTGTCTCCAAAGAGATGGAGGGCTGAGCTGCAAGGCACCAGGGAGACGGGAAGGCTGATAGGCAGCTTCTCGGCAGACACCAGCTGAGGTTGGAAAAGGTGACCTGGAGAGCCTTGTCGGTGACTGCTGTGGGAAGAACAGGAGTGGCTGTGTGGGGGACAGGTGCAGGACAGAATGGTTGCCCTGGCACTGCCAGGGCATGGACATTCACAGGGCAAAAGTAGTGACCAAGGCCCATCCCTTTCCAGCACACAGGAGAAAAGGTTCCAGGAAGCATGATGATGCTGCTGGAGCCCAAGACCTGGAGAACATGCTGCAGAAAGGCAATGTCCTCGCTTAAGACACCCTCAGGCAGAACTGCCCACCAACACTCACAGCCAGGGACATGGAAGGGGACTTGGACACATGAACCTGAAAGAGCAAAGCCAGGAAGGAGCAAGCTCAACTGCACCCTCCATCCCCAAGAAGCTGCAATAGCCACCCAGGACTCCAAGGACCAGCCTGGCCTGGCAACAATGCCTTGTGCTCCATGGACCTGCCATGAACCCCTGGCCCCAGCTTCTGCCCTATTGACTTCCTTGCCTGTCCCTGTCCTTCCCCCTCTACTCACAACCCTTCTCACAGCCGCTCAGTGACTCCATTGAACATTGGGGACAGACAAGATGCTCTGGGACGGTGGGCACTGGGGGAAAAGGTACAATGACAGGACATGTACCAGACCAGAAGACACAGTAGATGTGGATGAGGCATGGGCAGGGAGATGGGGAAAGACCTCTGAGGGACATAAGCCCAAGCTCTGGGGTGAGGCATGCACCAGCACATTCCTCCTTCAAAAAGCACTGGGGACATGGCAAGGGTGACGGTGGAGGTGGGCATCACAGGGCGGCATTGGGCTGAGAGAAAACACTGGAGGAACACCCTTGGGAGAGTGGGACACCAACACAGTAATTCTGCCATTGTGAGCAGGACACTGCAGCAGTAGAATAAACCAAGAAGGGAGGAAGGGGGAGGGCATGCTTGTGCACGCACAGGATGACAAAACAAGGTCCAGGAACACACAAAGTAACGAGACACGTACAAGGTGCGGTGGGGACAGTGGGAGATGACGCTGGTGCGTACAGACCACAAATCCAGTCTCTTGATTACACTTTTTGCAGAGGCTGCTCTGCCACATGGGCTATACTCACTCTGCCCCTAGGAGTTGGCCTCAACTTCACAAGTTGAAGGCCAATGGAGGGGGGAAAAGGGGTGAAGGCGCAGAGAAGTAGACTCAGTAGGCTTCACAACGTAGACTTCATCTATTTCAGGAGTGTACAGGCTCAAAGCAAACCCAAAAAGGTACACAAGGAACACTGTCACCTAAAAGAAGAAGGGCACTGAGTGGGCGCGGCACATTATTGGGGAGGGGGGGGGGGGCAGGGGAGGAACCGGGATGATTTGCGGGTTGAGGGGCTTCGCCAACAAGTAGTCCCTGTGCTGGACAACAGCATAGAACACGGCCAGCGTTGGGAGGCTTTCAGTGGCATTCATCGATCCCGCGGGGATTTGAGGGAGGAGGTGGTGGCGAGGAGAATAGACACGAGGGGACTTCGTGCTTGCACATTCACAGGGACCCACGAGCATCCTCCAGAGGAACACGCACAGATGACCATAGGGTGGAACCGTTGGCTCCCTTCTCGCAGTAGGCTCCACCACATGATCCAGGTGGGGGCCGCATGCGGGGGAGGGGGGAAAAGCGATAAGAAAGGAGGCTCAGTCAGGCCCATCAAGCTTTATCTCACCTCCACGAAAACCCCCAGGGCCAGGCCGGCAGCTCAAAATGGAATAAGCACCCCGAGAAGACTGTGGGTGGGGCAACATGCAGCATTCAGCGGCAGCGCCAATTTCTGTGATGACGAGTGAATCCAGCGGCAGGACTCAGCTGGCCATAGGCATAAAGGACCCTGACGTGCACTATTGCATGCCTTTTTTATTTCCCGCGAATGCGCACCTGACTGGTGGCCTTAACCTATGGTTGCATACACAGGGCGTGGGCAAGGGAAGGCCACGCGCGTTTTGATGGTTGGAGGGTGGGCAGTGGGCGGCGCCAGAATGATGGCCCCAGAGTTTGCAGGGGGGGGGGGGGGGAATGCTGGAACCAGGAACCCGATAGCGACTCTTGAGATTGCGGGAGTGGATGGAAGACCAACGTTTTGCTGGCCGGGGCCGGGCTTTTTGGACACAGGTGCCGCTACTGGCGACCTTTGCAAGGTCTGAACGACACGTCAGAGCCGCACCTTGCTTTTCTCGCAAAACACATGCTGACTTCACTCAGAATGGCCCTCTGGCTGCTGCTTCAAGCCGCACAGCCACAGGAGGGGGGGGGGGGGGGGGGGCGGGCTGTGGATGGACACTCCAGAAAGCAAAACCACCCTGTGCCGCCAATAAGCTACAGGATGACCAGTGGTTATGGAACATCAGGGTTTCGAGGCGGGTGGGGCGGGCACCGGGCACCTGGCACCTGGCACCTGGCACCTGGCACCTCGGCCCTGAGCCTTCCTTCACAGGCTTTCCTCAACTGCAACTGGCTTAACAGCAACCCATCCACCCCTTAAACCGGGATCAGAAAAAGGACTAATGCTCATCTGGCAGCAGGGCAAGAAGACGGGCACATAACCGGTAAAAAAAAAGGAGGAACTAAGTTTTGCTTTGGGGAGGGGGGGGGGGCACAATGGGAAAAGTGGCCTACACTGGGACTCCCAGCTACACATTGCCTTTGGACACAACCTGGAGAAAACATACAGAGACCAAACGGGCTACAATGGGGCGGGGGAGGGGGGGAAGGACAAATGTTGGAAGAGTAAAGGACCACATGTGGCCCAGGTGAACAACAAATTGCAATGAGGAACTGAGCCAAGTGGTATTTGGACACCGGACTATACAATGCATTCATTGATGCACAATAAGAAGCATCAGCAGGTGGGTGCTCCACGAGCTATTTTGGCAAACCAGTTCACTGGACACGCTGTGGGGGGCCACTTTCACAGGCATTCATGCAATGACTAGGCACAAGGGAAGATCCCACTACCCCTGTAAAGGCTAACCCACCCTTGTCAGAAGAGGAATGTGCACGCGTACCTACTTGCTACTTCTACAGAAACATGGGCAGGGGACAACACTCCATGGACCAACCTATGTGCACAAGAGGAGCACCTGGTGGGACACAAGACAGGAGGCTGCTCATATCAACAGCTTCCAACAAACCATGCCAACCACCTTGAGATCATCCATCAATGACTCCAAGGAGGCTTGCCCTTGGTTCTTCACTTCCAAGAAACATGTGAGGGAGGGCAACAGAACAGACCCACCTTCACACAGGGTCACGGGTATATGGATCTTTCACACAGCAAAGACACGTTCAGCCCACTGCACCTAAGGCACACCATTCAATGAGGTGTATGACATAGGTCTGAAAAATGGACGATGGGCACACAATATGGAGTACCTCAGAAGAGATGGGCTGCAGGGAAAAGTGTGCTGCTTACGAATTCAAGGTCTCAGAAACAGCAACATACACTGGGAGCCAACCAACCCCTCCATGGGGACTCAGGATTCACACTTGCAAAGAAATGCTATAAGGAAACAACTCCACGGGCCCCAGACAATACTCTCCCAGTCTGTGTCTTCTAGGTCTCCCTCTTCTACCCTTGAAATAAAACCTCAATGATCCTCAAAGCCCACCCAACCAATACACTGTGTGTGTGTGTGTGTCTGTGTGTCTGTGTTTATCTGTGTCTGTGTGTGTATACACACTCATATGGACATGAACGTAGGAAACCAAACAATTCCCTCACAAACAACACAGTGGTCACAGGTCCTATGGGAGACACATCAGCTCCCCATGGGCACAAGCAACAGATACATGGCAGTGAGCACACACAGGTACATCTTCGCTTCTCTAAGAAGCCACACCATGAGGGGACCCTGGGGCATCACAAGCACAGCACATGTCACTCCATGCTGGCCAGGTGAGGGCAGGGTCGCCGGCCCCTCCAAAACAAGGCACAGATCCCTCCAGAACAGCAACCTCCCTCAGTCATATCGACATGGCCACCAGGAAAGGCACACAGACCTAGAAAAGAAAAATGTCTATTAGTAGAATCCATACACGGCATGTGAACAGAACTTAAGCCACAGAAAACCCATTCCTTACCCCTGCCCAAGCCAGCAACCCACCCACCCAACCACTCACTCAATCACTCACTCAACCACCCACTCACCCACCCAATACATAGACTTCATAAGACTCCAAACAAATACAGACCTGGGATATACCCTACTCTATAGGCCTACAGGTGACCAAATATCACTACCATAGACTTCAACATGAACTAAAACACTTAAACCTGCTTTAAGATCCTCCATGCAGCAAGGAAGGACCTCTTCTGCAGGAAGGGGAACCCTTAGGAACTGAGACTTCACTGACGACAATGATGTGGCACGCTTCACAGATGCCTACACTGCACCGGTGGCAGGGACAATGGCTTTTCAAGGCTAAGCAACCCAATTTGGAAAAGCACAAACCTATCAGCCGAAATGTCAGTCTCGGCAAGGTTTCCCTGACAGGGGCAACAACCCCCCCATCCCCACCACCCATCTGCACAGGATGGCTGCCTGCTGAGGTGCCATCTCCTACAGATCCTGCATCATCCATCTCCTCAGAGATTCCAGGCCCAACCGAGGCATGTCCTTCTCTACTCACAAACACAACAAGAATACTGGATCTCCAAACCACAACCTTTCCAACCATGGGTATTCTATTCAACATTCATGCTATCCATAGCTCCTCTGGATCCACCTCTCGGTGGAGCTCCAGGTCCAACACCTACACACCACGACAGCAAGAAAGGAACCCAGGCAACAAAGACAGGGTGTCTTCTATTTCCATGTTTTCTGCAGGATGACAAAAACACGCTGCCCTTCCCTGACGATCCTGCGAGAACAAACAACAGGCTTCCCTGCGGGTGCCTACAACCACACACAACTGCACAGACGGACCCTCTGTGGGAGGCCGTGCATGGCTCCAACAACACACTTTCCAAGGGTGGCATGTACACCCACGAACAGGAACAAAACACGCCACTCCTCTACGGTGCCGGGGGAAACACAATCCACAGAAGCTGGGGCACAGACACGCAAAACTCCCATGGATGTCCCTGACACAGATTGGAACAGGGAAGAACAAACAGGAAAAAGGCAGGCAGACAACCCTAAAATAAACACAAAGCAGGCTCAAAAGAACACAAATCTGACAAAAACAATGTGTGGAAGCCACCGCTCACACGGATTCCTACACAATGGGAACGCCTCACAATCCAAAACCACACCTGCAAGGCACTCACGAGGACTTCTTTTTCTCGTGTGGAAAAAATAACAATTCTTTAAAAAATACAACCGTGCACATATCAGACAAGCATCTATCTTTCCTTTCAAAGCTCAGGACAATGGCTTCCCGGGCACCTGGACAGCACAACACAAGGGCAACAGAGGGGAAAAACGGGTCCATGGAAGAAACCCACACCTACGGAGGATCTTCCCTCCTCTCCTGCATGAGACACACACGGGCACACAGATCACACCTACAGGATAGGGATGGGCACGGCACCTGTTTCAAACACAAGGCTCTTCGCACCGCAGGCTACCACGATCCACAAGGAATAACAGTGGACAGGGAAAAAACATCTTCATGCCATGACCCAGGAAAGCCTCCCTCCGTGACACACTCATCCATCAGACCCATATTCATTCTCTCCAGTTTCTCTCGGCTGAGACAAAGGGCAATGCTCATCCATCCTTTAAAAAGTCACACACACCCTTGGCTGACTTACCACTCCCAAAAACAACCCACATGGACTTCATCTCTACATCACTCCAGTTCAAAAACATGCCCGTGCCACTTCAAACACTGCCATGGCAACACACCGCTTTGCATCACTGGATCAGCATGCGCCATCCAATACCCCAACTTCCATAACAGCCAAACATGGGTACCTTTCAGGTAGGCACGGCTGTCACCAGTTCCGCCTGTGAAGGAGGTAGAGGATCCATGGTTCCACCTCTGCATCCCACACCTCTTCCTCTCCATTCCTCTCTGTAACACAATCCGGAAAATGGACTTTCATGGAAAAACCTGCCATGATACGTACAGATCACCAACATCAGACCGTTCCATTCAGCCTCTCACCCTCCCTGCTTTTCCATGGACAGTCCCCTCTTTCAAAGTCAGGACCCACTTAGCACACACACTATGCATCTTGAGAAACGATGTGCATGGATGTGTGGCAGAAAAAACCATGGCAAAAGAAAGCCATCTCGCCAAAACCAGTTTGG
This sequence comes from Myotis yumanensis, assembly GCF_028538775.1. NCBI lineage: Eukaryota > Metazoa > Chordata > Mammalia > Chiroptera > Vespertilionidae > Myotis > Myotis yumanensis. Next base: position 217,309,702 of record NW_027223753.1, on the reverse strand, counting down.
CTCAGTGGATAGAGCGTCGGCCTGCGGACTGAAAGGTCCCGGGTTCGATTCCGGTCAAGGGCATGTACCTGGGTTGCGGGCACATCCCCCGTGGGAGATGTGCAGGAGGCAGCTGGTCGATGTTTCTCTCCCATCGATGTTTCTAACTATCTATCTCTCTCCCTTCCTCTCTGTAAAAAATCAATAAAAATATATTTAAAAAAAAAAAAAAAAGAAAGCCATCTCAACAAGAACCTCAACATCCTTCCACATTCTGTCCTTCGGGAACATCCCCCAGACACTTAAAAAAGGCAGTCGTCGCTGTCCGTCACACACCCCCAAAAGCCTGGGAGCTCCACCGCCGCTGCAGCTTTCACGGGGGACCGGTCACGGACGGCACACCCTTCACACGACACAGAGGGAGGACAGGCAGGCACCCCTCCAAAGAAACCGCACAAAAAAGGCATGCTCTGCAAAAAACCTGCATGGACAGCTTGTAGGACACTCAAAAAGGCACTTTGTCTTCTTAAATAGAAAAGAAAATGCTGAAGAACACTGAATAGACAAGGAACCCATGTGCATAGCCCGCTCCGCCAGAAAACTTCACAAATACATTGCATGACAAGGAGAAAATACACATTCCTGACACAAGCAACAGAAATGATCTCACGTGACTCCCCTACCTCCAAGCACAAAACACGCTCTTCACATGGCCTGACGCTCCCTTCATAGCACACTGGCTCTCGCTCCAACGTGGGAATCCTGCCCTCCAACACCACCCACCGCTCCACAAGAAACAAGGATGCTGCGGAAAACACACTCACAGACCCTTCCTGGCCAGGGCCCTGCCCAAGCCTGCTTCCCCAAAGGCCTTTCACAGCCTGCATGGTCCTTCAACATTCCTTTCCCACCTGAAACTTCCTTGCCCTTCCTACACCTGTCAGGGCCCAGGGAACAAAGGACACAAAACACCGCCGAGGCCTAACACACGGGAACGCAGGACCTGCCAGCGATCGAGGAACCCACACTCACATGGGAGGTAGATGACACACTCTGAGGCTGGACCACACTCGGCAAAGATCAAAACACACACCGTCGCCCCCAGGAACCAGCTCAACAGAGAAGACCCGAAGGTATCCAAGGACACCATGCCAGTCTTCTTCACAAATACTACATGACTGCACCATGTCACACAACATCAGTGCCAACACAGGAAATATCACACACACGAATCCTATCGATCTGTCCAACTCAACACACACAAAGCCAACGTCCAGGATTCCGACTTTCACAGCATATGGCAAAACTTGCAGGCAAGACAGGGTCCTCCGTGCCCCACCCTCTCCATCCTCTACAACGCTCCACACACGGGATCCCATGCGGTACCGCACGCAAGGCACAACCGGCACACACTACAAACAGGCCGCCATCGAAACCTCCTGCTCTGGCACATCCAACACAAACACGTACCTGCTTCCTTTTCACCTACAAGAAGGAACGGGAATACTTGACCGCATCCACATGGGACACAAGCACATCCACAAACACGTACACAGAATGAGAATCACTCAACAATGCTACAGGACGCAGCCTTTCTCGGAAAGGCACAGAACACATCCTCATGAGCTCACCTGTCACTCTTTCGGAGCCTCGCTCGGGAAAATCCTTCCAAACGGACTAGGCTGCGTTGGGCTGCCTCTCTGGCGCTTTGGCAGACGGCTCGTGCTGTGCTGTAGGTTCCTAAAACGCATACATAGGAAGAGACTCCCATCAGGCCAGGCCTTCATATAGGCTCTCCTGGCCCCTTCCCACCACACGGGCCTTCTTTCTCCGGAAGGCCCGAAAGGCTCATTCCAAATGGGGGACACAAAGGACTGCAAAAAGGATACACAAACCGTTTCCTCCGTAGTGGAGGCCCACAACTTCAAAGACACATTTTTCTCTGGGCCTCCATACAATTGGCTGGTAAAATACGACGCCTAGAGTCAGTACTGCAGTGCAGCCTCTGCTTGGGCAGGGTGCTGTCACTAGAGTCGCTGCCAGCTCAAGGAATCCTCGCTTGCTCTTCAAGACCTCATCAGAGCCGGTGGTCTTATTGTCCCAAAGGTGGCCCCACAACAAGACCGTGGCGCTCGACTCCTCGACAACACGACATGGCCACCTCAGCCAACGCTCCTGCTCTCGGAACCTCCTGTCACCTCAACCGACGCTCACCCTTCTCAAGCACAACACCTTCTCACCTGTTCACAACACAAAGGCATCCACCCAAGGACACGCTCGGTCACCGCACACCAAAGCTCCAAACGACTACGACCTCGCATGGATGGCCGCACCGGAACGTCCATCTTCCATACGTGACTTCCCTGAAAAAAAAGAACCAACAAACATTTCAACAAACATTTCATCAAGACCCTTCACCACACACACTGGGAAGGAACCCAAACCACACCACACACACGGTTGTTCGGGAGGCAAGGAGGGGACACCCTCACACGCTTGCACGACACCCGGCACGGGGCTGTCACAACTCACCACCGCCTCCACCGCTCCGCCACGGCTCCCTCCAACAGCTGCCCAGACGAGTCCTGTGCAAACCATGGCACCAGACCACGACCATCAACATCCCACAGGACCAAGGATCACGGCACGCACGGACCAACACCCATCTTCCCCGCACCCACCGTGCCAAGAGGACCCCACACACACTCACACAAACACACACGACCTGCATCCGCCCAAGGGCTCCCACCAAAAACCATGAAAAACAAACACATGCAACACTCAATACAACTCTAGAAAATTCACAATGACAATTAAGCAATCTCTCACGTCCATCTTTCTTTCTCTGCTCCCCTCCCTCCCTCCCTCCCTCCCTCCCTCCCTTCCTTCCTCCTTCCCCCATCAGAACCTACTGCACCAAAGACACTGCCATGACACCCACCTGGCCCCTTCCATCACAGCCAACAGCCAACAGAGACATCGGCCTTCCCGCAACCTTCTCACAGGGAACATCTTGGAATCACAGGCAGAGATGAACACAGGGACGGAAAGCTGGGGAAAGAAAAAAAAGGTCTAAAAGACCTTTTAGAAAACCATCATCACACGCTCTTACAATTAGACTATGTTAAGGACACTTGCACACACACAACGGAGGACGAATGGAAAGTCTCCCATGCCAGACTGCATCCTGATCGGCTCAGAAACACACTTGGACGCCAACATGGCACGCACCGCCCACCTACATGCTCCACCACACACCGCCCCCCCCAACACGCACACACGTCCAAACACACCTCTCCCTCACCACCCACGCAAACCACACTCCAAAAAACCACACTCCAAAAACGCCACTGCCTCCACAACGAAGCACCCAAAAACAACACATGCGCCCGCTCCCACACCAACGGGACCACAAAATCACCACACAACTCAACCGCTTACCTCAGCCGACAACGGGTGGGTCGCTTGCCCCACGAACAACGCACGACGACACGCGGCTCAGGCATTAAACTTCCATCCCATCAGCCACACAACGCGTGGCTCAGCCACGGTGCCTACAAAAACCAGGAAGGGGAGTCGCTGGCTTTTAAAGCACTTTGGGCGGGATGGGCAACGCAGGCAACTTTTCGGCGGGAACTTTTCGGGGCGGAGACTTCAGCGCGCATACCCGGAGGGGACACATTCCAATCGGATGGCTCAATAGTGCCCTTCAGCAAAATGACTGCCCACACTCCAATCACCTCAAAACCCACTTCTGGACAAACGGCACCAACGCCAGGGCTCCATCCAGCAAAACGGCACCTAGCCCTCCACCTGGGGGACAACAAGCGCCTCTCACGGCCTCCCTTGCCTCATCGGGACACTCACCCACAGGAATCCCTACCCACAACCTGCACGCTCAGCGAAAACAACACGATGCATCCCCTGCTACTGCCGAACAGCTGCAGCGCCTGGGACACACGCCTCCTCACTCCTACACGGTCGCATTTCCCTTGCCCCACGACACCTGCCCGTCTTCATCTAGGCTCCCACAAAAACGGACGCCGCTCACCATACCCTACCCCGAGTGGACCACACGATTCCCTTCACCGGCCCTGGGACACACACACCGCCTGTCCTGGCCACACACCACACAACCTTCACCTTCCTCGCATCACTCAACAACCAACCATCTCACCTGCCCTGGCTCCTCGCAAACGTCCCTGCCATCGGGCCTCACAGACACGCACCACACTCGGCCCGCTCTCCAGGCCCACACGCACCTCGCCCCACCAGACAGGCTCCGTCCCACACAACCCACGCGAGTGCTGCACCCTCTGAAACCTCACCCTTCTTCCCCATTTTAAACCTAAACACATCCAAACAGACACAACTTCCAGCCATACACCACCATCGCTTGCCCTCTCCACAGCCACACCCACATGGCCATGCCTGCAGGGAGCCACAAACCTCCACCTTCATCCCCTCAACAATGGCCCATCCACCGCCCCACCAACCTTTGGCCCCAGGGAACCCCAGCGCTGCCTGATAAATCCTCCCCTCCCCCAACTGGTGGGCGGGGCAGGACGTAACCTGCAGCCCAGAAATACCTGCGTGACTAACCAGGTACCTCATATGGACTAGACATTGGACCACCAATCCACACCTGCCAAATACCCTAAGCCCTTGTCCTATATGGACAATGCGGTAAGCCACCCATCAGTGTGCGCCGAGTACACTAAGGCCCCCACCCCTTCCCATTCCGCCCCTCAAAAGGCGTGCCCACCCCTGCACGTGCTGCTGTTCTCCCCTCGAGAGACAGCCCGGCAGGTGCTTCTCCTCTAACAAAGCCTGTAGTCCTGGTTTTAGGCCTCCGTCTGATCTGTCACTGGGAAACAACAACGCCTTGCAAACACATTCCTGGGAAAAATCTCCAATGGCCTCTTCTCTTTGCCTTGGCAAACGGATGCCTTCTACTCAACTCCACACGACACTGCCTGCACGACAAAATCACACGCCACACACGGATGGGACTCACTTCCCCGACAAGACAAAACGCTTACCAGACAAAATGCACTCAGAAAAATCACATCTTCACACAACACCTCTCTCTCTCGCTGACAGCATCAGCAAACAGGGACACACTGGCTGCTGCCTACTGTTAGGTCGGAGAGAGCCCAGGATCGGATACATGCAGACATGTGATGAAACAATGGACTCCCCCTGGAATTTCTCAAATATCAACGTGCCAGACACAGATACTGGCTTCTTCTCCCTGAATCCACATACCCCCACACAGATACTGACTCCTTCCTGAATACCTGGCTGACCCCCCTGCAGCTGAAACTTCCTCAACTGAATACCTCAGCTCATGTCCCCGCCCCTCACCCAACCGCAGTAGAAAAAAAGCGCCCCCCTCCCTGTTGGGGTGAACCCACGTGCCCTGTCCTTGGGGTACGTGGGTCTCCCGGGGACGCAGAATAAACTTTCCTTTCGTTTCTTTTCTGATTCACTGGACTCTTTATTTCTTGCACCGCCTCCTGAGCCAGCTAACCCTAATACCTTTAGGTGGCTGCAGGATGCTTCAGGCTCAACCATTCACACAAGCACAACAATACAGGCAGTTCTGCTCCGAGCCACTGGGCATGGGCTGTGCCCTCAGGGGGACGGACAAATGAAACTTCAAAGGCACAACGATATTTCACAACTACCTCAGCTCACACACAAAACGACAGAAGCATCCATTCACATGCAAATGCATCTTTGCCGAGGGAACATATGGCCCGAGGACAGGACCAATCACTAGAAACTGCTTTGCAATTCAAGCCTTGGCTTCTCAGGACATACTGACGGGGGTGGGGGGTGGGGGGCCTCGGCCTCTTCGGTTGCTGAGGTCGCCGCGAACACTTCCCTAGGTGGCTCATGCGAACTGGAAACGGCACATTCGACACACCCAGGAATCAACAACCACAAGCATCCCATCTGCTTTCTGTTAGGTCGGAGAGAGCCCAGGATCAGATACATACAGACATGGGATGAGACAATGGACTTCCTCTGGAATTTCTCACAGATCTGGGATTTCTCACACGTCAACGTGCCAGACACAGATACCTGCTTCTTCTCCCTGAATCCACATACTCCCCTGCAGCTGAAGCCTCCTCAACTGAATACCTCAGCTCATGTCCCCACCCCTCACCCAACCGCAGTAGAAAAAAAGCGCCCCCCTCCATGTTGGTGTGAATCCACGTGCCCTGTCTTTGGGGGTACGTGGGTCTCCCGGGGAGGCAGAAATAAACTTTCCTTTCCTTTCTTTTCTGATTCACTGGACTCTATTTCTTGCGCCGCCTCCTGAGCCACCTAACCTAACACTTTCTCCTACTACAAAGTCTTCAACGCACTTCCATGGCATCACAGACTCCAGCTCAACACTCAATTCTGGGATTCAAACCACATCCTGGAGGGGTGGGGAGCCATGGGGGAGGCCAGCTTTTCCAATGGCAGCGACCAACTCATTCCACAAAGCTTACATCCACCACCCACCCCATCAGAGGGACTCACCCAAGATGCTCAAACACCTGGGGAGCCGTGGGCTAACTAAGTCAACCCTGCTCGGACACAGGGGCACAGCGGGGGGTGGGGGGGAGAAGGCCACTGACCCTCCCTCCTCCCATGGCCGAGGGACCTCACCCCCCCACACCATCCATCCTCCCAGGAAGAGCTGCGCATTCTTCACGTGGGAATCCCAGCATTTCCTAAGGACTCACACCAAGCCTCTGCGACCTCACACATCACACAATCGCATGGCCAGCTACAAACGAACCCTCCACAAAACCGGCTCCTCACTGTTAGGTTAGGTGGCTCAGGAGGCGGCACAAGAAATAGAGAGTCCAGTGAATCAGAAAAGAAACGAAAGGAAAATGTTTATTTCTGCGTCCCCGGGAGACCCACGTACCCCAAGGACAGGGCGCGTGGGCTCACAACCAAAGGGACGGGGGCGCTTTTTTAATACTGCGGTTGGGTGAGGGGCGGGGACATGAGCTGAGGTATTCAGTTGAGGAAGTTTCAGCTGCAGGGGGGTCAGCCAGGTATTCAGGAAGGAGTCAGTATCTGTGTGGGGGTCGGTGTTGATGCAGGGAGAAGACAGTATCTGTGTCTGGCATGCTGATCTCCAGACATGCCAGGGGGACTCCATCATCTCGTCACATGTCTGCATGTATCCGATCCTGGGCTCTCTGACCTAACACTCACAACATGGGGGACTGCTGGTCTCGGTTCCAACACACTTGCCTGGGGGGGAGCAAAAAAATACACAACGCAATGGACAGGGGGACCGCGGGCCTCAGGGCACATGACAAATGGGAAGACACCTTTCTCCTTAGCACCTGCTGAGCTGGGACTCGGTCACAGTCAAGCAGCAATTTTAGGGGGGATAGAGCCAGCCTTAGGCGTTGGGGAGAATTAAGGTACAAGGAAAACACACAGGGGCACACACTGGGAGAAGAGACATTTCTACAACACAACCAAGCCAGGGGCACTCACATCTCCATCACACAAGGGAGCAACAACACTCGCATTGGCATAACACAAAGGAAATGCAAATGGCCCACAAAGGTCAAGATTTACAAAATAAAGACAAGGAAGCCCTTCATTATGGTGGAAAAGGGGAAAGCCCACAGGGAACGAGGGGCGACAACCTCACGAGGCCCATGGGAGGGTCAACCTTGGGGCCCAGGACTTACTAGAGGAACCAACTCCAAGGGGAATATGGACCCAGCAGAGGGACTAGCAGGCACCACGATCTGCACCCTTGACAGGCCATACGGACAGGAACCCATGGGACCCTGTTCACCCTCCCTACGTGGCAGTCTGCACTTGGTCTTCGACACAGCTCCACACTGGCTACAGCACTTTCTGTCCGGGAATTCTTTCTACGATTCCAGCGGAAAAAAAATACGAGTTCCAGTACAAAAAGGACGAAGCCACGGGATCACCCTCCCCCGCCTTATAACACCCGCTACCAAGGGGCACCTCTGCCCTCAGTGCCCACTCGTACCCTCACATCCTGCAGGGACGACAAGCCAATCTCTCCATCACAGACACACAAACATTCCTCTTCAGCTAGGTCTTGGCTCCACCTGCTGGCCAAGCTGCGCTCCACGTGCTGATCTTCACCTGCATCACACGCTCCTGAAAGGTGGACCCACAGCAAAGGCTCGCCGATGTCCGCCCGCCTCTCCAATTGGGAAAAATCCATACTGGTTCCCATACATCTGTCACCTACTGTTTGTCCGGGTCCCAAAACAACTTCTTTTACGAGGCACGTGGACGAAAATGATCTAAGGCGACATCTTCCTCAGCATACACAGCCCAGGCATGCTTTGGGATCATTGACTAAAACTTCTATGCTGTTCCATCATTGACATGAAATTCAGGCAAAAAGCACAGGGGTTTTCAATAGAAACGTTTTAGAAAATGGGGAAGGAAGCGGGAAAATATTTTCAAAAACTGCAGCACACTTGGCAGGTTACACAATTTCTTAAAACAGCACAAAAACCAATAGCACAGGCACAGCTGGGGGTGCCCCACAGCCTCCTGTCGCCAGCCTGAACATCACATTCCCCTCCTAAGAACAGGTATTCCCATGGACATATCTGAGGAACAAATGGGGGACAACTACAGCTTCATTCTTCACTTACATTGACACTTTCACAGCAACATGCAAAGTGCAAAACCTGTGCTCCTCTTGCTTCATAGTCAAGAAAAGTTTCACACCAGACGCTCAATCTGCACTCTTTGCAAACTTCCAAGCTTAAAGGATCAACAAATTCCCCCCCCCCCCCCTTTTCATCTCCACTCATTTCACAGACCATGGGGAAGAGACAGCAAAACCCCACAAACACCCGGATCTGGGATCACAGCCACAATACCACTTACGGGGCCATGTGCTGACAGTTAAAACACATCATTTTTAGGACAACGTCCACTTCACCTGGGGAATGGGACACACAAAAAGGCTCAGCACACAAGACACTACACAGACGGAGGGGTGGGTGGCTGTGGCTCCTGCCTCAGAAATAACAGTCGCAGCAACAACAGGGAACCAACCCTGAGCGGCCTCACCTGGGGCCCCGCCACTCGTCCAGGACACTGTGACACCTCCCGCATCACACCTGGGGGGGCTCTCCTCACATCTTGCACGCGTGCCGCTCACCTCACTCTGAACCTCACACCCGGCCGGTGCTCTAACCGCTGAGCTGTCAGGGGCAGGTACCTTGGTTGTGGGCACATCCCCACTAGGGGGTGTGCAGGAGGCAGCTGATGGATGTTTCTCTCATCCATGTTTCTGATTCTCTAGCCCTCTCCCTGCCTCAAAGTCAGCAGTTCTCAACCTGTGGGTCACAACCCCTTTGGCTACACATTAACACGCAGATCCGAGAACCCGAAAGAGGGGGGAAATGGCAGACTTGGGATTTCCACCGTCACACGGCTTCACTCACAAATTTCAGGACCATTTCTCTGGCGAATCAAAGGGAAGCTTCACTGGGACATTCTACCAACACCTTGTGCCTCTGGCCCTGCTGCTGACCTTGCAGCTAAAGCCATGGGACCGTGACCAAAAACTACACCCACCATTTCAGCGACGCTGCCACGGCAGCCATCATGCCATCCCTGGACCAAATGAGATCAAGGCTCTGTGTCTGCACCACTTCCCTCCCATCACTGACAAAGGATTCGCCAGACACTGCTGCACTGAGTGAGCACCCTCCCTGACTAGTATGTTCCTTGGGGTCGGCTTTACCTACAGAGTGCTGAGGACTTCTTCTGGCAACCTCATGCTCTATCATTGAGAAACACCAGCTATTGCTTCCATTCACTTTTTCAAGTGGCCATTTCAAACCGTTCCCAACCACCTGGACTACAAATACACATGCTCTCCTGCGCCTCTTGACACCACTTGCTACAGGCCTTTGCCCATCCTGAACAGAACTTTTAGAAGCAGAAACCAGTGCTGGTTCATTGACGAACTTTCTGACTCCACCACAGTTCCATCCAGAACAGTCACTGTGTGTGAAACAAACTGATGAAACACAACATCTTTCACAATCACAACATGGGGGCATCCTAGCTCTTCTTCTTTTCACTCCCTTTTGGAAATAGATGATAGAAAAATGGCTACAAGAACAACATTGGGTCTTTCCATCGTTGAAAACGAGCATATTTTTGAGATTATACCAAAGCTTCATAAACTCTGAAGAGAGTTTAGAAATAAAGCACAATCCAGAGAACGCATTCTATGCCACGCATCATGTGTGAAGATTTCCCCAAACAGAGTAAAGCACAAACCGATATTTACGTTTTTAAAATTATCATCATATCTAATAGTACAGTGAATGGATTTTGATGACATAAAAAAACTAAAAACAAAAAAAGATAACATATGTGTCTTAATTGATACTAAATTAGGAAAATGCCTTTCTTAGATCCGACAGTTCCCTGGCATGTAGAATGATTCCTAATCTATTTCCAGTCAAAAGTGACTAAAGCAAAAGGTAGGCCTGAGACAGAGAGAGAAAGAGCAGCAAGAGATTCTACATATAAGGAACTTTGAACTACATTTATAAAGGTCGCATTTCCACCTTCAAAATCCAGGAATGGCCAAAACCGGTTTGGCTCAGTGGATAGAGCGTCGGCCTGCGGACTGAAAGGTCCCGGGTTCGAGTCCGGTCAAGGGCATGTACCTGGGTTGCGGGCACATCCCCAGTAGGAAATGTGCAGGAGGCAGCTGGTCGATGTTTCTAACTCTCTATCTCTCCCTTCCTCTCTGTAAAAAATTAATAAAATATATTTTTTTTAAAAAATCCAGGAACGCCCGTACTCAGCCAATAGGTTAGGGCACATATTGCAGTAAAGGTGGGGAGGTGGTGAAGACATTGTAGGGGATGTGGGTTTTAGCACAGCCAAGAAGAAAGAGTCCCTTCCAGACATTCCTATTCCTCTTTCCAATCATCACTACAGACGCCAGCAGCCCAATTCCAGTGTCTGCTGTTATGCCCAGATTTCAAGTTTCCCAAGAAGCCACCAGGGAGCCAGCCAGTCCGATGCAAAAGCAAAGAGTCTTTTATTTTAAGCCCGGGCTTAGCTCCTCTACCTTCCTTACTGACGCAGCAGCAGGTGGCAAAAAGAGAGCAGTCTGCTCGAACCAGGGGTTTCATAGAGGGTTGGAGTAGGGGCGGGAGAGGGGGCTGTGCCCCCCGCCGATTGGCCAGGTGTGAGCTGGTGACCCATTACACAGGATGTGGTCATAGCGATGGCGTGCACTTCCCTTGATTACCATTGGTTAGTCCAGAGAAATGGTGGGTGTGGCTAGCAGAGGCTCCTTCCGAGGGGGAAGGAGCCTTCGCTGAGCACATGGTTCCATACAAAATGGAGGTCCCTTAATGGATGGGAAGCCGGCCACTCGGCTCCCATGCAAGGCCTGCCGCCGTGGGCGTCACCAGGAGGCGGGCCGCCCACCACCCCGCCTGGCCCTTGGGTCGCCCGCTGCTCGGCCCGAAAGTGACTCGGAGGCCGAGGAGGGCGGCCCGGGTCCTTCTGGGCGTCTGCGGGCCTGCGCCTATCTGGTCAGGCGCTGCCTCGGCCATGGCTGCCCGTCATCCTCCCTGCCGGATGCCTGCGGGGCCACGTGCCCCGCCGGCCCTTTCATCTGCCACTTCTATCTCCCAGTCATGTCTCCCAGATGTAGAAGTCTGAGCACCCCAGTCATGACAACACTCAGATACAGCAGAGACAACATGTGCACCTGAGGACCACATCCCACACAAAGGTTTATCAAACATGCAGGTAGGAAGACAAGACTATGAGTCCTTCCTGCCTGCAAAGTGATAGTCGCTGCAAAAAGAAAAAGAAATCAGGTGGACGCATTGCAAAGAGAGTCCTGAGGCAAAAATTGGTCTTTCAAGATGTTAGTTTATTATGAGGTCATGACAGCAAGAGCAGTGTTGGTTTTTATAGCTAACAAAGTGCAGAGATGACCGCAACATCTGCAGAACAAGCAAATCCCTAAAGACAGACTTTGGAACATTTTTCTAAATGTAGATGTTTATGGCCCAATGGAAGACTCATCTCACCCTGGTCGGTGTCTCAGTGTTTAGAGCTTTGGCTCTGACCCGAAGGGCCAGGGGTTTGATTCCACTCAAGGTGCATAACTGGGTTGCAGTTTCCATCCCTCGCAATGCATCTGTCTGGGCATTGCATCTCTTTCTCTTTCTCAGAGTCTCAGTCTCTGCTTTCCTTCCCTCCTTGGCACTCCCTCTAAAAACCTATGGAAGAACATATCCTTAGCCTGGCCAGTGTTGCTCGGTCATTGTGTGTCAATCTAGGATCCATTGGTGGTCAGGGCAGATGCCTTGGTGGTGGGTTTGATCGCCAGTAGGGTGCATGCGGGAGTCAGTTTACGGAAGAGTCACTCTCATTGTTGATGTTTCTCCCTCTCTCCCAACCCCTTCCTCTCTGAAATCAATAAAGATGCATTCGAAAATGTGATTTCTTTAAGGAAAATAATGAACCTAAAATCTTGGGCCGAGATGCAGCCTTCCCCCGACAGCAGATGGAAACTCCCCAGATTGGGCTGTCTACCAGATGGCAGCAACAGTGACTTCCGCTTCTGGAAAATCAAAGGGGTCTTACAACAGGCAGGATCTCAGGACCGCTTCAGGCGCTTGTGTGGGGGTCCCAGACAGGTGCCCTGTGCTGAAGCCAGAGAGCGGTACATCTCAGCCACCAAGTGGGGATGGGACCCCACCATGGCCTGCCACCCCTCAGTCTCCAAGACATCCTCAGTGTGAGAGTTGATGAAGTCCACTGCCTGAGGTTTCACTTGATCTGCGCTGTGGAGTTCAGCCAAGGTGAGCATTTCTGCAGCATCCTCCTCAGAGATGTGTCTGCTGAGGGCTTCCTCACACATGACCTTCAAAAGCTCCAGGACATACTTGTCAGCAGCTGCCAGCAAACCATCAGCCACTTTGTCCGGGTACAGAGCCTTCCCCTTGTAAATGAAGCACATCATTTCCTTAAGAACTCCAGGCTGCATGTCAATGATTTCAACCCGACTCCTGTTGCTCTCCTCCATTGCATGTGCAAACATGGCCCTAAACACTGTGGGATGAGCTGCTAAGATAGCTTTGTGAGCCTGGAGTTCCTGGCCAGAAACACAGAAACAACAGTCTGTGAACCAGGAATTTTCCCAAAGTCCTCCTGGCGCATGGGCCACCTGGCACTCAGGAACCGTCACCATCTTCGTGGTACTCTGGCCAGAAACGGTGAAGGAATCTTGTGCCACACTCACCTCACAGAAGAGGGTCAGCTTGTCATCAGGGAGAAGACTATTGTCTTCATCCAAAAGAACATCTCTACAGATGAATTTCTTGAATCCCCAGGCTTTGCCTTGTACACAGCTATATGCCTGGTGACTCTCCAAAGATTTGATTTCTTCTCCCTTATCATTCAGGATGGAGAGTTTGAATTTTGCCAAAAAAATACACTTTGGAGAACTGACCAGAAACAGGTAAAGTGACAGGTAATCTTTGCTTTCTTCATCTAGCCTTTTTGGGTATACCCTCAAACGCCATGTCAGTTGATCAATGGCTTCTGATGAAAAGGTTGTACTTTGAATGACGTCACCCACTTCCTGCCAGCAAAAGCTAAAGTTACCGATGGTCCACATGTGGGAGAATTTCACTACCGTGATCTCAGTGTGGCACCAGCTCTCTGCTACAGGGCCACTGGACATTTCTGCTGGAGGTGGCGGACATGGATCCCTTGACATTGCAAGTTTGAAGGTTCAACAAGCTTTCCAAAGTCAGAGGACAAAGATTTCTGTTCTCTTTTCACCCACATTATGTCAGTAGTGGGAAGATGAATGTTGGGTCCAGCCCCAGCAGGCCCAGGGGTTCCCAACAGTGTGGACAGCACTGGCGAAGAAGGAATGACACGGAGACAGCGTTCAGATGATCAGCACAGCCAGTGTCTCTAGCCAGGTTCTCTAGCTAGGTTCTCTCTTTATTCTCCTGTTACATCTGTATTGATACCTGTGGGAAACTATTATAGGGTTGAGCCTCGGACTGACCTGCTGGCAGAGTCACAAACAAGTCCCAGCTTAAAGGGCTCAGTCCTCTTAGCATAATTAGGCTTGACCTTATAACACTCCCCAGATCTTACCTGGGAAGCTAATGGGCTGAGGGAAGTGCAGGGAGTGTAAACATGATCAAAACAGGTGAAACTCACAAGAACTGTAACCATGGTAACCACTGCCTTGCTTACCTATGTCTATAAAAGGTCGGTGCAGACTGAGCATGGGTGGAAGTCCTTCCTCTTGAGTTGGACTTACCCGCCTGGTACCCCAATATTTCCAAATTATCTCTTGTCTTTTCTATTTCATTTGTGTGCAGCTCCTCTTACAGATATTGAACCCTGAACCACGCAGGATGTGGAGAGAAACATTTACGACAATACCATTTGATTTTAATCCTATCCATTCTATTCCAATGGTTAGGGCGTTTGTTATCTCCATTCCAAGATCACTACTCTATTGTTCTGTTCAGTTACAAGGAAGTAACTGAAGGAGATTATCCAAAGTAAAGATTATGTAGCTTAAGCGTGATTGTTCGTAGTTGAGGTGATTAACTACCCGCCTGGCACTTAGTTAAGGGGTGTTACTGATTTATTCCCTTCCTGACTCCTGTTAATTTTTCCCTAACTCCAGGGAAAAATTCCCACCTGGGGAAACAACCTTTCTCAGAGAGGTTAAAACACATAGCACTAAGAAGGGAAGTGAACTTATTAAGAACACTATGCCATATATGCCAGGTCCCTTGAACCATGCTGTGCAGATGTTTCATCCATGCAACGACTGTGTCAAGCAGCAAGGATGGGCCCGCTTCCAACCGATGAAGTTGTCTTGTCTAAATCTCTGTAAGGTATTACAAATGTGTCCTCTTCCCCACAGTAACCCCCAACCTACCCCACCCCCCTGCCCTGCCACTCATGGTCTCATCCACCTGTTGTCCATGTCCATTGGTTTGGCTTATATGCAAGTCCTTTGATTGATCATTCCCCTTACCCCCACCCTCCCCTACTTTCCCTCTGGGGATTGATAGTCTGATCACTGTTTCTTTGTCTTTGGATCTGTCCCTGTTCATCAGTCAATGTTGTTCTCTATATTCCACAAATGAGTGAGACCATGTGGTATTTATCTTTCTCTGACTGGCTGATATCACTTAGCATAATGCTCTCCGGTTCCATCCATGCTGTTGCAAATGGCAAGAATTCCTTCGTTTTTTACCGCAGCGTAGTATTCCGCTGTGTAGGTGTACCACAGTTGTGTTATTCTTTTTTACTGCATTTCTGTGAAATGTCCCGCCCCCCACACCCCATAGGCATACCCCTGGAGGTGTCTCACTACAGAAATACAGATTAGTGACTTCCTGGAGTTAGGGCGGGAGGACAGGGAGGGGCCACTGGGAAAGGGAGGTGAGTGTTAATGGGTATGGGTTTAAAGTCCTACAATTGCCTCCTCTCTGAGGGGGCGTGGCTAGGCCCTGGAGGGCGTGGCTGGACTCTAGGGCGGACCCAGCCAGTTTAAAAGCCTGGGGAGGGGCAGCAGCCCACTCTGTGGTGGCTGGTAAGCGAGGAGGCATGGAGGAGTGCGCTTGCCTGTGCGGCTTGGGCTCTTCGCGGGGATGTTGGTGTCCTCAGGAACCCCAGGGCCCAGCTGAGAAGGCAGCGGCCGAGGGCAAGCCGGCCCCGGCAGAAAATCCCCTGGAGGCGGACGCCCCTGCGCAGTGCTGGGCGGGGAGTGGAGGAATCGGGAGACCCAGGCCGCCCCCGCACTGCTCGCTGCTGGACCTGCCTGTGGAGATGCTGGTGGAGGTCTTCGCCTCGCTCCTGGGCACCGACCTGGCCAGTCTGGCCCAGGTCTGCACCAAATTCCACCACATCCTGTACACGGACAGCATCTGGAGACGGCGCTGCCGGGAGGAGTACGGCCTTCGTGAAAACTTGCAGGACATGAAGAGGTTCCGTATGTCTTATCGAGAAGTCTATGCGAAGATGTTTCCATACAGAAACATTTTCGGTTTGTGGAAGCTAGATTATAGCTATGGAACACTGCTGAATGTAGTGGTGGATGGCTTAGGCATTACTGGTTGGACGTACAACCCTTCCCTTCACACCCATGGGGATGGCCCAATGCAATCCGAGCCCTCGTTTAGAATTCGCCTGACGGAGAGGAAATCAGCCGCGGTAGAGTGCATGGACGGCTTCTACAGCTTGTCCCACCGCCGCCACTTGCAGGTTCAGAAGGACAGGTTCAGCATCCAGTGGATCAAGAGAGACCACCCACGGGACTCACCAACGCCGCTCAGGGGAGAACGGGGGCGGGTGCTGGTGCAGGAGGACAGACTGCCCTATCACTGCCTGACCTACAGCTGCCTCTACCTCCCGCCCAGCCACCCGGACGACCTCATCAGCCCAGGCCTCTTCCAGGTCAACTACCATGACCGCGAGGTACAGATTGTCATGCTCAGCTTCAAAGGGAAATATGCCAGGGTCACGGAGATCAGGGGAAGATCTCTCTACGGGCCGTTACAGATCCACCTCATGCGGCGCATCAAGATGCGAGGTGGCGAAATCTTCTGGGACAACAACGAGTTCTCCCGCGTGGTCCAGGAGATGGACGAGCAGGTGTTCCGGGAGGAGCTGCAGCAAGAAGACGGGACTGAGGAAAGCGAGGGCCATGGCTGGCAGAACCCTGCCCAGCCCAGCGTCGGGGAGTCCGGGGCTGCAGCTTTGGAGGAGCAGCCTGTCCCCTTTGTTCTGCCTGTGGGCATCCGCTCAATGGACCAGAACTACCCCCAAACCTGCAGGATGTGTTTCTATGGCATGACCCTCAATATCATACATCCCTTGCCTCCCCACTGGCGCTGCCCTGGAGTCTTCGTCCTGTTCGAAGAGAACCACTTCGGGTACATCTTCCTGAAGGAAGAACAATTCTTCCTGTTCAGCAGAGTCCAGAACACCTTCCAGAACGCGCAGGCACCGTCCCCGCAGGCCTTCCTGGAGATGCTCTCCCACATTCAGTAGGGACCCCCTGGGAGGAGCAGCTGGCACGCACTTGGAAGATGTGGCCTTCTGACCAGGGTGCCACCTTGGTTTGTGTTTGTGACCCTCACCCGAGGATATTTTCCCGTTGTTGTTTGGAGAGAGTGGGGGAGAGAGGGAAAGACAGAAGTCATCGATGTGAGAGAAACACATCAGTCGTTTGCCTCCTGCCCAAACCCAGACCAGGGCCACGCTGGGTAAGGGCCAGCAATTGAGGTCGAAATAAACCTTAGACCAGTGGTCTCAACCTTCCTAATGCTGCGACCCTTTAATACAGTCCCTCATGTTGTGGTGAACCCCAATTTCATTGTTACAAATTAAACATAATGAAAGCATAGTGATTAATCACAAAAAAATAAATAAAGACATCTTAGTTAATATATATTATGTTTATTTATTAACATTGAACTCATGGCCAATAGCAATGGAGCTCATTCCTTATGAAAGCTTATCTAACAGACACATTATCTCCACAAAGCATAGCTAGTGCTTTGGCACTGTTTTAAACAGCAGGGGCCACAGGCTCCTGGGATGGCGTCTTCAGAGACAAATGAGGACTGTTCTCATTCCTCAGGGGAAGCTGAAGAAAGGAAGGAACATGGAGGTAAGGCAGAAAGCAGCAGCTCCTCAGACTCCAGCAGTAGCGATGAAGACGCCAGCAGCTCCAGCTCCTCTTCCTCGGGGGACACCTCGGACTCAGACTCCAACTGAGCTTTGTTCCTTCCTAGGTGGCAGGACAGAGAACTTCCCAACGGAAGTCTTGGGCATCTATGTACACTGCAGGGCTCTTCTCCCTGTCCCTGTTCATTGCTTTACTTCTTCCTTCCTTTCTCCTCCTCCTTCTCCTCCTCCTCCTCCTCCTCCTCCTCCTCCTCCTCCTCCTCAATACAGAGTAGGACGGTTTGGCACACGGGGAATTGGGACAGATCTCTCAATATCAGGTCCACACACCTAGGAAGAGAGGTTCTTGCCGGGAGAAGAAATATATCTGAGCCTGTATTGGGTCCCCCTACACCAGTGATGGACAACCTTTTGAGCTCGGGGTACCAGCATTTGGAAAAACCCTAACTTAACTCTGGTGCCCTGTCACATATAAATTTTTTGATATTTGCAACCATAGTAAAACAAAGACTTATATTTTTGATATTTATTTTGTATATTTAAATGCCATTTAACAAAGAAAAATCAACCCAAAAAATGGGTTCGCGTGTCACCTCTGACACTCGTGTCATAGGTTCACCATCACTGCCCTTCACCATCAGTACCACTCCCTCTAGGAGCCCCAAGCAATGAAAGATCTTGAAACAAACAGAGATGACTGGGCAGCTGTGAGGAGCACACTGCACTGGACTGCGTATTTGTGAAGAAATCAGTTTCCTTTCCTCATTTTCTGTCTGCCAGAGGTGGTCGGGGGCCACCGTGAGCCTGTGACTCCTACATTCTCTGCAAGAACTCTACCTCTGGCCTCTTACACTCCATCTGGTGTGAGAAAGGAGTTGCCATTCTTTAGGTCACAGTGGGCAGCATCATGTAGCAGGCGATATTTATACATGTGTATTTAACTCTGACATCTCTAGGAGACTTTCTTACTAATTTCAAATAAAATCATATTTTCTAAGTTTAACTGTTCCATTTGAACGAGGGCCTCCATGGAATAAATGTTTTATAATTTGGAGCACTGCTGCTCCAAGTAGTGTCTGCATTTGTTCTTGGAAAAACCTAAATTCCTTCCTTTTGCTCCGGGTTCAAGTGAATCTCCTATTTAGCTTTCAGGGTTGATGGATGTATGAGTGGATGTATGGATGAAGGGAGAGAGAGAGAGAGAGAGAGAGAGAGAGAGAGAGAGAGGATAGATAAATAGATAGATGATAGATAGATAGATGATAGATAGATAGATAGATGATAGATGATAGATGATAGATAGATGATAGATGATAGATAGATAGATAGAGATAGATAGATAGATAGATAGATAGATAGATAGATAGATAGATAGATAGATAGATACAGGATAGATAAATGATAGGTAGATAGATAGATGATAGATGATAGATAGATAGATAGATAGATAGATATAGATAAATAGATAGATAGATAGATAGATAGATAGATAGATATAAAGATACCTGGATCGCCCTGGCTGCTGTCCTCAGTGTTTAGACCATTGGCCTACACTCCAAAGGATCTTGAGTTCAATTCCTGATCACAAGCACCAACCAGGGTAGCAGGTTTGATCCCTGCCCCCAGTTGGGGTGTGTTTGGGAGGCAACCAACTAATCTGTCTCTCACATAGGTCTCTCTCTCTCTTAAAAGCAATGGAAAAAATATCCTCAGGTGAGGATTAACAAAAACAATCAGGTATGTGGATAGACACGTAATAGGTACAGAGAAAGATACGGACGTGTAAATACACACTGCTCTGTTCTCCTGCTCTGCCTGTGGATTACTGTGGCAGTGCCACATTGCTTTGATTATTTGGTTTGCAGATATATTTGAAAATCTATTTAATGTCAAATTAAATTAAATCCTTTCCCCCTGTACATTCCTGGCTATTTCCATATTGTGTTCTCATGTATATAAGCAAAATAAAATAATTGTATCCTTCTTATATGAAAACCATTAAATTTTCAGCATTTAGATAACTAGATATCTTAGTGAATTATTAAGTGTATTTCTAGATAAAGTACATCCTATAAAGTAAAGGCAGCATTGATATGTTTCATACCTCTAATCCTTTCTCTTTCTAGAAGTGCTGTTTGGAATATTCGGAACAATGTTAAGTAACAGCAGTGATATGTGCTTGTCTTGCTTTAGACTTTCAAACTCACGTTTAAAGGACTTGCAACTATTGAAATGATGCTGATTAATATTACATTTAAAATAAACTATATAACCTAGTGAGAAAATGCCTCTGTGTTTACATTACTGTTTTCACTGCATAATGTGTATTATTATTTAACACACAATTTCTATCATCCACTCAGAGTGGACCCAGGAGGAGCACGGGGTGATGTGTCTGAGCACCTGGAAGGGCGTCCATTTCCTCTGCTCCACCTGCAGGAGCATCTGAACTGCCTGGTGGTGGCCATGCTGCGGAGGCCCCAGCAGAGAGAGGTGGTATAGAAGTCAGCCAGCCGGTGGCAGCTGGGCCTGACGGCAGCCTGGTTTTCATTCGGTATTCCTGTGTGTGTGTGTGTGTGTGTGTGTGTGTGTGTGTTTAATTTTATCAAGTTGAAAAGTACAGAAAGCCCAGAATCAGGAACAAGCCCCCAAACTCTAAGATAACTCAGATCTGTTCTTTCCATTTTCTCTACCTGTGCCTTCATTCTTTTATTCTCCTCCATATCTTTATTTCCTATTCCTTTACATATTTTACTCTCATAGCATGCTTTCTGTGTAGCTGTTTGGATGTATAATTTAAATATAATTTCGAACCCCAGTGAGGTTGAGACGGCCCCTCTGAGGCTGGGACGACCCCTGTGAGGCTGAGATGGCCCCTGGGAGCCATCCTTCACCCCGACTTCACTAGCGATCCAGCGGGGCAGCTCCTTTCTGCTCCAGACTAGACCTGGTCCAAGGCCCGTGCCCACCACCCTCTCCTTGGGTGTCACTGGGCACGCTGGGTGCTGTCGGTGCTCAGAGGCCGAGCTCAGAACAGGACGCCGTCGTGTCAGCTACTCACACGCATGTCTGTGAAGGTCAGCGCACGGCTTGTTTTTCATCTCGCTCGGAACTGGGTGGGTAAGAGTTCTGATCTGATGCGAGGGAGGCTCCCCGTGGGGCTAAGAAGGAGAGGAGTGGGGGTGGCCGTGTGGCCAGTCACACTGAGAGCGAGTGCCGGCCACCCGTTCCCCTGCCCCTGCCCCTGCCCCTGCACCTGCAGCTGCCCCTGCCCTGCCCCTGCCCCTTCCCCTGCCCTGAGCCCCTGCCCCTGCCCCTTCCCCTTCCCCTTCTCCTGCCCCCAGGCCCTGGTGGAGCAACTCTCCTAAGACCCGCAGGTCCAGCTCCCTGGGCTGCTGATGGGTCAAAAGTGCCGACCCAAGCCCCACGGGGGGAGATGCAGGAAACAGTGGGCAGTGTCCATTTTCACAGGGCCTGACACAGCCCTTCCTGTCCCTGCCCTGTGGCCAGGACACCCCCACACCCGCCTCAAGGTTGCTTCGAAAGAGGGGAGGTGACCTGTCGAGTGTGAATCACCAGGAAGTGGACCCGATGGATCGTGCAGCACATTCCAGAGAGGAAACAAACCACCATTCACTGGAGTCATCCCCTCAGCGCCATGTGGCGTGGACATGGGGCAGGGGAGGGCGAGGGGGCAGTGACTGACCACGCGGCAGCGCACTCAAGCCCCGACTCACATCCACGTTCCAAGGCCCAGAGGTGCCCGCGGGACCCACAGACACTGGTTTGCATCTGTTTCGCTGGGATGTTAAAGCTCACGGCACCCAGGGCGATGCCATTTCAGCTCAGTCTTCCCTCTTTCCCGGTACAGGGCGTTTCATTTCAGGTTCATCACACTTTCCAGGGAGAGGGCAAGGCCTGGCGTTGGCACCTAGGGCTTCCCGGGCACCTTACGTCTCCCTGTGGGCACAGGACCCCTGGGTGCCGTCGGTGCCACGCTAGGAAGGGGACTTGGGTCCGGCCGGCTGGCTCAGTGGGTGAGCATCGACCTATGAACCAGGAGGTCAGGGTTCGATTCCCGGTCAGGGCACAGGTCGGGGTTTCGGGTTTGGTCCTCAGTGTGGGGCGTGCAGGAGGCAGCCGACCCGTGATTCTCTCATCACTGATGTTTGTCTCTCTATCTCTCCCTCTCCCTTCCTCTCTACAATCAACACAAATATTAAAGAAAAAAAAGAGGGGGACTCAGCCCAGCGTGTGGGAACAGGGAGCCCAGGCTGTGGCTCAGTGGGCACGCGGGCCGGACCCAGGTCACTGCAGACGACCCCCACGGCCTGTCTGAACCCAGGACGGCGACCTCCAGCCACAGGCCTCGCCTGCTGCTCCGGGAGAGCAGCCCCTCTGGCTGTCACGGGGCAGCACCACACTAACCTCACAGCCCCTGCCGCACACAGGGCTTAGGGCCCTGTCAGCGCCCCCCCCCCCTCCCCCCGCACCTTCCCTTACCCACCCACCTCCCCCCCTGCCCAGGGAGCAGCAACCGCAGTTTTTCTCCCTAAACTCTGTTCCAAGGGCGGACACGGGCGGCATCCTCAGAGCCGTCGCTCTGGGTGTGGTCCCGTTTCTCTACTTCCACCAGCACCTAATGCTGTTCTGTGTGACTGTCTCACCACCGTGTCCCAGTCACCTGGAATTTCTGGAATTTTCCAGAATGCAGCAATGACAAGTCTTCACATTTGTGGTTGTTGCCTTAAAAAATCACTTTCTGGTGCCACCTGGCCCAGCCCAGGATGTGGGGGAGGGCGGAGCCCAGAGCCTCTCTCTGTGCTCACAGGCGACAGCCCCTCCCCCTCCCTGGGGTGAATGAATCAAAATTATGCCCTTTTTGGCCTTATTGGCAAAAGCTGTACTTTCGGTGAGTGGCAGGGTTTTAGTGATGGTTTACAGCCGGGAGGTGAAGCGGCTGCGGGTCACTGGCCGGTCCCTCTGCTCCTGCCGGGAGCCTGCAGCCCTCCCCGCGGCCCAGGCCTCCAGGGGCCTCCAGCCCGGCATCCTGGGCCAGCAGCAGCGGACAGTGTGGGAGCCTCTGGGCAGGAGCTCCTGAAGCCCAGGCTGCACTGGCTGAGCTCAGAGCCCTTCCCCCGATCCAGTAGCCCTGCCCCCGGCAACCTGTGACCTCTGTGACCTCTGTGACGGGGGTGAATGTCCTGTGTCGGCCCGAGGAACACAGCAGGACACGGGGGTCCAGAGGGAACTGGTGAGCAGGCGTCCTGGCACGCATGCACACACTCACACACACACGCACACACACACACACACATACACACTCACACACACGAACATGCACACACACACACACACACACACACATACACCACGTGATGGCCCTCCTGTTGTGACCCAACCATAAAATTATTCTTGTTGCTACTTCATCACTGTAATGTTGCTACTGTCATGAATCGTCATGTAAACATCTGATATGCAGGATGGTCTTAGGTGACCCCTGTGAAAGGGTCATTTGACTGCCAAAGGGGTCGAGACCCACAGGTTGAGAACCGCTGCTGTGAGAGAACAACTGAGCTCAAGGTAGGAATGCCGGGCACAAAGATTGCCAGTGTTGTTGGGGCAGGAACGTGTGCATGTAAGTGATGTCGGCGTGGCGAATGCCGACAGGTGAGAGGAGCCAAGGTGAATGCGGACAACGGCAGTGATGTTGCAAGAGCTCAGCCTCAGGTGCCAAACGGCCGTGTAATTAACGAAGTTGTTGGGGGGGCTTTGCAGTTCCCGTCAAGTCGAGGGCGTCCCATAGGAACAGCCGGGTCAGGCAGGAGCCGTGCCAACAGCGTTCGGATGGCTGAACATAGGTGCTTATGTGATACTTATATAGCACAGGGAACAAAGGGAATCTACTTTATCATTTTAAGGCATATGCTTGGGGTGGGTAGGGGCAGGGAGGAGAGGGGGAAGGAGAGGAAAATGGGAGATATCTATAATACCATCAACAATAAAAAATATATTTAAGCCCTAGACGGTCTGGCTCAGCAGATAGAGCGTCAGCCTACAGACAGAAGGGTCCCAGGTTCAATTCCGGTCAAGGGCACATGCCTGGGTTGTGGGTTTGTTCCCCAGTAGGAGGCAGGAGGCAGCCAATCAGTGATTCTCTCTCATCACTGATGTTTCTATCTCTCTCTCCCTCTTCCTTCCTCTCTGAAATCAATAAAAATATATTTTAAAAATATTTAAAAATTTTTGAAGCATACAAAAAATAAACTGTTTCCTGCACTAAATAGTCATCATCATAATAAAACATGGGTCTATTTACATATTTCTTTTACTGCTCAGTAGCCTATGTGACTCTCCCCATGGCATCAGGTGGGACCAGGTCAGTGGCTTATAGCATTTGTATGGCAGGCCTTCGTCTCTCCCAAAGATGCGCTCAGCCTCAGGTGTGAAGTCCGGCCCGGGAGGGCGCCACCTTAATCCCGAGCCCACAGCTGTGAGGGGGAGAGGTCACTGTCTGACCTGCTCGTGGCCTGAGGTTAGGTGACCTGCTGGGGAACTCAGGTGGCAGGTGACACACCAAGCCAATCAGCTCTGCTCTGGGGAAGACGAAGGCCAGTCCACCCGAGAGGCCTTCCCCCAGCTGCCTCCCAGTGTGCCCGCCTGCTCCGTGGCACCCCCAGGCCTGGAAGGGAGACCAGCCAGTGGGAGGGACCTGAGCCGCCTCCACCGCTCGCTCACCTGCCCTGCGACAACCCCCAGCATCGGAGGGTCTCTGGGCATTGCTGCCACCACAGCCCAGTGATGCGAGGTCCTCGGAGATGCAGGGTGACAACATGTTAGGCCGCCGGTCAGCAAGTCCGAATAATGCCCATGACACATGAGAGGCCTCCTGGGTGCCAGGGGCTACTTACCTCTAAGCAGCAGGGCAGCCCTGTGGGAGGCGTTACCTCCAGCTCCCAGGTGAGGACCTGCCCTGAGTCCCAGCTGGTCCCACGCATCTGTTAAGTAATAGCAGTGATATGTGCCCCTTCTTGGCTTGTAGGTCCTGGGGATTGTGTCTTGTGTGTAGAATTCTCTTAAGCTCTCACATTTTTTTAACTTACCAAGGCTGATATAAACTTGTTTTTGTCACCTGAGACTTGGTTCAAAAAGAAGAAAGTGGCAAAGGAGAGTTCTCGTGGGCAACGATGCCCATAGAGACAGGCAGCAGTGGGCAACTCCTAAGGCCGGTGGAATGCCTTTGTTGTGTAATGAGGACATCCTAATACCTCATTCAGGACATCCAGGGACAGAAGGGCCCCCTAGGATCAGAATGGCCTTCAAGGAAGGACAGAGAGTCCTCATTATTTTAGAAGCTCAGTTCTCCAGAATAATGGAAGTGGCAGTCGTAAATGAAAATAATTGTCAAATGGGAACATAAGCTACCAACATATTGGCAGTAAAGTGGACATTTATCAGACAACCCTTTGGTTTCAGTTAACGTGATTTAGGGTGGGTTGATAGAGCGATTGGCATAAACAAGGACAGGACATTGTGTCTGTGCACTCTGCAGACTCCAATAACGCCAGTTAAAATCCATCACCCCCACGCCTGCTCTGAATTCCACAGTTCTCCCAGCACATTCTAAAACCTGCCAGATTGGCCCAGCAGACATGGCTCGGAGGGTGAGCATGGACCTATGAACCAGGAGGTCACGGTTCAGTTATTGTTGAAGCATAAACCCAGATTGGGAACTCAATCCCCACTGTGGGGCATGCAGGAGGCAGCCAATCAATGATTCTTTTTTTATTGCTTAAAGTATTACAAAGGGTATTACATATGTGTCCTTTTTTTCCTCCCCGCCCTTGACAATCCCCTGGCCTCCTCTCCCCCAGTGTCTTATGTCCATTGTTATGCTTATATGCATGCATACAAGTCCTTCGGTTGATCTCTTACCCGCCTCCTTCCTGCCCCCCAACCTCCCTGGCCTTCTTGCTGCAGTTTGACAATCAGTTTGAGGCAGCTCTGCCTCTGTATCTATTTTTTTTTTTTTTTTTGCCTCTGTATCCATTATTGTTCATAAGTTTATAATGGTCTTTATTATCCATGAATGAGTGAGATCATGTGGTATTTTTCCTTCATTGACTGGCTTATTTCACTTAGCATAATGCTCTCCAGTAATGATTCTTTAAAAAATATATATATATTATTGATTTTTTTACAGAGAGGAAGGGAGAGGGATAGAGAGTTAGAAACATCGATGAGAGAGAAACATTGATCAGCTGCCTCCTGCACACCCCCTACTGGGGATGTGCCTGCAACCAAGGTACATGCCCTTGACCAGAAACGAACCTGGGACCCTTCAGTCCCCAGGCCAACGCTCTATCCACTGAGCCAAACCAGCTAGGGCCAATCAATGATTCTTCATCATCTTTGAGCTCTCTCTCTCTCCCCCCTCCTTCCTCTCTGAAATCAATAATGTATATATTTAAAACTTGCCACATTGTATGTTAGTTTGCTGGACACACATCTGTCTTTCCCACGAAAGTCTGAGCTTCTGTACCTGGAGCAAGAAGGTGAGCCATTTTGTTCATTTCCCCTCAACGTGTCCTTCTCAAATGGACAAGTGCAGCCAGTGAAACACCACTGGCCCCAGAAGGCAGAAGGGCTGGTTAGGAGTTCTCCTCGCTGGGGAAGTGCGTCATCTTTGAATCTCAGATGCACCTCTGTTCAGCGGTCGAGAGTTCTCAAACATTACTGCGTAAGTTGTTTCAAAAATCAGGATTCTTAGTTTAAGAGTTTCCATAAAGCAAGTGTTAGAGTGTAGCCCAAGCGAGTTTGGGTCAGTGGATAGACAGTCGGCCCTTGAACTGAAGGGTTGCCAGTTCGATTGTGGTCAAGGACACATACCTCGGTTGCAGGCTCAATCCCCATGCAGGAGGCAACCAATCTATGTGTCTCTCTCTGTCTCTCCCTCCCCTTCCACTCTCGCTAAAAATCAATGGAAAAATATGCTCAGGATGATTAACAACAACAACAAAGCAGTGTCAGCGTGGCGCTCAGAGCACGGATTTGTAGAAAATTCTGTCAGTACAATCCACTCTGTTCTGGAAACATTGATTTGGATCAACTCCAAGGCTACTTCTCGCTCGGACGTTTCAGAGTTCTAGGTGTTCTTATACATCTGAGTGTGAATCTGATATTTAGTTGTTGTGGTTGAAACACTGACATGGTGAGTACGTAGGGGGGTGTATGCATGTGTTCACGCATACACACATGTGAAACACGAGAAGGTGGAAATATTCCTTATTCCTTGTAATGTCCAATCCCAGAATCCTAAGTAACCCTTACAGTGAGGACAGTGGCAATGAGGATGAACTAGTTTAACAGAGCGATCAGCAGGGGGGGCTGAAGCTGCTGAGCTAGGACAATGTCAGTGAGGACAGAGGGGGAGGGGAACATTACCACCCAATTTGCGAATATTGATGAACCGCTTTTGTAGATTTATTTATTGAGTAAATTGTGTGATTTAGGAGGGAATGTGAACATCCTTCAGTAAGCCATTTTAACCCGTGTCTGAGTAAATGACAACACTATTTACTAAAACCTGAGATGTTAAATGGAGATCGTTTGAGAAAGAAAGTGATGGATTGCAATGAAGGCCCCTAATGAGCTTCCACAGAAAATTAGAGTTAGAAGCGAGTGTGGAATTTTTATTTTTATTGTGGAATTTTTCAGATGATGATTAACAACAGCAACAACAAAAAGCAGTGTACGTGTGGCGCTAAGAGCACGGATTTTTAGAAAATTCTATATCGGTACAATCCACTTGGTTCTGGAAACATTGATTTGGATTAACTCCAAGGCTACTTCTAGCTCGGACGTTTCAGAGTTCTAGGTATTCTTCAGGTACACAAAAGCCACGCTGCGTATTTGAAACAGAGGGCATTTCATGCAGGGAACTGGTCGCACGGTCACTGGAAGGCTGGAAGCACACAGAGTTTAATAAGCACCAACACAGTCCCCACTCGAGGCCTGGGGAGGGAATGGGAAACGCCTCTTGGAGGCTGGCATGCAAGGTGCTGCAGGTGGTGGGTGCAGCTGGGCTGCTCCTGTGAGCCTGGGGCACCATGCAGGGGGCTCACACCTCGGAGCTGGGGGCTCACACCTCGGAGCTGGGGGCTCACACCTCGTAGCTGGGGGCACCCCATGAGCGATGCTTACAATTCTAAGGAAGGGCGCTCTGTGACCAGAGCCCAGACAAAGGAGTTGAGGCGCCTGCGGCCAGTATTCAGCCTTCAGAGGAGACCTGGGCCAGGAGGGCAGGGGTGGAGAGCCAGGTGCACAGCAAAGCAGGGCCCAGCTTGGCAGGCCTCTTATTGCCCAGGGAGTAGAGAGTGGGTGCTGCCGGTCCCTTTGAGGGTCCTGGGGGGTTCACTGAGAATGAGAGGGAGCAGGAGCCTGGCGCCAACCCCTACTGCCCTGGGAGCACAGCCCACCAGAACCGGAAATAGAAACAGCTGCCCAGCCCTGGCTGCTTTGGCTAAATAGATAGAGTGCTGGCCTGCAGACTGAAGGGTCCCGGGTTTAATTCTGCTCAAGGGCACATGCCTAGGTTGCCAGCTCGATCCCCAATGGGGGGGTGCAGGAGGCAGCCAATCCATGATTCTCTCTCATCATTGATGTTTCTCTCTCTCCCCTTCTCCCTTCCTCTCTCTGAAATCCTATATAATAAGGCTAATATGCAAATTGTCCCCACGGGCAGGAGTTCGACTGACCGGGCGTTAGACATGCGCTAACCACCAGGGGGTGGTGCAGAACATGGCAGGCATCGGCTACTCAGAGCTGCCAGCGGGCAGCAGTGGAGGCACTACCGGCCCTGCTGGGCCCTGATGAGAGTGGGACCGTGGAGGATGATGCATCAGATGAGCAGGCGGCACCAGGCCCCACTGGTCACCCCACAGATCAGCCCGATTTCCAGCCAGGCCTAGGGACCCTGTCCATGCACAAATTTCATGCACCAGGCCTCTAGTGTGTATATACCTACACTAATAAAAGAGAAACATGCAAATTGGTGTCACACTGCTACCCTTGCCATTGGCTAATCAGGGTGATATGCAAATTAACTGCCAGCCAAGATGGCGGCCGGCAGCCAGGCAGCTTGAAGCGAACAGGAGGCTTGCTTGCTTCAGTGATGGAGGAAGCCAACGTTCCCCGCCTGCCTTGCCGGCCTCTGAGCTTGCAGTTTGAAACATTGTTACAAATATAGAAGCTAAACAAAACCCCAGAAACCTGCTTTCAGCCAGCTGGGATCACAGAGCTGGAGTTGAAACAGTGTTTTGATTATAGAACCCAAACAAACCAGATACCTGCTTTCAGCAGCCGAGGCTTCAGAGCTGGAGCCAAGCCTCAGAGCTAAAGCTGGCCCAGAATAAAAAAAAAAGAAAAGAAAAAAAAGGAGTGGTTGGGAGCTTCACTCACCCACCAGCCTGAAAACAGCCCTCAGCCCCTCACCCAGACTGGCCAGGCACCCCAGTGGGGACCCCCACCCTGAAGGGGGTGTGACCAGCTGCAAACAGCCATCATCCCCTCATCCAGGCTGGCCAGGCACCCCAGTGGGGACCCCCACCCTGATCCAGGACACCCTTCAGGGCAAACCAGCCAGGCCCCACCCATGCACCAGGCCTCTATCCTATATAGTAAAAGGGTAATATGCCTCCCAGCACCAGGATCAGCGTGACAGGGGGCAGCGCCTAAAACCCCTGATCGCCCTGCGGCTCTGTGTGCGACAGGGGGCTGGGCCACAACCTCCCTATCTGCCCTGCTCTGTTCATGACAGGGGAAGGCACCCCAACCCCCTGATCAGCCCTGCTCTGGGCCTGATGGGGGGAGCTCCCCAACCCACTGATCGCCCTGCGGCTCTGTGTGTGACAGGGTGTGGCTCCCCAACCTCCCCCCCCCCTCACCCCACGGGCCCTGCTCTGTGTGTGAAGGGGTAGAGCCATAACCTCCCCCATCGGCCCTGCCCTGAGTGTGACAGTGGCAGCGCCCCAACCCCCCTGATGGGCCCAGCTCTGTGAGTGACAGGGGGCAGTGCCTCAACCTCCCAATCGGCCCTGCTCTGTGTGTGACAAGGTACGGAGCCCCAACCCCCCTGATTGGCCCTGCTCTGTGAGTGACAGGGGGCAGCGCCCCAACCCCCTGATCGGCCCTGCTCTGTGAGTGACAGGGGGTGGTGCTGCAACCTCCCCATCGACCCTGCCTTGAGTGTGACAGGGGGCAGTGCCCCAACCCCACAATCGGCCCTACCCTGAGCGTGACAGGGTGGCATCGCAACCTCCCGATCCGCCCTGCTCTGTGCATGATGGGGCGGCGCTCCAACTCCCCAATCGGCCCTGCTCTGAGCCTGACCAGGGGCTGCACCTAGGGATTGGGCCTGCCCTCTGCCACCCGGGAGCAGGCCTAAGCCAGCAGGTCGTTATCTCCCGAGGGGTCCCAGACTGTGAGAGGGCACAGGCCTGGCTGAGGAACCCCCCCTACCTCCCGAGTGCACAAATTTTTGTGCACTAGGCCTCTAGTGTATATATATATGTGTGTGTGTATAAAAAAGCCGCCCCCAGGACTGCGAATGCCTGGCATGCAGGGGGCTGCGGGCACTAGCAGGCCAGGGAAGGAGTCTGGCAGAGGCAGGCGGGAGGCTGCACAACACACCACGTGGGGTAGGAAGGGGGCTCGGAGCCAGAGAAGTGGGGAGTTGGGTCACTGGGTGAGACTGAAGCAATGGGAGTGGGAGAGGGCACAAAGGAGTCTGAGGAGTGATGAGGAGGAAGATGAGAAGTGAAGAGGAGGAAGAGAAATGTCCAGAAGACCATCCTCGAGGCAAAGGGGGGACATAAAGGCGATGGATGACACTGTAACGAGGTTCAGAAACAGCCAGAGGTGAACGCTGCCACAGGTCAGGGCTGGTCCTGGGATCGCTATGAAGAGATCAGGACCAAGAGCTCGGTGGGTTAGGATCAGAGAGGCTCTCACCACAGGGGCCAGAATGGAGGTGCTGTCTGTCTGTGGGCAGGTGAGTGGTGACAGGGCCCCTTTCCTTGTGGAAGGTGACACTCTAGGTCAGACAAGGAGTGGAAGGGATTCTGGCCATTGCTGCTCGGGAAGGAGAGGAGGAGGAGGAATGCCTGACAGTGTGAGTGTCCAGCAGGCTGTCCACTCACCACGCAGTTCAGTCTCCTCAGTTACAGGTGCCAGAATCTTGGACGAGAAGGCCAAGCTCACACACGTTTGGAGCCGGGACTGTCACTCCAACTCAGTTCATGTGGGTCTCAGTCCAACATTTCCAATTTACCTATTTAGTCTATTAATTCACTAGCTCACCCAATCAATCAATCAATCAAATAATCCCTAGGCCCCATACCAGGAACTGTGGGTGCACAGGTGAGCTGGGCGCAGCGTCATCCCTCCAGAAGCTCACAGTCTAGAAACGGTATTTCTTGCAGCATCAGACACTGAACAGACTGCTTCAGAGAATCCAAGATGTGCAAAGATCTGAGAGCATCAGGCACTGAGTTCACAGATGCCAGTGTCTCCACCATTTTCATTTCTGTAGCTGCTGCTTAGTGTTCAATTACTTTTTCTCTTTTTGCAGCAAAATGGAGTTAGTTCAGCTCTACAGCCTCCAATCTTATCTTCAAAGGAAAGGCATTCGATCTCACAGCGACCAGACATCTTTGCACAATGGATATGCCTTCGAGATCCTCCCCTGGCTGTGAAGGAAGAAATTAGTCTTCAGTTACCCAATAATTAATTCCTGGGAGACAAACTTTACATCACCCAGGCCACGTGCAGAATTCCCCACCAGGCGCCTCCTGGAGACAGAGCATACGTCTGCGACAAGCCATGTCACCAGAGCTGTGTCTGAGCTCAGGTCCCCGGAAGTCGGTGCAGAGTCCTGACTTGATATTCATTTAGGAAAACCAACCAACAAACAAAGAGCTCCCTCCGTCCTAATCACGTCTAGGGAATAAGCAACAGAATTTTTGTTCCTGGGTGGGAAACAATATACTTTCTAGTTTCAATAAATAGTTCTTTCCAATAAATGATTTTTTCACGTCTCCACATTAATAGGCTCTGATATGTAGCAAACAGTGAAGACTGTGCTATTTACATTACAGGCAGGGAGGCACCGGGTTGTGGAGTTTCACCGCTCGGGGTTCAAGCACAAAAGGATCGTGGGTAATAGCGTCTTTAGCCCAGCAAGCACGTTTAGAACAACATAAGCAACGTGTGTTCATTCAAAAGGGAGAGACGAAGCTGAAGAGAATGAAAATATTTCCGGAGAGGAGTGACTGGGGGACGGGGGTTATGTATTCTCAGGAGAAAGAGCCGAAAACACTGGCAGTCCCTCCAGAGGAGTCCTGCTTCTCCTTGGAAAGAACAACACTGGAGGAAAAGGTGCGTTTTAGCTGATACATAAACGAGATATTAGGCTTGTTCATGTCCAAGTGAGGGCTCAAACCAACAGGAAGAAACTGCAAAGACTTAGATTTCTGCTCAAAGGGGAAAATGTGTGAACAGTCCAAAGTTGAACTGGGGATCCGGGGGGTTATAGATCACTGAAGTCTATCAGGCATCTGACCCGCAGACCCTGAGCAGCGGATGAACAGCTGCTCCCACACACGTTTCTGTGAAAGAGAGGCTAAGGCACGACTTGGCTAGCGCCACCAAGAAGCCTGTTCGCCTGCCTCCTTGGGCTTTTATTGTCCTAACAGGTTGAACTAAAATTAATCTCTAGATACAATCAATAGGTAAGCATCCTTGAGAAAGTATATGCTTCTCCAAGGTCAGGTCTTTAAAGACGACACATAGAGATTCCAGCAAAACACCCCGGGAATCGGACTTGTTTGGAAAAGTCAAGGTAGGAGCTGCTGCCTTCGGCAGGGTCCCCCTAGAGCAGCGGTACTCAACCTTTGGGTCACGACCCTTTGGGGGTCAAAAGACCCTTTCACAGGGGTCGCCTAAGACCATCAGAAAACACGTATATAATTACATATTGTTTTTGTGATTCATCACTATTTTTTCATTATGCTCAATTTGTAACAATGAAAAATACATCCTGCATATCAGATATTTACATGACGATTCATAATAGTAGCAACATTACAATAATGAAGTAGCAACGAGAATAATTTTATGGTTGGGGGTCCCCACAACATGAGGAGCTGTATTAAAGGGTCTCGGCGTTAGGAAGGTTGAGAACCGCTGCCCTAGAGGCCACTGACCTTTCGGAAAATCCTCCTTACAGACATTCCACCAAGTCCCGTGTGTCCCCACATCGGCCGACATGAAACATGCATAACGTGTTTACATAGTGAATTGGGGCAGATAATTGAACAATAATGACAAGCACAATTTTTAAAAGCAATAATAATAGGTAACCCTATCAGAGCACAGAGCATGCCTGGCACTGTGAGAGCCGTTGACAGAACACGGAGGCTGTGACACTGTTCCCTTTCAGACTTTCAGTACGAGGGCCCCTGGGTTTTAGCTGGACACATGGATACTGAGTTAAAGACATCAGTTCCTGTGTGGATCAATGATACAGAAGTGATCAGATGTTTCTAGATCATCTTTTTCATCGTGTTCTTGACTTACCTTTAGCTTTTCCTGTTAGAGCATCTTTATTTATTTTTTATTTTTTAAATTTTATTTTATTGTTTAAAGTATTACACATAGTAGTACATATATCTCCCTTTTTTCCCATTGATCTTCCCCCAGCCTCTCTTACCCCCTGTCAGATGCCCTCATCCCACCCCCCTCCCCCACAGTGTCTTATGTCCATTAGTTATGCTTATATGCATGCATACAAGTCCTTCGGTTGATCTCTTACCCCCCTCCCTCCTACCCCCCAACCCTCCCCGGCCTTCCCGCTGTAATTTGATGATCTGTTTGAGGCTGCTCTGCCTCTGTATCTATCTTTTTGTTCATCAGGTTATAATGTTCTTTATTATCCATAAATGAGTGAGATCATGTGGTATTTTTCTTTCATTGCCTGGCTTATTTCACTTAGCATAATGCTCTCCAGTTCCATCCATGCTGCTGCAAATGGTAAGAATTCCTTCTTTTTTATAGCAGCGTAGTGTTCCATCGTGTAGATGTACCACAGTTTTCTAATCCATTCATCTGCTGATGGGCACTTAGGCTGTTTCCAAATCTTAGCTATGGTGAATTGTGCTGCTATGAATATATGGGTGCATATATCCTTTCTGATTGGTGTTTCTAGTTTCTTGGGATATAATCCTAGAAATGGGATTACTAGGTCAAATGGGAGTTCCATTTTTAGTTTTTTGAGGAAACTCCATACTGTTCTCCACAATGACTGCACCAGTCTGCATTCCCACCAGCAGTGCACGAGGGTTCCTTTTTCTCCGCATCCTCGCCAGCGCTTAACGTTTGTTGATTTGCTGATATAGTCATTCTGACAGGTGTGAGATGGTATCTCATTGTCGTTTTGATTTGCGTCTATCGGATAATTAGTGACTTTGAGCATGTTTTCATATGTCTCTTGGCCTTCCTTCTTGTCTTCTTTAGAAAAGTATCTATTGCCCTAACTGGTTTGGCTCAGTGGATAGAGCATCGGCCTGCGGACTCAAGGGTACCAGGTTCAATTACAGTCAAGGGCATTTACCTTGGTTGCGGGCACATCCTCAGTAGAGAGTGTGCAGGAGGCAGCTGATCGATGTTTCTCTCTCATCGATGTTTCTAACTCTCCATCCCTCTCCCTTCCTCTCTGTAAAAAATTAATAAAATATATTTAAAAAAAAGAAAAGTATCTATTTAGGTCTGTTGCCCGCTTTTTTATTGGATCATTTATCTTCCTTTTGTTAAGTTGTATGAGTTCCCTGTAAATGTTGGAGATTAAACCTTTATCAGTGATAACACTTGCAAATATGTTCTCCCATACAGTGGGCTTTCTTGTTGTTTTGTTGATGGTTTCTTTTGCTGTGCAAAACCTTTTTTTAATCTTTAATTTCTTTATTGGCTAAGGTATTACAAATGTGTCCTCATCCCCCCATTAACCCCCACCTCCCCCACCCCCCACCCCCACACACACTCATGCTCTCATCCCCCTGTTGTCTGTGTCCATTGTTTTGGCCTATATACATGTATACAAGTCCTTTGGTTGATCTCTTCCCCTTACCCCCACCCTCCCTTACTTTCCCTCTGGGGATTGACAGTCTGATCGCTGCTTCTCTGTCTCTGGATCTGCCTCTGTTCATCAACCTAAGCTTTTTATTTTGATGTAGTCCCATTTGTTTATTTTCTCTTTAGTTTCCATTGCCCTAGGAGCGGTATTCGTGAAGAAATTGCTTTGGCATATGTCTGAAAAAATGCCAAAATGCCTGTGGATTCCTCTGGTATTTTTATGGTTTCCTGTCTTATGTTTAAGTCCTTTATCCATTTTGAGTTTATTTTTGTGTATTGTGTAAGTTGGTGGTCTAGTTTCAATTTTTTTGCATTATCTGTCCAATTTTCCCAACACCATTTATTGAAGAGACTCTCTTGACTACATTGTATGTTCATGCCTCCTTTGCCAAATATTAATTGAGCATATTGGTTCGGGCCAATTTCTGGGCTCTCTGTTCTATTCCATTGATCTATATGTCTGTTCTTGTGCCAGTACCAGGCAGTTTTGAGAACAGTGGCTTTGTAATACAGCTTGATATCTAATATTGAGATCCCACCTACTTTGTTCTTTCTCAGGATTGCTGTGGCTGTTCAGGGTCTTTTTTTTATTCCAGATGAATTTTTGGAGAGTTCTTTCTAGGTCTGTGAAATATGCCCTTGGTATTTTAATGGGAAGTGCATTGAATCTATAGATTGCTTTGGGTAGTATGGACATTTTAATGATGTTAATTCTATCAATCCATGAACATGGTATGTTCTTCCATCTGTTTATGTCTTCCTCTATCTCTTTTTTCCATGTATAGGCCTCTTACCTCCTTAGTTAAGTTTATTCCTAGGTATCTTATTTTTTTTGGTGCAATGGTGAGTGGGATTGCTTTTTTAGTCACTCTTTCTGAAAGTTCACTGTTGGTGTATTAAAATGCCATGGATTTTTTGGCATTAATTTTGTATCCTGCTACACTGCCAAATTCATTAATTAAGTCTAATAATTTTTTGATTGAGTCTTTAGGATTTTTTATGTACAATATCATGCCATCTGTGAATAAGGACAGTTTTACTTCTTTTCCAAGTTGGATGCCTTTTATTTCTTCTTCTTGTCTGATCGCAGTGGCTAGTACTTCCAGTACTATGTCGAACAGGAGTGGTGAGAGTGGGCATCCCTGTCTTGTTCCTGTTCTTAGGGGAAATGATTTTAGTTTTTGCCCATTGAGTATGATGTTGGCTATGGGTTTGTCATATATGGCTTTTATTATGTTGAGGTATGATCCTTCTATTCCCACCTTGCTGAGAGTTTTTATCAAAAATGGGTGTTGGATTTTGTCAAATGCTTTTTCTACATCAATTGATATGACTATGTGGTTTTTATCTCTCGATTTGTTTATGTGATGTATCACGTTTATTGATTTGTGGATATTGTACCATCCTTGCATCCCTGGGATAAATCCTACTTGTTCATGGTATATGATCTTTCTGATGTACTGCTGGATGCAATTTGCTAGAATTTTGTTCAGGATTTTGGCATCTATGGTCATGAGAGATATTGGCCTGTAATTCTCTTTCATTGTGTTGTCTTTATCTGGTTTTGATATTAGGGTGATCCTGTTGCAGCGGTTCTCAACCTGTGGGTCGTGACCACTGAAAAGACATCCTGCATATCAGATATTTACATTATGATTCATAACAGTAGCAAAATTACAGTTATGAAGTAGCAACAAAAATAATTTTATGGTTGGGGGTCACCACAACATGAAGAACTGTATTAAAAGGTCGCAGCATTAGGAAGGTTGAGAACCACTGTAGCATCTTTAAAACCAGATAAAACAGTCACAGGTTTAGGATGGCGAGTTGACCTTCCTCCCTAGTGCCAATTTGACTTAATGGGCAAGAGCCTTCTACCCAGCCTCGTCAGCTTATTTATTTTTAGACTTTGACATGAAAGGGAAATAAACTATCTTTTTTTTAGTCACTCTATTTTAAACTTTCTTTAGTAAGACAAGTTTGTCTTTAATTCATATAGCAGGTACCTTCATCTTATAAACAGCCCTATTGTCATTACCATTTATAGAAAGGAAGTGGAAGCACAGAGTTCATACAGCTCATGAGGACTGGAAGTGAGGTCAGCCTCAAGCATCTTGGCACAATTGTCAGTGTCTATTGCCTCTTGTATTGATCATCAAGCTCACTTTTGACTCTGAGATTCTCTGGGGCGGTGGTCCTAATTTGTGCCCGCTCTGCGCTTATTGGGAATTCAAATATGCTGGAGCTGAGTGAGGGGTAGGGAGCGCTTGAGGAATTGGAGTCCTGATGAAAGGAGGTGGAGAGGACAGCTTAAAAGTCGATTCCCTGGCCTGGGTGCACAGTGTGACCCCCAGGGCAAGAGACTGGGGGCAAGAGCTAAGTAACTTGATTCTGCAAGCGAGACTGTGAAATACGAGGGCATTATTCTTGGCTCTGGTCTTTACTTTTAGTCCTGGCTGCTTTCAAAAGAGCAATGGAAATGCCACCTCCCAGGAAGCCATTTCTAATCCAGGATCGAGAACCAAGCTTCTGCATCTATTACAGTATTTTGTACATCTTCCTGTCTTGGACATTCACTTCATCTATTTTAAATTTATCAAATGCGATTTACTGTTATAGGCAACCTATTTCTGACCAACTCAGAAACAATGAACCAATAAAACATCAAGCAAATTAAGGGCAAAGGCCATGCTCTAATTATATTTTTACTTCCATTCTGCCTGTCTTTACTATAGTTCTCAGAACAATCTCTCATGAAGTGTGAGCGCATAGTCAGAATCTATTGGTTCATTAAGCCTACCAAGGCCCATGATAAACAAGTGCAGGAATTCAGGACCCATGCATGGAGCAGCGTCATAACAGGGGTGATAGACAGTTGAGGGGGGATGGACAAAAAGAGTTCTTAGGGTGTTGAGCAAATAGAGACCTTTCAAAGGACTCAGAACTTAAAAATGAGAGGAACCAAGATGGCGGCGTAGGGAGCGGACCTGTGTGTGCTGCTCTCTCACAGCATCATTGAAACTATCAACTATGAAGTAAACAACCGCCACTCAGAACCATGGGGAAGTTGGCCCAGTGGGAGATCTACAACTGGAGGAAAAGAAAGAAGCGCAGTGAGACTGAGTGGGAGCTACGGAGGCACCAAAACCAGAGGTACGCAGTCACACGCCACGCGGGCTGCAAATGGATTCTCGGTTTTTTACGAACCCTCGAATCCTCTGGGCTTGCTCGGGGCGGGTCTCTGAGGCCCCAGATCCCACAGGGAGAGGCGGCCACGGCCTTGCAGTGGTCGGAGAGCGAGGGAAGCTCTGACACGCGGCTGCTCGCCGGCACCGAGGGACAAGAAGTCCTGGTGTCCCGGGGAGGCGAGGGGCGCGGAGACGCCGCCATCGCTATTTCATCCATGCTGGTGACTCCCTGTGACCCCGCCCTACCCTCAGGGCTGTGCCAGAGGCACAGGAGGGAATGACTGTGCTTTTACAAACTCTCAAATCCACTGAGCTGGTTCGGGCGGGTCTCTGAGGCCCCAGGCCCCAAGGCGAGAGACGGCACGGCCTTCCAGCGGTCAGAAAGCGAGGGAGGCTCTGGTGCTCGGCTGCTCGCCAGCACTGGGGGACGCAAAGTCCTGGAGTCCTGGATAGGCAAGGGGCCGCTGAGTCTCCGCCCCGGCGACTCCCTGTGACCCCGCCCTACGCAATTTACATTCCCATCTGGGCTGTGCCAGACCCACAAGTAGAAGCGCCTTTTCTTCTGCTAACTTTCAAATCCACTGAGCTGGTTCAGGTGGGATCATGAGGCACCAGACCCTACGGGGAGAGGCAGCACGGCCTTGCAGCCATCAGAAAGCGAGGGAGACTCTGTTGCACAGCTGCTCGCCGGCACTGGGGGACACAAAGCCCTGGCAGAGAGTCAAGGGGCCGCGGAGACTCAGCCAGTGCTATTTGCTCCGCCATGGCGACTCCCTGAGTCTCAGCCTTAATCAATTTACATCCCCATCCAAGCTGTGCCAGGTGCACAAAAAGACCCACCTGCGCTTTTGCAGCCTATCCCAACAAATTGCAGACTTCAACTGCTCGCAGCCATGAGAGACACACTCAAGAAGCAGACCCAGGAGAACCAGGATGGCGGCATAAGGAAGAGACCTGTGCGTGCTACCTCGCACAACAACATCGAAACTACCAAATATCAGACAAACACCTATCATACAGAACCATGGGAAACTTGGCCCAGTGGAAGCTCTACAACTGGAAGGAGAGAAAGAACATTGAGACTGAGTAGGATGTGACACCAAGTACAGAGCCCAACCCAACAAACTGCAGATTTCAACTCCTCGCATAGAAAGAAGCGCATTGAGACTGAGTAGGATGTGCTGAGGCACCAAGTACAGAGCCCATCCCAGCAGGCTGCAGATTTCAGCTCCTTGCATCTGGGAGGGATGCAATCGGGGGGGCAGAGTCGGGTCCGGGGCCGGCCAGGGCTGGGCCTGACTCGGCCGGCACTGTGGAACTGCTGTACCAGCAAGCGCACAAACATGCC
Organism: Myotis yumanensis; assembly: GCF_028538775.1. Classification (NCBI taxonomy): domain Eukaryota; kingdom Metazoa; phylum Chordata; class Mammalia; order Chiroptera; family Vespertilionidae; genus Myotis; species Myotis yumanensis. The sequence goes on along the minus strand of NW_027223753.1, from coordinate 217,270,243 downwards.
CACTGGTCCCAGTCTCTGGTGGGGCACTGCGGGACAGCAGACAGGCAGTCTGTGCACTTGGTGGAGGGCAGGAGCGCTGGATGTGCAACCACCAGGAATGCCTGGAGATTTTGTCTAGTGGGGAGCCGCCGGCAGGGGACAGAGGGCCAAACATCCTGTTTCCCCGGTAAGGCTGGGATGGCCCCGGTGAGGTTGAAACGGTCCCGGTGTGGTAGGGACGACCCCAGTCAGGTCGAAACAGCCCTGGTGTGGTAGGGACAACCCCGGTGAGGTTGAAACGGCCCCCGTGAGGTAGGGACGACCCCAGTCAGGTCGAAACGGCCCCGGTGTGGTAGGGACGACCCCGGTGAGGTTGAAACAGCCCCTGTGAGGTAGGGACGACCCCAGTCAGGTCGAAACGGCCCCGGCGTGGTAGGGACAACCCCGGTCAGGTTGAAACGGCCCCGGTGTGGTAGGGACAACCCCGGTCAGGTTGAAACAGCCCCGGTGTGGTAGGGACAACCCCGGTGAGGTTGAAACGGCCCCTGTGAGGTAGGGACGACCCCAGTCAGGTCGAAACAGCCCTGGTGTGGTAGGGACAACCCCGGTGAGGTTGAAACGGCCCCCGTGAGGTAGGGACGACCCCAGTCAGGTCGAAACGGCCCCGGTGTGGTAGGGACGACCCCGGTGAGGTTGAAACAGCCCCTGTGAGGTAGGGACGACCCCAGTCAGGTCGAAACGGCCCCGGCGTGGTAGGGACAACCCCGGTCAGGTTGAAACGGCCCCGGTGTGGTAGGGACAACCCCGGTCAGGTTGAAACAGCCCCGGTGTGGTAGGGACAACCCCGGTGAGGTTGAAACAGCCCCCGTGAGGTAGGGACGACCCCAGTCAGGTCGAAACGGCCCCGGCGTGGTAGGGACAACCCCGGTCAGGTTGAAACGGCCCCCGTGAGGTAGGGACGACCCCAGTCAGGTCGAAACGGCCCCGGCGTGGTAGGGACAACCCCGGTCAGGTTGAAACGGCCCCCGTGAGGTAGGGACGACCCCGGTGAGGTTGAAACGGCCCCCGTGAGGTAGGGACGACCCCAGTCAGGTCGAAACGGCCCCGGCGTGGTAGGGACAACCCCGGTCAGGTTGAAACAGCCCCGGTGTGGTAGGGACAACCCCGGTGAGGTTGAAACAGCCCCCGTGAGGTAGGGACGACCCCAGTCAGGTCGAAACGGCCCCGGTGTGGTAGGGACGACCCCGGTGAGGTTGAAACAGCCCCCGTGAGGTAGGGACGACCCCAGTCAGGTCGAAACGGCCCCGGCGTGGTAGGGACAACCCCGGTCAGGTTGAAACGGCCCCCGTGAGGTAGGGACGACCCCAGTCAGGTCGAAACGGCCCCGGCGTGGTAGGGACAACCCCGGTCAGGTTGAAACGGCCCCCGTGAGGTAGGGACGACCCCGGTGAGGTTGAAACAGCCCCCGTGAGGTAGGGACGACCCCAGTCAGGTCGAAACGGCCCCGGCGTGGTAGGGACAACCCCGGTCAGGTTGAAACGGCCCCGGTGTGGTAGGGACAACCCCGGTGAGGTTGAAACAGCCCCCGTGAGGTAGGGACGACCCCAGTCAGGTCGAAACGGCCCCGGTGTGGTAGGGACGACCCCAGTGAGGTTGAAACGGCCCCCGTGAGGTAGGGACGACCCCAGTCAGGTCGAAACGGCCCCGGTGTGGTAGGGACGACCCCGGTGAGGTTGAAACAGCCCCCGTGAGGTAGGGACGACCCCAGTCAGGTCGAAACGGCCCCGGCGTGGTAGGGACAACCCCGGTCAGGTTGAAACGGCCCCGGTGTGGTAGGGACAACCCCGGTGAGGTTGAAACGGCCCCCGTGAGGTAGGGACGACCCCAGTCAGGTCGAAACGGCCCCGGTGTGGTAGGGACGACCCCGGTGAGGTTGAAACAGCCCCCGTGAGGTAGGGACGACCCCAGTCAGGTCGAAACGGCCCCGGCGTGGTAGGGACAACCCCGGTCAGGTTGAAACGGCCCCCGTGAGGTAGGGACGACCCCGGTGAGGTTGAAACAGCCCCTGTGAGGTAGGGACGACCCCAGTCAGGTCGAAACGGCCCCGGCGTGGTAGGGACAACCCCGGTCAGGTTGAAACGGCCCCGGTGTGGTAGGGACAACCCCGGTGAGGTTGGAACGGCCCCCGTGAGGTAGGGACGACCCCAGTCAGGTCGAAACGGCCCCGGTGTGGTAGGGACGACCCCGGTGAGGTTGAAACAGCCCCCGTGAGGTAGGGACGACCCCAGTCAGGTCGAAACGGCCCCGGCGTGGTAGGGACAACCCCGGTCAGGTTGAAACGGCCCCCGTGAGGTAGGGACGACCCCGGTGAGGTTGAAACAGCCCCCGTGAGGTAGGGACAACCCCAGACAGGTCGAAACGGCCCCGGCGTGGTAGGGACAACCCCGGTCAGGTTGAAACGGCCCCCGTGAGGTAGGGACGACCCCGGTGAGGTCGAAACGGCCCCGGCGTGGTAGGGACAACCCCGGTCAGGTTGAAACGGCCCCCGTGAGGTAGGGACGACCCCAGTCAGGTCGAAACGGCCCCGGTGTGGTAGGGACAACTCCGGTCAGGTTGAAACAGCCCCGGTGTGGTAGGGACAACCCCGGTGAGGTTGAATCGGCCCCCGTGAGGTAGGGACGACCCCAGTCAGGTCGAAACGGCCCCGGCGTGGTAGGGACAACCCCGGTTAGGTTGAAACGGCCCCCGTGAGGTAGGGACGACCCCGGTGAGGTTGAAACAGCCCCCGTGAGGTAGGGACGACCCCAGTCAGGTCGAAACGGCCCCGGTGTGGTAGGGACAACCCCGGTCAGGTTGAAACAGCCCCGGTGTGGTAGAGACAACCCCAGTCAGGTTGAAACGGCCCTGGTGTGGTAGGGACGACCCCGGTGAGGTTGAAACGGCCCCCGAGAGGTAGGGACGACCCCGGTGAGGTTGAAATGGCCCTGGTGAGGCTCAGACGGCCCTGGTGAGGTTGAGACTACTCCAGTGAGGTTGGGACAAATAAAGGGGACCAGTATGAACTGATGAACAGGTGTAGATACAGAAGCAGAGCAACATTGAACAGAATGTTAAACTACAATGGGGAGCCTGGGGAGGGTTGGGGGGGGGGATTAAGAGACCAACTGAAGGACTTATATGCATGCATATAAGATTAACCAATGGACACAAGACACGGGGCGGGGGGGGGGGGGGCGGGGGGTAGGGGCCGGGGGAATGTCATGGGGGGGGAAAAGGAGACATATGTAATACTCTTTGTAATACTTTAAGAAATAAAAATTATTTAAAAAAAAAAAAAAAAAAAAAAAAAAAAAAAAAAAAGAACTTAAAAATGAACTAATCAAGATGTTAGTGGTTTAAATGATGTAATTTGCATGGGTGTGTGAGAGCTAGAAAGAAAGTCCAAAATAATCCAAGATTAGGAGATTTGGACAATTTGGGGCAGTGGTTCTCAACCTTCTTAATGCCGTGGCCCTTTAATTCAGTTCCTCATGTTGTGGTGACCCCCAATTTCATTGTGACAAATTGAACATAATTAAAGCATAGTGATGAATCACAAAACAATATGTAATTATATATGTGTTTTCCGATGGTCTTAGGCGACCTCTGTGAAAGAGTCGTTCGACCCCAAGGGGTCGAGACCCACAGGTTGAGAACCGCTGATTTAGGGAGACATGGAAAAAGAGACTGTTAAGAACCTGTTGCCATATGTTTGGTTTCATCGAGGCAACAAAGGCTGCACTTCCCTAAATGAGCAAGCGTGTCTGGAATTTGCCTGAGACTTTTCTCTCATTTCCCAGCAGTCACTGTAAACAACCTGAAGCTGGTGGGAGATTGCAGAGGAGAAGATGACTTTAAAAGGAAAGAAGTCTGAACCCTCTGTAGAACTTTTAGGACAGTTAACTGCAGACTCTCTGGTTGGAGACGTCTGGGTCAGCGTGGCCCCGCTGTCCTGTGTCTGAGCTCAGGGAAGGATTTACAGTAACTCGTCATCTTGGGTTCTTTTTAAACTATGGGGTGAGTTGTGCACTTTCCTAAAAGCCCAGCTTTCTTCTCAAAGGACAGATCCTGAACAGACTGCCATCCTTCCATCCTTTCCCTCTTACCTGAGAAGATCTGAGCAAGAAGAAGGAGGAGGACAGCAACCATTAAGAGAAAGATTCTCATGGCACCAGGCATCCGTGGAGAGAGGCCGCACCCAACTCTTCTAACAGGAGAGTTAGAACAAGTGTGACGGCTCTGAAAGGACAAGAAGTCAACTCGGGTTTGCAATGTTCCTTAAGAATCGACTGTTCTGAATGCCTCATTAAACAAGGTGTGGGCTGCAAGTCAGGCTTTACCTACGTCACGTTTATGGGAGAGGAAGGCCGGGAACCCGGTCTTCCTGCCTGGAATGCTCGCCTACGTCTCTGCCTAGGCATCTCCTGCTTCTCCCTCAAGCCCCATCTCAAGGTCCACCACCTCCATGAGATCTACAACCACCATTGCTTTTCTTCCTACCTAAGATTTTACATGCACTGTACCCTCTGCGCTTTAAGGGCAAACACACAGCACTGGTTAAAACAAAGTGAGGCTGAGGCAAGGAGACATTTAACACTGTTACTAGAGATGACCAGTTTGGAAATAGGTTCTCCCGTGGTGTCACAGAAAAGGAATTTCAGGGACACACACGTAGGAGGGTGTTAGCAATAGTGGCAGGATTTACTAGAGTGAGTGCCCTTGACAATCCACTCAGCAGGTAGATCGTGTTTACTGCCCCAGTGCCCACGCCTGATGCCTCATCCACCACCAGGTGGCTGAGCTCCCTCTTGCTGAGAAAGAAGTCCAGCTGCCGGGCAGCAGCCCACATGTGGGACCCAGGAGGGTCAACAGGGCCCAGAGCTGCTCACCCTGGCACAGGGTGACCGTGGGCATTACCTGACTTCCTTGCGCCTCATTCCCTATTTGTACACCCACCGCCAGGGCTCGGTGGTGCCCTCGGCCCTGCTGCCTAAGAGACCTTTGTGTTTCCTGTTTCCTTGGGCTTCGGAGAGAGCAGGCTTTCTCTCAAACCATCCAGTTCCTTTCCTGGCTTTTCCTGGGCTTGCATCCTTATTGTATCCGATCTTTTTTTCCAGAGTTTTTCCAGGTTTGTCTCCTCCCGTTTATGATTGGCATCTTGGCTTCCACTGCACATGCACACAGTAAAGGAATTTCCCTCTCACTGTTTTTCCTTCCTCCCATTAATTTGGGGGAGCTGATGGGTTGTTCCCTGGGGTGATGGGAAAGCCGGCCTTTCCTGCCCACTCGAACTTGAATTCATTTGGCAGAGTGACTCCAGCTATTCCCTGCAATGTCTGTGAATTTGTAGTTTAGGCTCAGCCAGTTTTCTCCTTTCTCTTCTACTAATAGCTAACTATCTACCTACTGTAACAAAACCACAATAACAACAACACTTTTATCCTTGGAAAAGAAAAGTCATTCATGGGGGGCCTCGTAGCCACTGGGCGTGGGGAAGATCACTGAGAAGAACTGAACCAAAAGTCTGGTCTAAAAAATATGCAAGCCAGAAGAAACTGAAGTATCATCTTTAGAACTCCCCGGAGAAGCCATCTGCTCTGGGTTTTACTGGCACTGTGTGAGATTTCTTCTTATTGCTGGTTCATTCTCTTTACGTGTCAAAGGTCTATCCAGATTTTTTATTTATTTTCCAGTCCATTTCGGCATTTATGTTGAAGGGTCCCAAATTCTGCCATCCTGACGTTGCCTTTTTGGAATATTGGTTTTAAGCTGTTTCTCAAGAAACAGTCTCATAAAGAACCTTTGGCCCTCCCCACCTCCCTGCCCAGGAGGTTCAGACAGAAACACCTGCTTCCGAAAGAGAACCTTAAGACACCCTACCTACATCGGGGATTGAGGTGGAAACGGGGCTTTGGGCCATTAAGAAGGAATTGACCCAGATAAAACAAAAAGTGGAGGAGAGACCAAGATGGCGGCATAGGTACACACCGGAGATTGCTGCCGCAAACAACCACTTCAAAAATACAACTAAAAGATGGAACGGACATCACCCAGAACCATAGGAAGGCTGGCTGAGGAGAGACTCTTCAACTAGAAGGAAAGAGAACAGCATACCGAAGCTCAGAGGAGGCGCAGTGTGGAAAATACAAAGGTGCGGAGGTGCGCGCGGGCGGGCTGGTAGCTGAGGGCGCGGTTGTCGTTTTCAAGCAGGAGGGAGTCTCAGACTCTGAGCTCCAGATCCAGGCGAGTCTCTAGGGACTCAGACTCAAACGGGAGAGGCAGGATTGTCTAGCATCAGTTGGAACGTGAAGGCAGCTTTCTCTCCAAGGTTTGCAGCGGTTGATGGGGTTCTGAGAAGCAGAACCTCTGGGAACGGGACTGAGAGCAGCTATAACTGCTCCCTCCGCCCGCCCTGTTGATCCCATGCGACCCACCCAGCCCAAGCCCTGCGCAGAGCCATTTGCCGGATAGCCTCAGGCAAAGGCTAGATTAGCACCTCTCCAGAGGACAGAAGTTTTCCCATGGCAGACACAGCTGATTCTCACAGCCAGTCGGCCTGGTGGTCAAATCCCTCTAGTATTAACTACAACAATCAAGGCTTAACTAGAACAAGACTGTGCACAAAGACCACAAGGGGGTGCACCAAGAAAGCATAAAAAATTCGAAGACAAAAAAACATGACAGAAATGGAGGATATAGAGCTAAAAAACGCAATTTTGAAGGCTTGCAATAATGTGCTAGAAGCTGCCAATAAACTTGATGAGAGCCTCACGAAATCTAATGAGACCCTCAATGCTATGATAAAGAACCAACTAGAAATTAAGCATACACGGACTGAAATAAAGAATATTATACCCAATAGCAGACCAGAGGAGCGCAAGAATCAAGTCAAAGATTTGAAATGCGAAGAAGCAAAAAACACCCAACCGGAAAAGCAAAATGAAAAAAGAATCCGAAAATATGAAGATAGTGTAAGGAGCCTCTGGGACAGCTTCAAGCATACAAACATCAGAATTATAGGGGTGCCAGAAGATGAGAAACAGCAAGATATTGAAAACCTATTTGAAGAAATAATGGCAGAAAACTTCCCCCACCTGGTGAAAGAAATGGACTTACAGGTCCAAGAAGCACAGAGAACCCCAAACAAAAGGAATCCAAAGAGGACCACACCAAGACACATCATAATTAAAATGCCAAGAGCAAAAGACAAAGAGAGGATCTTAAAAGCAGCAAGAGAAAGAGACTCAATTACCTACAAGGGAATACCCATACGACTGTCAGCTGATTTCTTAACAGAAACTTTGCAGGCCAGAAGGGAATGGCAAGAAATATTCAAAGTGCTGAATACCAAGAACCTACAACCAAGAGTACTTTATCCAGCAAAGCTATCATTCAGAATTGAAGGTCAGATAAAGAGCTTCACAGATAAGGAAAAGCTAAAGGAGTTCATCACCACTAAACCAGTATTATATGAAGTGCTGAACAGTATCCTTTAAGAAGAGGAAGAAGAAAAAGGTAAAGATACAAATTGTGAACAACAAACATGCATCTATCAACAAGTGAATCTAAGAATCAAATGAATAAATAATCTGATGTACAGAATGAACTGGTGATTATAATGAATCAGGAACATAGAAAGGGAATGGACTGACTATTCTTGGGGGGGAAAGGGGAATGGGAGATGCGGGAAGAGACTGGACAAAAATCGTGCACCTATGGATGAGGACAGTGGGTGGGGAGTGAGGGCGGAGGGTGGGGCAGGAACTGGAAGGAGGGGAGTTATGGGGGGGGAAAAAAGAGGAACAAATGTAATCTGAACAATAAAGATTTAATTTAAAAAAATAGTAAATGTTAACTATATATATATATATAAAATTTACCATAATAAAAACATTGTTTTAAAAAGTAAAAAAACAAAACAAAACAAAAAAATGTGGATTATCGACTGGAAAGCCTGGAAAAATTTGAAAAGAACAGAGTAAACAAGCAGACTTGTCCTTCTCATCCCCAGTAGAGATGAAGAATGAGACAGGAGAGGAGCAGACCACCAGCTCCCTGAAGAAAGATGAGACTGATGTGAAGATGGAGTCCGAGGGGGTGCGGAGGACTCTGCTGAGGAGGGGGACCTACTGGATGATGATGATGATGAAGATCGGGGGGATGATCAGCTGGCGTTGACCAAGGATGATGGAAAAGAGGCTGAGGAAGGAGAGGATGACAGAGACGGCGCCAATGCGAGGATGACTCTTAAGCACATAGTGGGGTTTAGAAATGTTGTCCCACTGTTTCTTTATCTAGGCGCTTGTCTAAGATCAAAATTTTCACCAGATCCTCGCCCTAGTGCCTTCAGCACATGCTCACTGTTCTCCCCATGTTCATTAATTCATGTTGCCCTGCGCCTAGTCCCATGTTCACTTCCTTTGATGCTCCTAGTAGTTATGTTAAGTCTTAACCTTGTAATTTTTGCTTTTAATTTTGATGCCTCTTTATGACTTAACAATAAAAAGGATGCATGGTTTTTATCAACTGTCTCCAAAATAATCTCTTGTTATGCAGGGAGCACAGTTCTTTTCATTCATATATGAGTTCAGTAGTTGCTTCCCTAACTGCAAAGGCAATCGCATTAGTTGAGTAGCACTTGAGAGCAGCTTTGAGTTAGAGGTATGTGTTTTATACCCCATGTAAAAGTGCTCAATACAAATCTAACAATGTATGTTTGTGAATGGGAGTTGGCTTGTCAAATGCATCCTCTAGGTAAATAATTAGTGTAATAGTTTTAAGATTTGTTTTCTAAAGTTGATACTGTGGGTTATTTTTGTGAACAGCCTGATGTTTGGGATCTTTTTTTTTTCTCAAAATAAACACGTCCTTATTAAACCAGGAAAAAAAATGTTACCATACAATTGTCTGCAGTATTCCCTAATAATACGTTGTGGGTGTTTCTAGGATTTAAAAAAAAATTATTAATGTATAGTTGGGATATAATAGTATATAAGTTTCAAGTGTATAGCATCGTGATTCAGCATTTATCTGATCCCTTATGATGTGATTACCACATTAAGTCTAGTAATCAGCTGTCACTATGAAAGTTATCACAAGATTACTGACTATATTTATTTATTCTTGCATAGATTCAAGTGCTATGTTTTTCTTCTTTTCATTCTTTTCCATATATATTTGTAATCTAAATCTATATTTATAAGTACATAGTATATAAATATAGGAATAATATATTTAGAATATAAAATAACACGAATTATATAATGTATAAATTTTCAACAAAACTACAGACTTTCTTCAGATTTCACTAGTTTTCCCACTCATGTCCTCATTCTGCTCCTGGATCCCACTTTCCATGGTTGTCACGTCTCCTGAGTCTCCTCAGGTCTGTGACAGTTTCTCAGAGGTTTTCCTTTAAATATGTTTTTATGTTTTATTTTTTTGAGGTAGAGGGAGGAAGGGAGGGGAGAAGGAGAGACATCAATGTGAGAGAGAAACATCAACTACTTGCCTCCTGTATGCACCCCAACCAGAAATCAAACCCGAGACCTGGGTATGTGCCCTGACCAGGAATCAAACCAACAACCTTCTGGCAATGATGCTCAACCAACTGAGTCACACCAGCCAGAGCAACTCTCTTCATTTTGCATGAATAATGATTTCAAGGAGGACTGGTCAGGTATTTTGCAGGCTATCTATCCCTCCATTGGGTTTGTCTGATGTTTTTCTCAGGTGAGACTGGTATTACGAGTTTTTAAGATCACAGTGGTGGCCTTCTCATCATATCCTGATAATACTTTTTATTTTGGTAAGAACAGTAGTCATGTTCTCTCTCTCTCTTTCGTTTCTGATTTTAGTGATTTCGGTATTCTTACTTGCTTTGTTCTTGGTTAGTCTAGCTACAAGTTTGCCGATCTTGTTGATCATTTCAAAATAACACATCGACTTCTGGTTCTGTTGACTTACTTTATCATTTTCTTAGTCTCTATTTCATTAATTTCTACTCTAATCTTTATTATTTCCTTTCTTCTGCTTGCTTTGGCTTTCTTTCTTTCTTTCTTTCTTTCTTTCTTTCTTTCTTTCTTTCTTTCTATTTATTTATTTTTGCTTTGGGTTTAGTTGGCTCTTAATTTGTAGCTTCTAAAGTTTATTGATTTGAGTTTTTTTTCATACAGGCATTTGCGACTATAAAATTTCCCCTAAGCATTGGTTTAGTTGCATCCCATAAGTTTCGGGATTTACTTTTTTGTTTTCATTCATCTTGAACTATTTTCTATTTCTTTTGTGATTTCTCCGTTGACTCGTTATTTATTGCAAGGGTGGAAGGGTGGTTAATCACCACACATTTGTGACTTTTCCAAATTCCCTTCTTTTATTCCCTTGTGGTTGGAGAACAAATTTTCAATTCTTTTAAATTTATTTTGGCCTAACATATGGCCCATCCTGGAGAAATTTCATGTAAACTTGATTGAGAAGAATATGTACTTTGCTATTGTGTGGAGTGTGCTGCAGATGTCTGTGAGGTCTAATCGGTTTACAGTGTTGTTCAAATTTCATTATTCCTTACTGATCTTCTTTCTAGTTGTTTTATCCATTATTGAAAGTGGGCGATTGAAGTCTCCTACTATTGTTGTTGAATTATCTATTTTTCCCTTCAATTCTGTCAGTTTTCACTTCACATATGTTAAGTCCTGTTATTAGGGGCATATGTATATACTAGAGGCCCAGAGCACAAAATTCATGCATGGGGGCCTCCCTTCCCTGGCTGCCAGCGGGGGCCTTCCTTCATTCCACCCTGCCCCCTGGTGGTCAGCACATGTCATAGCAAGCAATCGAACTCCTGAGGGGACACTTTGCATATTAGGCTTTTATATATCCTACCAGAGGTCCAGTGCACAAAAATTTGTGCACCCAGTGGGGAGAGGGGGTCCCTCAGCCCGGCCTGTGCCCTTTCACAGTCTGGGACCCCTCAGGGGATGACCACTTGCTGGCTTAGGCCCACTCCCCGGGGGATTGGGGCTAAGATGGCAATCAGACATCCCTCTGGCAGCCCGGGAACCCTCAGGGGATGTCCACTTGCCAGCGGGGAGCAGGCCTAAACTGCAGTCGGATATCCTTAGCGCTGCTGAGGAGGCAGGAGAGGCTCCCACCACCACCGCTGTGCTGGCAGCCATCAGCGTGGCTTGTGGCTGAGCAGAGCTCCCCACTGTGAGAGCACACTGACTACCAGAGGCAGCTCCTGCATTGAGCGTCTGCCCCCTGGTGGTCAGTGTGTGTCATAGTGACCAGTCATTCCCAGTCTTTCTGCTGTTAGGGTCAGTTTGCATATTACCCTTTTACTATATAGGACAGAGGCCTGGTGCATGGGTGGGGGCCGGCTGGTTTGCCCTGAAGGGTGATCTGGATCAGGGTGTGGGTCCTGCTTGGGTGCCTGGCCAGCCTGGATGAGGGGATGATGGCTGTTTGCAGCTGGTCACACCCCCTTCAGGGTGGGGGTCCCCACTGGGGTGCCTGGCCAGCCTGGATGAGAGGATGATGGCTGTTTGCAGCTGGTCACACCCTTTTCAGGGTAGGGGTTTCCACTGGGGTGCCTGGCTAGTCTGGGTGAGGGGCTGAGGGTCGTTTGCAGGCTGGCGGGCGACTGAAGCTCCCAGCCTCTTATTTTTTCTATTTTTTTTATTCTGGGATTTATTTACCTTCTATGGCTATCACTGGAGCTGAGAGCCAGCTCCAGCTCTGAGGCTGTGGCTGGCTGAAAGCAGGTTTCTGGGTTTGTTTAGCTTCTATAATTGCAACATTGTTGCATCCAGAGCTCAGAGCTGGGCTGTGGCAGGCGGGGAACCTTGGCTTCCTCCGTCACTGGAGCAAGCAGGCCTCATGTTCGCTTCAGCTGCGTGGCTGCCGGCCACCATCTTTGTTGGCAGTTAATTTGCACATCTCGCTGATTAGCCAATGGGAAGGGTAGCGAAGTTACAGTTAATTACCATGTTTGTCTATTATTAGATAAGATATAATATAACCCTAATATGCAAATCAACCAAACAGTGGAATGACTGGTCACTATGATACACACTGACCACCAAGTGGCAGACACTCAGAAGCTGTCCCCTGGTGGTCAGTGCGCTCCCACAGGGGATGTGCCGCTTAGCCAGAAGTGGGGAGTGGGCCTAAGCCAGCAGGTGGACATACCCCGAGGGATCCCGGACTGTGAGAGGGCACAGGCCGGGCTGAGGGAACCTCCCCCCGACCCCACCATTGCACAAATGTCTTGCCCTGGGCTCTAGTATAAATATAAAAGGCTAAGTGACCGAATGACCAGTTGACCGAATGACCAGTCGAACGCTTGCTATGACATTCACTGACCACCAGAAGGCTGCCCCTGGTGGTCAGTGCACTCCCACAGCAGGATCACCACTCAGCTGACCAACCCATCCCGGTGGCCCACCAGCCCCGTGGCGGCCACTCACTCCCTCAGTGTCCTGCAAGTTCAATCTCCAGAGAATGGGCCAGGCACTGATGGACCGGCGCTGCCAGCACGATCCCGACAGTGCTGCCAACCTCCTGGAAGTCGGCCTTGGGCACCATGGCCACTTCCCCTTCCTAGACGCTCAGAGAAAAGAAACAATATAAGAGTGGCTGCCAGGTGGCCCCCTACAACCGGTGTGAACGTCAGCGGGATGGATCCAATTCCTGGGCCTGCAAGGGCATCCCAAGGCCCATCCAGAGGGCCAATCACATCCTGACCCCCCCCCCCCCCCCCCCCACGATGGGCACCAGACGCAGGGCTCAGGGCTGGTGAGCGCTGCTGAGATCCTCTCCCGATCGGGACTGACTGGGCACCAGCCTGTGGCAGGTGCAGTGGGGCCGGGATGAGCAGGGGCAGCAGGCAGGAGCAGCAGATGGCGTTGGACTGCTGGTTTCAGCCCAATCCCCGCAGGCCACCCCAAGGACCGCACCCATGCACGAATTCGTGCACCAGGCCTCTAGTATCTTTATAATTATTGTTTCCTTGATGGATTTACTCATTATTATAAAAAGTTCCTCTTGTCTCTGGTAAAGATTTTCTCTTAGAGTATATTTTGTTTGTTATTAGTATAGCCACCAAATCAAAAGTGTGCCTCTTGTGCACAGCATATAGTTGGATAATTTTAAATATTTTTTTCTGACAATTGCTAATTGGAGTGTTTAATTAATTTTGCATTTAATGTCATAATTGATAAGGTGGGGTTTAAATCTGCTTTGCTCTTTGTTTTCTAAATATCATATCTTTTTTGTTCTTCTGTTACTCCATTATTGCCTTCTTTTGTGTTTAATAGATGCTGTCTGGTTTACCACTTAATTCCTTTGTTATTTTTTTTTTAATCCTCACCCAAGGATATTTTTTCTATTGATTTTTTTAAACAGAATTGTAAGGAGGGGGAGAGACAGAGAGAGAAAAATTGATGTGAGAGAGACACATCAATTGGTTGCCTCCCACACACACCCCAACCCGGGAATTGAGCCTGCAATGGAAGTATGTGCCCTTGACTGGAATCGAACCCTCAAACCTGGGACCATTCAGTCCTCAGGCCAACTTTGTCTCCCCCCGACCCTCATTTGTGCTGTTTAAAAAAAGTCAAATAGTTTTGAAGTCTGAGAGTGATGACCTTGCCTTGGCCTCGAAGGAGAAAAGCTGCCACTTAATGGAGCAAGAGCCAAGGGCCTGGCATTCTGCTCTCAGTGGTGGTGGCTGCTGGCAGACGGCAGGGAGCAGTCACCTGCATGCGACTGAACCTCCCAGCGGCCACGGGGGCTTGGAAAAGGGCTCTTGCCTCCGATGACATCAACGGCCCAGCAAACACCGCGATTTCAGTCTTGAGACCCTGAGCTGCACAGGCCCAGACCTCCGACACCCGGAGTGTGAGATGCATGTGCTGCTTTACTTTGCTAACTGGGTGGTGCTCTGTTGTCACTGAGAGAAAGAAAAGCACTATTTGGCTGGGGAAGCACATGTGTGTGTTCTTTCAAGGATCCTGTATGACCCATGACATTGCTCAGCTTCCTGAAGAATGACTATTCTTTCTGGTTGATCTCTTATGAAGCTCCTTCCACTCCTCTCTCCCAGGGCTACATCCTAAAATCCCTTACTGCTGGGTCCCTTTGCTTAATGAGTCACATTCCTGGGGGTTGTGCGTTTAGGATGGTTTCAGCCCAGTGACCTTGAATAGCATTCACTTGGTCCATGGGAATCACACCTTGCCCTGCCTGATATACTCTGTTGTTGAATTTTTTTTTTCTTGTCCTGCCAACCGCAGCCAGACCTCCTTGCCTGCATATACTTTCAGGTGTGAGTCAGGCATGAACACCAGGGCATCGAGTTCCCCAAGTACCTCCTTGACGCCCATCTCATAGGATTGGTGTAAAACCGGTGGTTTTCTCACCCTTGAGGGGCAGAGCGAAGTCACAATCACAGGGCATCAGCACAATTTCCAAAGAAACCCTGTGCCCTGCCTCCTTTTGCTTTCTGTTACACCCTTAGGTATGCATAAGATTAAGTGCTTCTAATCACAATTTCTCTGCTATTCTTGCATTTGTGGTCCAGTATCTTAATTGGGCATGTGGGAGTTAATGATGCCTAATGTTTTATCCACTACCTCTTGAGAATTCAGCCCAACCTGATCAATCCTGCTTTACAGGCATCTTCATTCCCTTCCAGTTATTGAGAAGGGGCTTGGAAATGAAACCCAGAACCAAGAAGGGGTAACAGGGATTAGCATAATCAGATCATTGACACAATTTCAACATTCAGGTACATTCCGTGCTGAATATTTTAAATTGATCTCTAACGTTGTCATTCACTGGCAAGAAGCAAAAAGCCAAGTTGGAGCATAGACATTAACTGAGTTGGTGTGAGTTGTTTTATAGAAACCCCATAAGCACTAGAAAGGACAACATGTTGGCCTACCAGGAGCTGGTGCGGGTACAATGCATTTATTGGATTCCATAGAAGTAGAACTCCATAGATTTTTCCTGTTTTGTGAGAATTGGTGCATGTAGGCAGATGCGCAGAACATGACAGTGGTGTGAGCGTCCTCTCCTGGTCTGGCTACCACCTTGAGGAAAGGACCACCTCTCTGGGCCTCCATTTCTTCCAATATAAATGGAGATGGTAACATACACCTCATGCAGAGATCTTGAGTCAGGAGGAAGAGCTTCCTCAGGTATTAGACACTCTGCTAATACAAGGGACCTCGTGCCCTTTGAGACAGCATGTAAGGACCTGGAGAGCATGATGCTAAGTGAAATAAGCCAGTCAGGGAAAGACAAGTAAAAGGTGATCTCACTCACATGTGGAATCTAAGGAACAAAATAAACTGATGAACAAAATAGACCCAGAGACACAGAAGCATGGAACAGACTGACAAATTTCAAAGGGAAGGGGGGAGGTGGGGGTGATATGAAAGTAACCAAAGAACTTCTATTTGTAGATGCATAACCCATGGACATAGACAATAGTGTGGTGAAGGCCTGCAGCAGGATGGGGTACAGGGTGGACGAGGGTCAATAGGGGAAATGAGGACTTTCAACAGCAAAGATAAATTTAAAACAAAAGCGAAGAAACAAAACAAGGGGGGGGGGGGGCGATATGAAGGGCCCTGACCCTCACGCACTGCATGACTGTGTTACGCCACATCACCTCCTTGGCCTTCTCTGAGTAGCCAGGGCTGTCGCAGAGGCGGGTGAGCGCTGGGCTGACTTACTGGATCCTCCGTCGGCAGCAGAAGAAGTTCAGCTTGCAACTTCCGACCACCTTCTCATCCTCAGTGCACATCTTCCTGCACTTGCCCCGCCCCAGCCTGCATGACTCACAAGCAGCAAACTCACCTACACGGAGAAAGAGCTGCTCACGTCCCTTTCCCGGACCCTGGATGTGGGGAAAAGGTCCACGGCCACAAAAGGGGAGGGTTTGTATTTATGATTGTAAAGGATGTTTTCAAGAACCAGTGGGGATTTTTCAAAGAGCTCTGCTTTTTTCAAAATGGAGTTGGAGAGAGTTCATTTTTAAGCCACAGGGAGGTGCTATCCTGATCCTCCCTGTGTTTCTAACCTGCCTGGTCAAAAGGGAGCATCATCAGCACACGCGTGCACAGGACTGTCCCTGGCACACCTGGCACTGCATACAGGCTACGTGCGATCATGGAGGGACACCATGGAGTGTTAAAACGTTCTTGGTGGAGGAGTTAGATACTTAGGTTCGGTTCTAATTTGCGTCTTGTAATGGCCATGTGTCCTCAGGAAATCACTGAACCTCAGCCTTCTCAGTTGTCACATGGACGTGCTACAAATACCAGTCGACGTCTACATTGTTTTAGTGGTGAAATGGAACAAGTTATGTGAGAATATTTTGCGAGCACTACTCACTCAATTAGCTCTTTTTGTTGGTACTTTAAGCAGAAGGTTTTGGGGTTTTTTCTTACTAGTAATCTTCACCTGAGGATATTTTTTCCATTGATTTTTAGAGACAGTTGGAGGGAGGGATGGAGAGAGAGAGAGAGAGAGACATTAACTGGTTGCCCCCCCCCCCCCCTGCCCTGTGTCCCAACCAGGGCTGGAGATTGAACCTGCAACCCGGGTATATGCCCTTGACCAGGAATCAAACCCGAGACCCTTTGGTCCATGAGCTGATGCCTAACCACTGAGCAAAACTGGTCAGGACTAAGCAAAAGGTTCCCTGCATGACCACGAGAGAGTCCAAGCTAACCTGCATGGCCCAGGTACGAAGTGTATTTGCCACAAAAGGAACACTCCTGTGCTCATCTAGTTCTCAGGGGGCAGCACTGATGTTGCGACCCCTTGTTTTCTTTCCTAATCACCACCCTCCTCCCGTGACCTCAGCGCACAGTGAGCCTCACAGGTTGGCATCACCATGCAGTCCTCTCCCTGCTCCTCCACGGCTGTTCCCATCCTCAGGTTCTTCAGTCCCCATGCCCCTGGCGACCTGCCTCATCACTGCTCCTCACTCTCTGAGGACTCTCAGCAGCACACCCAGCTACAGTGGCTCCATGCCTGGGCCTCCGTCCTATTCCTTTCCCCCTGGATCTCCTGAACACTAAACCAGCGATTGTATTCGTGCTAAGTGTCGCTTACGTTGTATTGCAACTTACTGTGCTCATTGGCGACTACATCATTTGTCCGTTTGTGAGGTCCACAGTCCAATCCCCAGCCTTTGCTCTAGCAAAGCCCAGACCCTTCTCACCCACTCTTCCTCTTGAGGTGCACTCATCATACCTGGTGACAAGAACTCCGCTCGCCTCTAAAACAAAGTCCCTGTCACTTGGCTTTTAACCTACTCCGACTGGAAGTGAGGGGAGGCAAACACTAAAGTTCTGGGGGGCGGTGGCCGTCTGCCATGAGCAGGTGCCACCAAAAGCCTCCTGAGAACAGTAGGAAGGACCAGTGTCTTCCCTCCCTGCATGTGCCCGCTCTACAGCCAACTCTGGCTCCAAGAGCCCCCGCTCAACAGCTGGATCTGACTCCTCGATGCCTGGCTCACGTCTAGATCCTCATTGTATTATCTTCTCCTCCTACACCCCTTCCTCACTGGGGTCTCCTGCATTCGCCTCTGTCGCTGTCCCTGCTTCTGGACTCTCCCACTCTCTTCACCCGGATTGGCTGATGGTTGTGCTTTGGTGCCTCCACCTGTTCTACTTCCCGAGGCAGGAAAGAAGCAGCACCTTCAGCCCTGGAGTCAGACAAGACAGGAGACGAGGTGGCTTTCCTCATCTGACCTGCTCGTGGGATGCAGGATTCTCTCCAGGAGCTCAGTCACTGCAGAGCTAGGGGGCCCGTTCTCCCGCCACCACCTGGGGACCCGCTCTGGGTGTTTGCCTGCAGGGCTTATATCCAGTTGGTACCCAGAGGTGCCAGCACAACGGTTCTGTATGACAGCATCTGCCCTTCTCAGGCAGCAGACGGTCTGATTGCCCAACGCCCGTGCTGCGGTGCCACCCCTGCTTAAGAGTACTGGTGGGCACTGTTCTACCTGGTTGAGAATCACAGAATTAAAACTTGACTTTGATGTTTGCCAGCAAAGCCTAACATAGCACTTACTATTTGTGACCCCACCCCACCCCACCATCCGGGCAGAGTTACGTAACATCCCATCTATGTCTCTGCTTCATTATATGTAAAACTAGTGGCCCGGTGCACGAAATTTGTGCACTGGGGAGGGAGGGGTTCCCTCAGCCCAGCCTGCACCCTCTCCACAGGGATTGGACCTAAACCAGGGGTTGGACATCCCTCTTGCAATCTGGGACTTCTGGCTTCTAACTGCTCACCTGTCTGCCTGCCTGATCACCCCTAACCTCCCTTCCCGCCTGCCTGATCACCTCTAGCTGCCTCTGCCTGCTTGCCCGATCTCACCCCAACTGTTCTTCCCTGCCAGCCTGATCTTGCCCCCAACTTCTTCTGCCTGCCTGATCACCCCAAACTGCCCTCCCCTGCTGGCCTGATCTTGCTCTCCTCTGCCAGCTTGATTGCCCCTAACTGCCTCTGCCTCGGCCAAACCAGTCATTAAAAAATTGAACTGCTTTCTTACACCTTACACCAAACAGCTGTTGCCCTTAAAACCCCTCCTCAGCCCCCACCTTAGGGTCTGCCTTCGTAGTTCATCCCGATTAAATTCTGATTGGTCGGCTTCTATGCCAGTGAGTGTCTCTGGACCTGATCAAAGAGGAGGGGCTGATCAACAGCTGCCACTGAGGCTGCAGATCAGACCCTGCCTCTCTCTCTGCACGCCTCTCTCCGGGCCTAATCTGCAGCCCCCTTGGCAGTCAATGCCCCCAGTACTGGCTACAGTCGCCACGGCAACCCAGCACTGACTTCTGGTGTTAGGTCGAGCCTTAGGTCCTTACGGACCCTGGCTCTTTATTTATATAGATGGTGGTTGTAATAGTACCTACTACCTAAGGATGCCTCTATTCGATATGTTTTTATTGATTTTTAGAGAAAGAGGAATGGAGAGGGAAAGAGAGATAGAAACACTGATAAGAGAGAAACATTGTCAATCAGCTGCCTCCTGCACCCCCCCTTTTCTGGGGATCACCCTCCCTACTGAGCCTGCAGCCCAGGCATGTGCCCTGACCAGAAATCGAACCGGTGACCTCTTGGTAGCTGGATTGGAGTTCAACTCCTGAGCCATGCCAGCCAGACCTAGGGAGGTTTTGAAAATGAAATGAGATAATCCACAGAAAGTAGTTAATAGACTGCCCAGTGCACAGTAAGTACTCAATGACTATATCAGCCTTAATTTCCTCACTCTGAAAATCTGTCTAAACATTTTAAAATTCTGTTTGCAATTACCCCAGAACATTTCTTTCTGTTCGGTGTATAATATGCTCTCTTCCTGTAAAGTACACACACACACACACACACACACACACACATCAGCGGGCTATTTGTTAAGAGCTCTCTGTCATGGAGTGTTTGCTGAATAATCCTTTCTCCCTCTTAGGCCAGTGACATGCATCATGCATTTGGGACACACTTTACTAGATTCAGGAAAGAGCCTAGAAGCGATGGATCAGCATGTTCCCAGAGCAGTGCTAATGGGCTGGTTCCAGCTCAATCCTGTGACTGGTTTAGGGATCACCGTGAGTGTAGCCACCAGGTCCAAACCAACATTACAACCCAGTAACAGAGATTTCTCGTGAAATAGAAAATCCAAATACGGTTCTGGGACCAAGAGGAAAAAAGAGAAGAGTGAGTGGGAGTTCGGGCAATTCTATTTTTACTCTCTCTCCTTCACCTCCTGTGTCCAGGAATCAGAGATAGCGGACAGGCCAGTGTTCCTCCAAGTGAAACTACACACAAAGGGTTTAACTCACCTCCAGGGAATGGCTGGGAATACTCGAGTCCTGCCCGGGACCCTAAATTCAAAGCAAAGCACATTTTGAAAATTGAAATCAATGCAGGGAACAGGGCTGTAGGAGACAGTACTCCAACCCCACAGATCTCCTGTCAGGGGCAACAGGACACAGGGATGCAGATTTATTCTATTTCTGAAGCCTAGCCCTCCTGGTAACCAGGAAGAAGAGAAGAAGGAGAAGAAGAAGAAGAAGGAGAAGAAGAAGAAGAAGAAGAAGAAGAAGAAGAAGAAGAAGAAGAAGAAGAAGAAGAAGAAGAAGAAGAAGAAGGGGGAGGAGGAGGAGGAGGAGGAGGAGGAGGAGGAGGAGGAGGAGGAGGAGGAGGAAGAGGAGGAGGAGGAGGAGGGTAGCTGTTCCCTCTTAGACAATTCCACTGAAAGTTCAAGAAATTCCTGTAAGACGCACAGTGGGGAGCTGACCATTACTGCCAGTTTTTGGGTGGTGCATAGAAGAATCATCCCATTTTATGCTCTGCCCCATCGAAATCCAAGCCCTTCTCCTTTACCTGATGGACATTGAGCCAAGATGAAGAAAAAGACAAAGACAAAACACAGCATCTTCCTGCTCGGGGCCATTGCTGGCAGAAGAGTGTCTCCACATCTTTGAGGGGACAGAAGGCCCACTTATACTCGAGAACCAAGCGCCCTGCTCTTGGGCAGTGAAGTGAATCAACAAAGAGAGCACAGGGACATGCTCCATTTCCCCAGTTCAAGAGCAGACAGGATGGGGGACAGCCCTCAGCCTCCATCAAGCACTCTGCTCCGGGGACCTTCCTGGGGTCGTGGAAAGAGCAGCGGGCGGGCGTTGAAGCCCAGGGCCTCACACAGCTGTGCCCAGGACGGGGAGTCAGTTCCTCCTCCATCAAACGGGAACCGGCTGCGTCACGGAGAGAGAACGGGGGTCTCCCACAGGCCTCTCCAGGTGCTGGAGGCTCTGTGTGGTGATGTTCGGACCGGGATGCTCACAGGAGTGCCAGCACTGTCCTGGCTCCCATGGTATTGTCTGTAAATGACCCAGGAGGAAGGGGGGAAGGCACACACACACACACACAAACACACACACACACACACACACACACACATATGAAATGTCAATCAAGAACCCCATAAGCTCACAACTATCCAGGGAGTTGTTTAAGAATTTACTCTGATGCATGTGGCACTTAAAGTGTGCAGCATACAGGAAGAGTCAAATTTTTTTAATTGATTTCAGAGAGGAAGGAAGAGGGAGAGAGAGAAACATCAATGATGACAGAATCATTGATCAGTTGCCTCCTGCATGCCCCAAACTGAGGATCGAGCCTGCAACCCAAGCATGTGTCCTGACCAGGAATCAAACCGTTCATAGGTCAACGCTCAACCACTGAACCACCCAGCCAGGCAAGAAGAGTCACATCTACATTACTAAAAGAGAAATATGTAAGTTGACCATCTCTTCACAACACCCACCAGCCAATCAGGAGTGAGTATGCAAATTAGCAGGACAAAGATGGTGGTGGCCATGGAGCCAGCCTGAGCAGGTGGGAGTCTTGGGTCGCCCCTGGCGATGGAGGAAGCCAAGCTTCTTGCCCTCCTGGGCCAGCCGCCGAAGGAGGAGCCTGTGGGCGGCAGCCAAGGAGCCAGCCCAAGTGCACGGGAGGCTTGGGTCCACTGGGCCGGCCACCAAGGGAAGGGCCTGCAAACGGCCCTCAGCCCCTCTCTCAGGCTGGCCATGCCACCATCAAGGTGTGGGTCCCTGCTGGGGGGCATGGCCAGCCTGCAAACAGCCATCAACCCCTCACCCAGGCTGGCCATGCCCCCCAGCAGGGACCCTTACCCCATGGGGGCATGGCTGGCCTGCAAACCACCACAGGCCCCTTGCCCAGGCCGCCCCACCTCCCTAAGGGAACCCCCATCCTGATCCGGGACACCCTTCAGGGATAACCAGCTGGCCCCCACCCATGCACCAGGCCTCTCTATCTATACTAATAAAAGGGTAATATGCTAATTAGACAGGGAGACCTTCCAGGAGACTTTCCGGATGTTTTTCTGGACAAAGCCATGGTGGCGGGGCCGAGGTAGAGGTGGTTAGAGACCAAGAGGGGAGGGCAGTTGTGGGTGATCAGGCCAGCAAGGGGGGCAGTTGGGGTGAGCAGGCCAGCAGGGGGGCAGTTGAGGGTGAGCAGGCCAGCAGGCAGAGTGGTTAGGGGCAATCAGGCAGGCAGGCAGGTGAGCGGTTAGGAGCCAGCAGTCCCGTATTGCAGGAGGGATGTCTGACTGCCAACAGTTGGACATCCCTCGAGGGGTCCCAGATTGGAGAAGGTGCAGGCTGGGCTGAGGGACGCCCCCCCCCCCCCCCCCCGCATGAATTTTGTGCCCCAGGCCACGCCACTAGTTTTAAAGTAAATGGTGAACCCAGGGGTTGAGCACCAACCAATGAATCATGAGGCCACGATTCAATGCCTGGGTTTTGGACTCAATCCCCAGTGTGGGGCGTGCAGGAGGCAGCCGATCAATGATTTGCTTCATTGATGTTTCTATCTCTCTCCCTCTCCCTTCCTCTCTGAAATTAATTTTAAAAAAATGTATTTAAAAAGATAAATGGTGATGGGTGTGCCCCGTGAAGCTATGTGCCAAGTGTGCGCGGCTCATAGATCCTGGAGCTGGAACCCAGTCGCCCCTGGGCTTGGCACCAGCTCTGCCCGGCACACTGGGACATCGCCCAGGTCCTGTCGGTGTACAGGGGAGCAGACCGCGCTGTCATGGAGCGTCGGCAGGGTTAGAGATGCCAGCTGCCAGATATGTCTGTGCACACCTGCTCTGCCCTCCCGACATCCCAAGTTCTTCTTGGGAACTTTCCAGAGTAAAACCAACACCCGGAGGAGCCGCAGGCTGACACCCACCGAGGTACGTGGACTCGGTGCAGCCGAGCACAGAGACAGTTCTTTATGCCTCAGCGATCAAGATCGGGTTTGGTCTGGGAAAACGCATAAATGGGGGTATTTGCTTCATTTTTCATGGACGCTGAGCTGGTCTCTCCAGACCCCGGAAGTCATGAAGACGATCCTCTTTCTCCTCGCTCTTTTCCTCCTTCTGGCCCCAGGTAACAGGAGCCCCTTTGCAGGGTGGGCATTGGAGGGGGTGGACGGGAGACAGGACCTGCCTCGGGGAGGACGGAGGACGTGGCCAAGGTCAACTCCGGGAAACAAGGGTGCCCTGGGCCCCATGGCCCTGCGGGGACCACTGGCTCCAGGAGGTGGCAGGCGCCTCGTGCCTCTTCTACAAACGCTTCCCCTTTTCCATTACTGTCTGGGACGGGGTGTCACAGGTTTGCAGAAACACAGATAAGCCAGCAAAGGTGCCCCTGGACCCCTAGTCTCATGCTCACTGGCCAAAAGAAAAATTTGCAAAAAGAAAGAAAAGCAAGGGTAACCATCTATGGGTCTTTTAAAACATAGTTGTGATAGAGAGGAAGACGGGTAAGATAGGAAGAGCTGGAAATCAATAGGAATGGAGCTTAGAGACGCTATTTGTGCCAGTGGGTGGAAGAGTCAAACCAGCTGCCATGCCCAAAACACAAACTATGCAGCTGGAGAGTGTGACAACTCCACATGCTGACATGCATTTAGCTCTGCAATGCCGGTGCCTTCCGGGAACTCTGCCCAGCCCTAACTCAGGGACATTCCGAGCATCTCTTTTGCTTGGGAAGGACCATTTGACATCTCTTTTGAGAGTGCAGACAGGGAGGTTCAGGGGGGCTAAGCAGGTGCTGAGCCCTGCAGGTGCACAGGGGTGAGCCAGGCTCCAAGACCAGCTCTGTCCACAGCAAAAGGACTTTTCCTTCCCAACCAGAACTCTCGCCACTGTTTCCTGCTCCTGGAAACCTCCACTGGCTCTAGTCCAATCCTCCCCAAAATTAAAGTCTAAGACTAGACTCACCCCGGGTTTCAGAGACCAAAGGAGGAGCTTTGCAGAATTCACAGTGAGCGCAGGTGCACCCCAGATGCCAGGAGAGTTACAATCACTCTAAGGAAGTAGATTCTGGGTCAAGGACATGGGGATGGTGCCTCCAGTGAGCCATTCATTCCACTGGCTTTGACGCACACATCGGACACGGACCAAGGTATCATTTTCAGATCACTCCTGAAGATTGTATGATAAAGTGTTCTGAGTACATGAACGTTTGCTATGAATGTGTCTTGGGTGCTCACATCTGCACAAGCAGAGTTGCATGAGCCTCTAGATGGGAGTCTCTGAGAATTCACAGGAGCCTGTGGTCACCAATGCTCTTCCTCTTCCCAGAGGCCTCTCTTCCTGGACCATCACTGGGAGTTGAACCCAATGCAAGGGCTGTTGTCAGAGTGAGGGCCAGCACCCTAGCCTGAGACGCCTTACAAAACAGGAGGACGGAGAGCAAAGACCCCTTCCGTGGGAGCCACAGTTCCCTGGACCGTCAAATGCAGGGTGTTTATCCGTATGAGCTTCTACGCTATGAGAGGCAGGACCAGAGCACGCGGGGCACCCATCCCTCTTCTTAGTGCATGTCCATGTATGACATTCATTGCAATCTGTGTCCATCTGACTCTTTCTTTGCAAATATCCAAATTAGCCAACTCTACAGTGTGGGTCCTGATGAGCTGTCTGTCCTTAACTTGAAGCTGGATGCTCTTATGGGTGCTACTGATCCAGGCCTCAGGCGAGGACCAGGCCCCCGGGCAGACTAGCAAAGGGAAGGAGTGGGCAGCACCCCACCCCACTCCCCTTCCTGGTCTTGAACGCAGGGGTGGATGTGGAGGATAAAGCAGTCTCTTCACCTCAGCACACTTCTTTCTTCTACATATTTATTCGGTTTTCACCCCAGTTTCGGCCATTCCCCAAACTCAGGCTGGGCTCTGGGCTCTCCTCTCTCCTCTCGTAGCACTTGGAGTGTGTGGGGGAAGTTACTGACTGCATGCATTTATAGGAACAAGCTGATAATGGCCAGCGTGGCTCAGTGGTTGAGCATCAGCCTATGAACCAAGAGGTCACAGTTCGAATCCCGGTCAGGGCACATGCCCAGGTTGCAGACTCAATTCCCAGTGGGGGGCGTGTAGGAGACAGCCAATCCATGATTCTCTCTCATCATTGATGTTTCTATCTCTCCCTCCGTCTTCCTTCCTCTCTGAAATCAATAAAAAGTATTCTTTAAAAACTTCTATAAAAACCCACAACCCAACAGATTTTGATAAGAGAACAACAGTGTCTGTTTCCCCAAACCCCCCGACACTGGGAGCCAACTCTGTCCTTCCTGTTCTGAGACCAGATAGAAACCATTTCCCCTGCCCTCTCGTGGTAGGAGAGGCACCAACTCGGACAGAATCTTCACCAACTGGTTCCCTCCCTGGCTGTGCCTGGTAACCAGATGTGGCTGAGACGAGAACTAATACTGGTGGCCCTTCCCTTGTGTAGCCAGGAATGCGTTTTTTGATCAGAAATGCCTCAAGCTTAAAGGGAGATGCGTGAAATCTTGTCAGAAAAATGAAGAGCTGGTTGCTCTCTGTCAGAGGGCTCTGAAATGCTGCCTCGCCCTCCAGCCATGTTCCAACAGCGAGAAGGAGGATTCCATCAAGAAGAAGACTCCCAGGACCACCGAGGCGGGCCTAACTACAACTTCTTTCACGTTTCTCTCACCTCTCCCATCTCCCTCATCTCTCTCACCTCTCCCATCTCTCCCATCTGTCTCACCTCCCCCATCTGTCTCACCTCCCCCATCTGTCTCACCTCTCCCACCTCCCCCATCTGTCTCACCTCCCCCATCTGTCTCACCTCCCCCATCTGTCTCACCTCTCCCATCGAGTACACCTTGAGACGTTGCAATAAAAACGAGTGGCTGGCTTTCAGTAACGTGTCACATGCTTTGACTGGATGGGGAACATGAGTAGCTACCCTGACTGTCCCCCGATTCTTTTTCTGGGGTTCTGTTGCTGTTGTTTGTTTTGTTTTGGTAAGGGGGAAGCCATCTGATATTTCTTTTAAAGGGGGACTCCTGGAGTCTGTAAATAAACAGACCTCTAGTTTCCTCTCAGGCAGTCAGCCCCAAGCAACCTGCTGAGATAGATAGACTATGATGAGAGAGAGAGAGAGAGGTAGATGGAGGCATAGTCATAGAGGTAGACAAAGACAAAGACATAAATACAGATATAGACAGATGAATAGTTAACGAAATAAATATACATCAGCATGGATAATTATATTAATAATAAATAGATGGAGAACCTACTTACCAAAACATCTCATGTGTCACACACGTGTTGAGATTAATTTCTTGACTCCATGACTTTAATTGGAGACATTGAATTACTGCCTACGCATTTGTTCTGCATCCATAAGTCTGGATTCAAAATTGCTGATGGGCAACTAGCTAAAATAAAACACTTAATTTTTTTCCTCCCTGCATTATTCTTCAAGAATTAGGAAACTATTATTTTTTCTTATTCTTATGTCAACACTAGTGGCCCGGTGCATGAACTCGTGCACACTGAAAGGAAATTAATTAGAATATTTGAATATCGCTATTTGCCCTTTCTCTATAATAGAAGTGTCAACCAAATTCACCATCAACAAGGACAGATCAAAACACACCTGTGCCATTGGTGCCACTGAGAGCTTTATATATATAGGTAATTATTTGTGTAAGATCAATAAGTATGTTATCCTTGTAACAAGACACAATTGGAAACACTGGTTCTGTGACCACGGCCGTGACTGGAATGTCATCTTTGCACCTAGAATCCAGTTTAAGGAAATGAGTTGACTTTATGGAGCCAGGTCCTGGCTAACAGGCTTCCCCACCTTATAGCTGTGGTGCATGTTGGCAGGCCCGGCACCAGGGGGGACTTGGGGACCTCAAACATTCTCTATGTCATTTCAGTCTTTCCCCCACAAAACCTGCTCCAGTGTCTGGCCTCTGATCCTCGGGTGCAATTGCTCACACTGACTGACTGTGTTATTTCAGTGAGAGGTGACCTTGACACAGACAAGGTATGTGGCATTGGGACTGCTCGCTGCCAGCGGAATTGTAAGAGACAGGAATTCAAAATTGGAGTCTGCCCAACACTAACCCGTTCTGTTTGAAAGGACGGATGGCACCTCATTGAATCCTGCGAAATACCCAAGCCCACTGGGGCCTGGTCCCTAGACACGCTGACGGCCGGACCCCAGAGCCTCCCCTTTTTGAGAGCTGACAGACAGAAAGTCCAGGCGCAGCCCCTGAGCTGGACATTACAGGAGGGTTTGCTGAGAGGCAGAGTGGGGGCAGCAGAGCAGCAGATGGCAGGGCCTTGGCCTCGGGCCCCCGACGGCCCTCTCTGCTGTGAAAGGGAGTGCAGCAATCAGGTTAACTGAGTTTCAGCACTGGAAAGCCCAACGAACACATATCTAATCAGCTACAGCCTCAGTGAATGTCATGGTTTTGTTTGTTTGTTTTTGGCCGGAATTATAGCAATTGATCTTGGTAACCTTGTTATTCTTCTGATCAGAAGTTCTGCTCAACAGTCATGTATGACTTTGGTTCTTTAATTTGGAAAATAAATCATTATTCAGGGCAATTTGTTTGGTATAAACTGTAATGCAAAACATCAGCTTCTGGGAGGAAAACAATGCTGACGAGAAGGGATGTCTGTGAGCGTCACGCCCAGCAGGCGGCAGCAGAGAGCGCGTGCCCTGGGCAGTGTCGGGGGCTGCACCCACTCACTGCCCCTAACTCATGACGAAAAGCTTCTCTCTGCAAAAGTAGCCCAGCTGATGAGTGAAGTAAGAATAGAACGAGAATGTCACTATTTTGCAAACACCCAGGGGACTCATGATCTAGCCCAGTGATGGCGAACCTTTGGAGCTCGGCGTGTCAGCATTTTGAAAAACCCTAACTTAACTCTGGTGCCGTGTCACATATAGAAATTTTTTGATATTTATTTTATATATTTAAATGCCATTTAACAAAGAAAAATCAACCAAAAAAATGAGTTCGCGTGTCACCTCTGACACGCGTGTCACAGGTTCGCCATCACTGCTCTGAGGTCTCAGTGAGGCACAGGAATGAGGAGTCGCCGAGGGAGATGGAGAGGCTCTGAAAGGAGAGGCAGGAGAAAGGTCAGTCGCATGGAAGACGGTCCAGGAAAGAAAGTGGTGTCTGAGACAACAGGGACGATCTGGAGAAGAGTGAAGGCTGCCACTGAAAAGGAAACTGGGGGGCTCGCAGCCTAGCTCAGTGTCTGGTTAAAACTGTGGTCTTCCTTCCCCACTCTGACTGGCTCGGCCGGAGGTGCAGGGCCTAACCCAGGGCCCCGCCACAGCTGACCCTCAGGGGCCACAGAAGGAGATATGCAGCCGTGGGCAAACTACAGCCCGCGGCCGGATCCGCCAGTTTGAAATGAATAAAACTAAAAAAAAAGAGACCGTACCCTTTTATGTAGTGATGTTTACTTTGAATTCATATTAGTTCATACAAACACTCCATCCATGCTTTTGTTCCGGCCCTCCGGTCCAGTTTAAGAACCCATTGTGGCCCTCGAGTCAAAAAGTTTGCCCACCCCTGGGTCAGAGCCTCCCCACCAGTGCAGTTCAGGCTTTGGATCCGGAATCCCTGGACTAGCAGATCCGCGAAATAAAGGTTAAACTTCCCTCCTCAGAGCTGGCTGTTCTCCCGTGCATCCTGCCACAACACCATCTTCTCCACGTTTCCTTGGCTGCGTCTGGTTGAGAGATTGGCATCAGGGCGCCCTGGTCCTAGGTCACAAGGTCCATCAGCAACGTAGCCTTGGATAGTAAGCCTGAGGGTGTCAGTATCTCCTTCTAAGTGATAAGGACAAAAATGTCCTAAAGGGAGTTTCTGTTTATTTGGGTTTTTTGTGAGTAAGGGTTAAAATAGTGATTAACTATCAGTCCAAGGTGGGAACTAGTGTGCATGTGAGGGGATCTTTGAAAGAAAGCATAAAGCTGAGATGATTGATAAGATGGAGAAAACTAGAGTCCTCTCTGCAAAAGTATATCTAAGTACGTCATCATTCTCCTGTCTCCCTAGTTCTGCCCCTGTGATCACTCCCTCACTCATTCACTCACACATTCATTCATTCATTCATTCACTCATTCACTCTTTCAAAAACCATGCAGTGAGCATGCACAGTGCTCCAGGTACTGTTCTAGATTCAGGAGGTCCAGTAATGAACGAAATCCCCCACTCATGTAGCTCACATTCAAACTGGGGAGACAGATAAGCAATATGTCAGTAAAAATACGATAGATTAGAAAGTGATCAACGATACAGAAAAAATGTTGGGCAGGGAATACAAATTGTCAGGCAGAGGGTGGCATTCTGGAGGCAGGAGGGAGAGGTCTCACCGAGAGGTAGACTGGGCGTGAAGACCTGAAGGAGGTGAGGGTGGGCCCTCTGTGGTCTGTGTTTGGTGGGTGATGGGCATCCCAGCAAGAAACCACACGGCCAGTGCCCAGGAAGGAGCATGCCGGGTATTTGAGGGGCAAGAGGGGGCCAGTGTGGCTGTAGCAAAGGGAATCGGGGCGGGGAGGGGGATGAAGACATTCTACACTAGATTTAAGTCGCATCAAGAAAGTCATAAATTTAACAGAAGAAAGAACTTTCTGGGCATTAAGATTATAAAACAGTTAACACGTTACCCAGAGAGATGGCGGATCCTACTTTAGGATTCATAAGAAAGAAGTAAACTCTGTTTTTTCCCGTCATTCCGTGACAATTTCTGCAGTTCTGCTTGGATGGCCTCCAGGGCTCCCCGGGCCGTTGTGGGCCGGTGACTGCTGGTCACGCCGTGTGGTTCTTCCAGGGGCGCAGGGCGGCGGGCGTGATGGACCCCGCTGTGCCCTGGTGGGCAGAGCCTTCAGCGGCAGGTGGCTTTCGGGTCATCGCAGAGCCAGTCCCGACTGCGGGCCGCCTGCTCTCCGGCCCACCGTCCTCACTCAGCGCTGCCTCCCACGGCGCCGGAGCCTTCGGCGCTGGGATCCCTGACCACCACCCGAGCCTCCCGGCCATCGGCGTCCGCGTCCTCCGCGGTGCCAGGCCCTGCGGGGCGGCTCGTCACTCACATCCCCACGCGGCTCCTCTGGCCTCAGTGGCCACACTGGCCTTTCCTCCCGTGGGCGCTGGTCCCACGGCTGCGGGCGCGGGGCTCACCTCCCCTCTCGGTCACCGGGAGGGACCACGCTGGGCCCCAGTTGCCTTGGCAACGAGAACAATGAAAAGGCGTCTGTCCCAGGGAAGAGGCTGGACTGACTCGCACACCGTGTGTTTCCCGGCAGATCCTGGAGGGAGGAGGGCATCGGGCGGGGCGGGCCTGGCTGCGGGGACACCGGGCCCAGCCCCGGCGGGAGGCCGTCCGGTCCCCGGTGAGCGCGCGGCGGGTGCTGCGGGGAAGCCGGGCTCTGGGCGTGTTCTCAGCCGACCCCTCGCCGGTTCGGCGGGGCCGGAGGAGCAGAAAGGGCTCCGACAGAAGCCGAGGAGCCGGGGCGGCTGTGGCTCCTGAGAAATGAGCCCCCGCGACACGGGGAGCCGCCGGGAGCCGCCACCGCCCGCCCCGCCCCGCCTACCCCGCACCCGGCGCCCCGTCTGGACCCGCCGCTGCCCCGGGCCGCCCGCCTGTCCCAGCGGGGCCCCCCTCCCCCGGGTCCGGCCTCCCCGCCGCCGTCCCGCTCGGCCTGCGCATCCGGCCGGTCTCTGGGCTCCGGGCGCCCAGCACGGCCCCCTCGGCTCCCGCCTCCAGCTGCGCCCCCACCCGGCCCGGCCCGGCCCGCCCTCCACGGGGCCTGTTAGTCCTCACCGAGGACATGGCTTCCCCACTGGTTTTTATGGAGAGAGGGAGGGAGGGAGGGAGAGACAGCATGTGAGAGACGCCACACCCCGCGCCCAACCGGAACCGAACCCCGAACCCCGAACCCAGGGCCGCGCTCTAACCACTGAGCCACAGCTCGGGCCGCAGGACTTTCTCCGGGACCTGCTGCTGGTCTCACGGCCCAGCTCCATTTATTTCACGCACATTTTTCTAATGATCCGAGGAGACATGTTTATCCGGCAAAATTGATCTTTGGATTTGGGTCTCTTCCTGCGCCTCCGATTCCGTTCCATTAATTGATCGATTCGGCCCGGCCGGTGTGGCTCAGTGGGAGCGTCCATCCCGTCAGGCACCGGCCGCGCTGTGGGTCCGACCCCGGGCGGGGCCTGAGGAGGCGGCCGCTCGGTGACGCCCCCTCCCCCTTCCTCCTTGAAACCAAGGAAAACATTTGTTTAAAAGTAAGATTTTTCAGTTCTTTGCTGACCAGGAACAGGTTTGTAAACGCACCATAAACGTTCCGCTCCGTCAGAACCGACTGAGACGACTGCCGGGCGCGGACCCAGGGAATGAAACAAACTCCACGTTCCAGGAGCTTTTACTCCGACGGCCCGTCACCGGCCGCGTCACCGGCCCGACGCCCGACGCCCGACCCCGGCGCCTGCGCGCGACGCCCCGAGGAGATGGCGGCGCGCGGCCTCCCCACCCCCGCGCACGGGCACGCGGGCCGCGGCGCCTTCCGCGACGTGTACGCGCCGGCGGAGGACACCTTCCTGCTCCTGGACGCGCTGGAGGCGGCGGCGGCCGAGCTCACGCGGTGCGAGTGGGCGGGTCCCCGTGGGCCCGCGATGGGCGTCCCGCCGGCGGCGGCCGGGGTCCCGGAAGGGCCGGAGGCGCGGTCGGCCGGGCAGGTGGCCCCGGAAGCCGTCACCGCGCTCCCCGGAAGCAGGAGCGAGGGCGCCGGGGTCCGGGTGTCGGTACCGGAGCTGCGAGCGCTCCGCGCGGCCTTTCCGCACCGGCCCCGCCAAACCCGCTCCCCCGGCTCAGGCGCCGCCGACTTACCCGGAAGCCCCGCGGCCCCGGGGCCCAAACAGGAAGTGAGGTTGAGGGACCCGGATGGGAGGCGTTTGGGGGTGTTTGGTGTTAATTCTCACTGGGGTACATTTTCCCATTGAGTTTTAGAGAGAGTGGGAGGGAGGGAGAGAGAGAGAGAGAGAGAGGGAGAGCGCGCTCAGTCCGTCGCCTCCCACGGGCGCCCCGTCGGGCCCTGGACGGAGATGACCCCTGACCCCTGACCCCGCCAGCGCCCGGCCGGGTTCTGACCTCTGCGCCCTTTAAAGCCCCGATTCGCATGCGGGGTGACCGCCGCCTGGATTTTTCATTGAATTGTAACAACCTCGTGACCTGCAGCCTCCGTGGACCTAGCACCTTAGGCTCATCACACCGACCCGTTGAGATGCTAGAAACCTGACGTTTATGGCCGAAAAGAATGGATACCGACATTGTCAACGTTTTAAAGGAACGGAGTCTGGGTATTCAGATGTATTTAAAAACCCAGCCTCGAAGTGGCTTTTCTCAGGATGAAACCTGGCTGGTTTTCCCACGTATAAAACGGCACAACTATGGTTATAAACTAGTTTTTCATTGTAAACGATGGGACTTTGGGGTTTCCTGAAATCTAGACGAAAACGGTGCGGTGTGTAAGTCATGACATAGCGGCGGTTTACCAGCACAGACTGGGCTCCACGCTGTGCTGTCCGCAGATCTGATTCCGTTTAAAGTTTTGGAGATTTCTGGTCGTGGAATTTTAGGTATTTATGAGACCATAACAGTTTATCTTTTCAAATATCAGCTGCCTGGTAAGGTTCAGTCGCTCTTCCCGTAGCATAAAGGTTTGTCGGATACGGGACTGGCTCCTGGTTAGGAACCCCGAGTTTTGAGGTTGGTAATTGGGGAGCTGGGTGTGAGTGAGCCCCCCTAAGTCCCCCAAACCTGTTTTTGTAGTGGGGATACTTGGTGCTTTTGACACCATATATGTATGTAGTTATAGGCAAGGAAATACATTTAATTGAAAGACAAAATACAGCAGAATGGAGATGTTCTTAAGAATGACAGTCTTGCCAAAACCGGTTTGGCTCAGTGGATAGAGCGTCGGCCTGCGGACTGAAGGGTCCCGGGTTCGATTCCGGTCAAGGGCATGTACCTGGGTTGCAGGCACATCCCCAGTGGGAGATGTGCAGGAGGCAGCTGATCCATGTTTCTCTCTCATCGATGTTTCTAACTCTCTATCTCTCTCCCTTCCTCTCTGTAAAAAAATCAATAAAATATATTTAAAAAAAAAAAAAAAGAATGACAGTCTTAAGATTATTACTAATATTCTAAGATCCAATACTTCAGTATTTTCCCAATTTAGTATATAGTACAAATACGGAATTTCTTTGCTGCTCTGAGTCTGTTATCTGTAGTATAGGGTAGCTTTCCTCCCCTAGGCTATGCTGATGGATTTATGAGTGTTACATACTTTTAAATGACATTAAGAGAAATGTCTTTCATAAATAAATATTGTAATAATCTATCATTTTAGGACATGCAACACTAGGAACTTCTGAAAAGAACTGATGTCTTTCATATTAAAATGTCTAACCCTAAACTAACATTATTTCATAGTTTTTATGTAATGTGCTATAGAAATGAGTTGAAAGCCATCTATTATATTACTATGTTATGGACTTAGAATAAACTACATACCCAAAATTTTAACAATTTTGAGCTATGAATATTAAATGAGGCCAAAACAGTTGTGAGAAATTAACTTATTTATAAATTTCTTTTATATTTGTATATTTTTGTGACACTCTGTACTTCAGGTGAGTGATAATAGGGGAGAAATGGACTAAAAGCAGCGTGAGAGTCAGTTTCTGTGACGTGTGTTTCACTGCAGCTGTAGTGATGCGACTTTCTTTTGTTTAGAGTGGAGCTATGCCTGGAAGTGGGATCGGGGTCCGGAGTGGTATCCACATTCCTAGCCTCCATGATAGGCCCCCAGGCCCTGTACATGTGAGTGTCAGGATGTCAGAGGCATCCACGTCTTCCACTAAGAGATTCACTGTAAATACTATCAAGTGTTGCTTGAATGAAATCATTTTTGTAATTAGATAATATGTATCTGATGGTGTCTGTTTAAGTATAGTAAGGACTCAGATTGCACATGAACTTCCCTAAAAATTATAATGGAGTGTTTTATTCTATCAGAATGGATAATTATAGAAGCTGCATAAGCATTTTAGGTCATCTCTAAATTTGAATTTTTTTAGGTAAATAATTGATCACAAATGAATTGAAAGTTACCCGAATCTTTTCTGAGAAAATTTGAGAACATAGAAATTATAAAGATAAAAATTACCTATAAATGTTACCACATGGTTGCTTCAGTTCTTTTCCTGTTTCTTATGTTTTTCAATTAATATGGTATCATGAGCATTTTCCTTCCAAAAATTCTTTAAATTTCATTTCTGATGCTGTATAGTATTCCTTCATTGGATTCATAATTTAATAAATTCCTTCAGGTGTGTGTGTGGTTATGTGTATTTTACTTTTGCACATTATCCTATATAATAAAAGGCTAATATGCAAATCGACCAAGCAGCTGAATGACCGGTTGCTATGATGCCCACTGACCACCAGGGGTCAGGCGGTCAATGCAGGAGCTGCCTCCTGGTGGTCAGTGTGCCAGAAGCCGGGGTCACAGCTGGTGAGCGCAGCAGTGGTGGCGGGAGCCTCTCCCGCCTCCACAGTACTGCCTCCCAGTGGGAGCAGGCCTAAGCCATCAGTCAGACATCTCCCGAGGGCTCCCGGACTGCGAGAGGGCGCAGGGCTGGGCTGAGGGACCCCCCCTGCCCCCCCCCCCGCCCCCCCACTGAGTGCACAAATTTCGTGCACTGGGCCTCTAGTATCAATATAATAGCCTTTCTTTTTAAATCAATGTAATAAATCTTTATTCTTTTTCTACCATTATTAAAGTATTCAATTTTTAAAAAATCTGCTCCACATAAAAGGAATGGAATACTCCTTGAATTTTTCAGAAACTGATCTGTCTCCTGGGCATGGAACATAGTCTTTCTTTTCTGTTTGTAGGTGCACTGACATCAACCCCAAAGCAGCAGCTTGTACCCTGGAGACAGCACGCTGTAACAGAGTCCATGTGCATCCCGTCATTACTGATTTGGTGAGATGTTACTCCTTGCCCAATAATAATTAATTTCCTTTTCAGATAAGTTAAGGTCCACAGGATTTAAGTCAGAGATACTTGAGTGATTAATTTTTAACCCAGTAAGCAGGATATCACAGTTGATAAATTCTTGACTGATACAATACTCTTTGTCACAGTTCATGGGAGATATCTATTGGCTCGTATATGTCAGGCTCTGTCTGTCACGGTGACAGCATCCAGTTCAAACTGGCTTCACTAGAGTGGGTGGCTTCAGGCACAGCTGACTCTAGGAACTCAGGTGCCGTTACAGGCGTCCTTTTCTTGGCTCTGACCTTCTCTCTCGTGGCTCTGTTCCTAGGAAGTCTTCCTTGATGGCAGCAAGATAGTTGATGTCTGTATCTTATTTTTCAGCAACCTCCCATGGAGAGAAACCCTGCCTCCCAGCAAAAGCCCCAGAATGAGTATAGCTTGCATCAGTAGGGTCATGTGTCTTTCTCTCCATCTGATGTCCAGTTCTCCTGGTTGTAGACAGTAAATGCTTGGCTCAGAGGCTGCAGCTTTCAAGCTGTGCAGTCTGTACAGGACAGATGTACCCATTGGACCTTCCTCCTTCCTTCCTTCTCTCCTAAACGTCCAACCACGTGTCAACACGTGGGCTGAGGAGCTGAGACTCCTGAACATCTTCATTCTGATAAATAGTCTTATTTCCTTATTTTTAGGGAAATTCATATAATCTTTATCTGAGTGAAAATGTAAGAATATTCATCTCCATTTCTGTTAATTAGTGTGGCTTAACACATTTTTCTTTCTAAAAATACGAGATATTTTTAAAGATGGTTGGTTTAATTTATACTCTGATTTAAAAGTCTGACAGCTGTTGAACATTTAGGTCAAAGGCTTGCTACCAAGACTGAAGGAGAAGGTTGATCTTCTGGTGTTTAATCCCCCGTATGTAGTGACTCCACCTGAAGAGGTAAGACTTAACAGAATTTAATCGTTAATGCTGTCTGCTGCTTCCTTTCTAAATGCAAACAAATTTCATCATTTGATGTCAGCTGTGAATTAACACAAACTGCTCTGATTCAACTGACCCATCTCCATCCTTTAAAATTCCATTCAAATCAGGCCATGGTATTTAAATTCATGTGCGTGTGTGCGTGTGTGCGTGCCCTTTAATCCACCTTAAATTCTAATAGGAATTCTTTTTGAAAGTGTTCGGTTTCCTCCTCTCAAGGATATTATGAGGCAGTGGGGGCAGGAAAAGAAGGAAATTATGAAGATAAGAAACTTAGAGGTTATATCCGGGAGACATAACATACAGGTAATAGAAGTGCATGCAGAAAGTTGTGGCTGTACTTACTAAAGTATCTAGACACACGACATGGGTGCTGTTGGTGTGTGCCCCTGGTCTGCACAGGATCAAGGTCTGGTACCGCTCAGAGGTGGGCCCAGGCAGCAGGCAGGGCTTGACTCCTCCCTCCTGATGAACACCTCCCTCCTCTGGGTAGAAGAATGTGGGTGGTGCCGGCTGGTCTTTCCAAGGGGCACCTCCACCTGGCTGAGCATTCCTGGGGAGGCAGAGCAGCAGGGTCCAGCCCAGAGGGCGCCTGTCCACCCAGGAACAGAGTGACGAGAAGGGCCTGGCCAAAGCTGCCTTCCCAGGCCCTTGTCCACACACCACGGTGCTTGGTGCAACATCCAGAGGATGGGGTCCACCGAAATAAGGGAGGAAACATGAACCTGGAAAGGAAGGAATCATGGGAATGCCAAAACGGAGTCTCTAGGAGGAAAGTCGGACAAAACAGAGGAATGCATGAATTTCCTCGTGATTAACTTTGTGGAAAGTTGTATATTGAGGTTGATATGGGAATAACTTAAATACACAAGAAATTAAGCAAGTGGACACGTTGAATGTTCATCAGTAGCTATATGTGATTATTTTCCTTCATAAAATGTTTTCCAGTCCTTAAAAGCAAGTTAGAACTCGACTAGATCACATGAAGAGATTTCATAAGGTATTGCATAAGAAAAATATACATAAGTATACATAAAATCGATGGCTAGACTATTCCCTCATTTTTTCCCCAACAGTGGGAAAATTAATTTTTTATCATTATTTTCTAACTTTATAAATGGAAACGATTGTTTTCCTAATTTTACAGATAAGGGCAGAAAGGAATTCACAAAGACTACACATTTATACAATGTCACAAAGGCTAAGGAATGGTGGGGCTCAGATTAAATTTTGCGCCTTTTGTGTGGCAGTAAAATACAAAGTACGTCCTTGTTTGATGACTGTTACTTGTCAAAAAGATGAAGTTTGAGCCTAGCTGGTATGGATCAGTCTCTCCCTCTCCCTCTCCCCTCATCTCTGAAATAAAAAAATATATATATTTTAAAAAGATTAAGTTTGTGATTCTAAATGTAACTTGAGTCAAAACAATCTTTCCATTGGTCACAGGTAGGA
This sequence comes from Myotis yumanensis, assembly GCF_028538775.1. Classification (NCBI taxonomy): domain Eukaryota; kingdom Metazoa; phylum Chordata; class Mammalia; order Chiroptera; family Vespertilionidae; genus Myotis; species Myotis yumanensis. Next base: position 217,232,834 of record NW_027223753.1, on the reverse strand, counting down.
AGTCATGGAATAGAAGCAGCTTGGGCTGGTGGCAGAAATGGTCGCGAAGTCATGGACAGGTTCTTCCCACTGGTTCCAGATCTCCTTTCGCCAAGAGGGCTATTCTATTTAGTCACCATTAAGGAGAACAACCCAGGTAACACAGACCTGTCAGAGACTGTACTCTGTAAAGTAACCTGGGATGTTAGTATAATCAGCTGACAGGTAACACAGACAACACATGTTGGAAGAGGGGTTTGGAAGAGGTTGTTGGGGGGTTTTAACAAATATTGTCTTGCGGTGGGGATGGCAGTTTCCCCCTAATTCCTAAACTAACATTCAAATACAAAATCTTCAGTTTCTTCTTCTGACACTTCACCCTCCATATTGTGAATTCTCTCTCCTCTAGTCTTCATGCCCTTGAAAATTCTGCTATGTACGTTTAGCTCATCTGATGGTATGGGTGTTCATGCCTTAGCTTTCAGATTACTTTGTAACTAAATTGACCATGATTTTCCTTTTTCTGTACACCTCAGAATTTGATTTTTTTATGTTATACCTTATATCCTTATCCCTTCAAATCACATGATTACTAGGTTTTTGTTTTTCATAACTCCATTTTCTTAGTTCACTCTTCAGTGTTGTTTGTAAAAGGGAAGGTTTTGCTTTTTTCAGTGCGCCTAAATGAAATAAGATATTTTATTTACTACCATTGTTCCACGTTACTGTACACTTGGCCCAAACCTTCATTGACATTTTTTTATCCAAAGGGAAGGATCTGGGCAGAGAATGGAGCTAAATAACTAAAAACCTAATTATTGCTGTAATAACAAGCAGGCTCCACTGCAACGCAGGCCATTCCGTCTGGTTAGAATTCTCAATAACCCGTGTCAAGTCCAATTTCACTGTAGTAGAATCCTGCTTGGGGTGCACTGTTTTCTCAGAGGAATATAATTTGTAAATAGTTTATTATTTATTAAACCGTTTAGCAATCATACACACTTCACCAAATGATTCAGTTGAATTTTACCTTTTGTTTTAATTTCCATTTTAGAAGACATTTTGGAAACAATGAAGGTGAGAGGCCTGCAGGGGACCACCGCACTGTCCAGGCGAGCGGGCCAAGAACTCCTTTCAGTCCTGAGGTTCACCAGGTCCTCACACAGTGTCTGCTCCACGTTATACTGAATAATATGTACTACATTGAATGTACATATGGATATAGCGGTATATGTGTGTGTGTGTGTGTGTGTGTGTGTGTGTGTGTGTGTGTAGATAGGCTGAATGTATTCACCATATTTTGAAACAAGTCATTTTTTGGTTAACAAGTGGAACTGTCAGAAATCTGTCAACTAGAGAAAGGTGACAGGGCTGGGCATTATCTGTCACCTATGAATCAAGCCTACAGACATACTTGTGGAAGTGCAAGGAAATATGTACATTATGTATAATTTGCATTTACATATAAAAGATAGTTCTATTAATATGAAAGGACATTCATTTCAGCATTGCCTAAAATAGCAAAGCAAGAAGTCAACCAATGTGCCATCATAAAAGGGGCGGGTAAAGTAAGTTACAATATGCCCAGGACACTAAGTGTGAGTGACATCCGGCCATCCGACGACTCGGAGCTGTATGGCCTGGACCAGAAGGGGCTCATGATATTCTATTCAGAGAAAAAAAAGCACGGTACAGAACAGTATTGTCCTGCATGTAAATTTCTTAAAAGACCCACAGAGAGGGTAGATTTGTCTGTGCAATGAGAGTCTTAGAAGACATCAGGTGGGATGGAGGAACTTTTGTTTTTTTTGTAGTAGCATTTGTACAAGGATAATGTATTACTTATATAATTTTTTAAACTTTTCAATGAAAAATTTTTAAAATTTACTTTCACTTGTGTATTGTTTTCATTCTAAGTAGGGGCCTGGTACACGAAATTCGTGCACTGGGGGGGGGGGGTGGGGGGGGTGTCCCTTAGCCCAGCCTGCCACCTCTCACATATTGGGAGCCCTTGGGGGATGTCCTAGTGACGGCTTAGGCCCTCTCCCTGCTTCCCTTGGGGATAGGGCCTAAGCTACAGTCTGGCGTCCCTTTGTGGGAGGTGACCGGGCTGATCAGGGGAAGGCACCAGCCCCATCACCCTGCTGTTGCAGCCACTGCCAGTCACCGCAGCCAGCAAGGTTTTTTCATCAACACAGACTCCAGTCCCTTCACCATGAAAAAATGACAACTTTAGGCATTTTCAAGATGTGTCTTTCATATAATAATAATTTCTTTATTATTTTTTTTATCCTCACCTGAGGATATATTTCCATTGATTTTTAGAGAATGTGGAAGAGAAAGGGAAAGACAGAGAGAATCATCAAAGTGAGAGGAACACTTTGATTGGTTGCCTCCTGCATGAGCCTGACCTGGGCCCTGGCCAGGGAGGAGCCTGCAACCTAGGTACATGCCCTTGGTCAGAATTGAACCCAGACCCTGCCATCGGCAGGCCAAGGCATTATCCACTGAGACAAACCGGCTAGGGCAGGATATGACATTTCTTAGCCCTCCAGCAGCAGACCTTCGTTTTTTTCACCAGGAGTGTGGTGGAAAAACCCTAGATCACCTTTTTGGATTCTTATTACCCAAGTTACTAAGAATATTACCAGTGGTATACAAGGAGCTTAGCCAATGAGCGGTCAGAAAAGGTGTTTCCCAGGGCACCAGGCAGAGACCACGGAGCCTTTCATTATTGTTGTTAATTGTTGACTGTTAACTCTCCTATACCCACTGATGCAGGCAAAAAAAAATAAAAGGTTTTTCCTCTGTAGTTCACACCAATTGCCGGCTTGCCCCCCTCCTCCCGAGGCCTGATGCCTCTGGCAGAGGCGTCAGGCCTGGGCGAGGGGACCCCCAGACCCCTCCGATTGCCGGCTCCGCCCCCCACCCAGGCCTGACGCCTTGGCCAGAGGTGTTGACCCCCATCACCCTCTGATCGCCGGATCGGCCCCTTGCCCAGGCCTGATGCCTCTGCCAGAGGCGTCAGGCCTGGGCAGGGTACCCCCATCTCCCCCTGATCACCAGCTTCTGGGGCCGGCCTGTGGCCCGGGATGGTGGTTCGCGCTGGCGGCTGCACTGTCCTGCCCTGCCTGCAGCATGCAAATTAGCCGCCATCTTTGTTGGTGGTTAATTTGCATATCACACTGATTAGCCAATGGGAGGCATAGGGAAGGTATGGTCAATTACCATGTTTGTCTATTATTAGATAGGAAGGATGCCTTGCTTTCATGCTCCTCCCTGGTAAGATCTTCCCTATCTTTTATCCTTTACCATATATTTGTTTTCTTTTTGCATATATATTGCAAATTGCTATACATTTTTTCTTAGACCAAGGAAGCTTATATGTCAATAATCTGACCACTCAGGTGCAGTTGAGGAGATGCCTACCCAAGGGAAGTCGGAAGAACAGGGTCGAGGACTCTTTACTCTTCAAGATTAATTACAAACCTTTTTTAAAGAAAAAAAAAGTGTAGAATTAACAGATAAATAGGTCAGTTGCACAGAATACACCCGGGTATTTGGTGGCATGAGAAGGCGCAGGAACCTGGGGACGAGATACCGCTTCATAAGTGATGCTGTGAGAACCAGCTATCGATATGGCTCAGGAGTACCGTGGTCCAGCAATCACATTTATTTCCAGGTGAATTAGGCATAGAGTTTTTTTAAGCCCCGGGGAACGAACAAAACTAAAAAAAAGATTGATAAATTTGACTAAACCTAACTGAAAAATTCTGTACAATTAAAGACAGCCACAGACCACATAATAGCCAAGCCCTATAGCCCGGCCAGTGTGGCTCAGCTGGTTGAGCCTTGTCCCATGCACCAAGTCACCTGTTCAATTCCTAGTCAGAGCACATGCCCTGGTTGTGGGCTCCATCCCTGGTAGGGGGAGTGCATGAGGCAGCCGATTGATATCTCTCTCTCTTCCTCTCCCTTCTCTCCTGAAAATCAATAAAAAAATCTTTTAAAAGTCAAGCCCGGTACTTGAAGAAGCCCTGTAATAGATAAACATTATGATCAATAAGATAATAAACTCACAAAACAATGACCAATAAATAGATGAAGACTTCACAGCCAGGTAAATGTAAATGAAAACAAAGACCTACTGTCTCACAGCTGTGACCAGAAGAGGCAGCATCGTGTAAGCCTGAGTGTTGGAGAGGAGGAGGGAAAGCAGGGGCTCATGGGTGCACACCCCCTGGAGAGCAGGCAGCCACCAGCTGCCGTCCATGCGGGGCATTTACCCAGCACATTTGCACGAGAAAACACATCAAGAATGCACACGGGCAGCTCTGTTAACAAATGGCAACGAGTACCAATCGGAATGACCATTAGTAGGGGAACTGGTGAGTAAACTGATGTAATCTGACCCTAAAAGGTAGTTACGTTGAGTTAAAAAGCAAGTTACAAAAAATAACATACAAAATCACAAATATGAATTTTTTAAAAACCACTACATATTATTTATGAACACAAACATGTGGTAAAGTATAAACTCTCCAATAGGAAGGAGTCCCACCAATTTCCATTTAGCTCCCAGGAAGGAGAGAGGGGAGGCCTCAGAGAGAAGTACAAGAGAGTAACATTTTATTTCTTTAAAAATTAGAAGCAAATGTGGCAAAATAGTTTGTGAAGAGCACAAGGGCTTTATATTATTACTCTGTATATTCGACATACTTTGTAATTAAAAAGAATTTTAATGGGCACATATGGCATAACAACCAAATAATAAATTAATTATTCAAAGCACAAACGTATTTACTAATAACATTAATTATTTAAGCTATGGAAACTTATGTACATACATTAGAGCATGTGGTACAGAGAGTTAAAAATAAATCCTAAAATTTGCAATTTACATTAGGATTTTAAGTTAATAACTTTGCTAATGGGCTTTGAATCTCATGCAAGTTAAAATGTCCCTATGCTATCATGTAAGGGGCGTTCTCCAGCGTTGCCAAAGCTCTATAAACACAATTGTAATCAGCGTGGTGCTCTGAATTCCAGTCTCATTTTGGAAAGCCCTCTCTTTAGCAGGTAACAGTAGCAAGCACTATTTACACGTGTATTTACAGCTCAGAGAGAAGTGAGGAGTCTGGTGAGGAGCGGTGCCCACCTGGTCACAGGGCTTCACAGTGGCAGGGGCCCGAGTCCCGCTGGCAACACTGCTCCCTCCCTCCCTCCATTTCCTGCCCGGGGTTTGGGTCAGAGGCCGAGAAGTGCCAATACTGGAAAAGTTACAAACAAACTCTCATTATAAAACAATCTTTAAAGAAAAAGTGTGTGCCTTTGAAAGAAGTAACGCAGTCCTTTGGGAATACTGTGTCAGAGACCGACCTGGGAAGAACGGCCGTTTGAAGAAAGGGGTTAAGAGGTAGTAGGATTTCGCTACCTGCACTTCACTTACGGACTCTCTGAGCCCCGAGGCAGTAGGACAATAAATACTAAGAAGAAATTCAGGAGACAGACAGAACCGGGTAGGACTCCGCACCCACAAACACAACTCGAGATCTGAAACGCACGTAATACCTCATTCTCGACTACAATACTCTGATCACATTCATACTATTTCAACAATAACCATTTTACCCATTTGATGGTGAGCAGTTGTTTTATTAACATGAATTGCTTTTGCCAATTAAACATTTGCAAGAGATGCTTAGCTGATCTCTCAAGTGACCTGGCTGCTAGATATGCTAATATCCCCAGGGATGAAAGATTGCAATGGAATCACTCCAACTTCCAAACCTCACCCTTTCTGCTTCGGGCACAGCTTTTAGGGTAACGCTGCTGTGACAGAGGCAGGTTTCCTACTCCACGTCAGCCTGTCATGTTCCCTTTTACTTGGTACTAAAACCTTAGCTTGACTGGGAAGTTTGGCTTCCTCAATCTAATTTAATGTAACTTTGGCAGTGTGAACAGCAAAACTCGCTTACAAAATTGAAAGCCACCTACAGCATTACTGTTTGTTTTTAATTTCCCCCATCACCAATTTTAAGTTTCAGGACCACTCATTCATTTCCTCCTCCCTCTCACAGAGGGCTAGATGCCACTCTGCTTCATGAATAAAGTAATCTGATTCCTGTTCTCTCAAATTCTCACGTAACTGAGTAATAATTCATGGGCAGGTCTACAGTTCGGATGTCATGGCACACGAAAGTCTTCCACAGCAAAGCTCGATGTCGTGAGCTCATGGTCTGGAAGTCAGAGCCCTAACAGCGAAGGCCCTGAGGGCCCGCGGACTTGCTGACGGAGGACTGCAGAGCATGCTTCAAACAGCTCAAGACAAACTATATTGATAGCTTAGTCATTTTTATCATTAAATGAATCTACAAATAGCAGAATACTAATTAATTTTGTTTTCATAACTAATAAATAAGTCTTAAAATATTGCTAGGTATAAATCAGTCCTCTCAATTCATTTGCCTCACTGGACTGTTCTAGAACATAGATCAATGCAATGCTTTCACAAATTCCAAATCTGTAATTTAGGGGTTTTCCATATTTATTTTTAAATATATAAAGAGATTAAACTATTTTATAAATATTTTCTCTCAAATACGTAATATTCGTATGTAAAAGAAAAGGTTCCCAAACTGTTACAAACCAACCTAAAGGTAAGTAGACCCGATTGCAGGGCCATTGCATTAACCAAGGGGCTTCCCCAGCAGGTCTGTCTAAGTACGCGCACTGCCTCCGCACACCAGCGCTTCCGGGCGGCCCGTCCACTGCCTTCGCTTTCCTTCAGGGTCACTTCCGGGGGGAAACCTCAGAAAAAGGTCTCACGACAGAGTGGACACGTGGACTTGTTGCTAGATGTAAACCATTTGTACTGAAAAAGAAAAGGTTTTCAATGTTAGAAGAATTTTTCAAAGAGCTGTCATTTTCCATATACATCTAAAGTAACCTTAAAACGATACAGTAAAAGAGGGAGACTACTGTACGCTCCTCCCACTCATCTCCAGATCAACACACACAGTGTCCTGTACAAAGGCTACAGTGTGGTTCTTCCCACCAAGGCTCATGCACACGCCACTGAGCCGGCCAGGAAGACCTCCAAGCAACTAAACGGCCAGGTGACCTTTAAAAAGAGCCAAGAGCGCCCGGCCGGGGGGGCTCCGTGGTTGAGCGTCAACCTATGAACCAGGAGGTCACAGTTCGATTCCCGGTCAGGGCACATGCCCGGTTCTGGGCTTGATCCCCAGTGTGGGGCGTGCAGGAGGCAGCCAATCCATGATTCTCTCTCATCATTGATGTTCCTGTGTCTCCTTCTCCCTTCCTCTCTGAAATCAATGAAAATACATTAAAAAAAAATAAAAAGAGCCAAGAGCTCTGATGCAAGATGGCGCTCAGTTCCAAATTTTTCAGTCTACTTTATGGTCTAGAGCAGCCGTGGGCAACCTTTTTGTGAGTGCGTGCCAAAACCAGCAAAATCTCTGACTCAAAACTCTTCTGCGTGCCAACCCTAATTTTTCGAGAACATGTTACGCCTACTTGATATCTCTTAAGGTGTACGTATGTGAAGAACCTTGAAGAAATAATAAAATTCATTTGAGCGACAAAAACACAGTATATGATGATGAAAAATACATTTATTTTTTAATGTATACATGTATACTGATAGTCCGACAGAAAACTTTATGACTTGTTTGATATTATCAGTGGGACTTTTGCTGCTGCATCACTGATGACAGAGATTTTAAATCAGGTTTACACTTCGTGACCTTCAGAGATATGCACGAGCTACTACTGTCATCCGTCAGGCTACTCCTATTACGAGACTTAACAAAATTCATCACTGAGAACAAAGATTCACAAGTGTGTGTGGATGAAACCAAAACACTGGTCGGATCTAGGAAGGCAGGGAGAGTTAAGGCAGAGGCATAGAAATTGCTCTTCCCCTCTCTCGTCAATCCTTGTCTATGGTCTTTAAGATAACTTGTCATGTAGAATTATTTATTTATCTAAGATGCACCTACACTGAATTTATCTGAAAAATAAAAAAGTCAATATTAAGAAAAAAATTGTAAATGGAAGATTATAAGAGAGGGTTTCACGTGCCAGCAAAAGTTACTGTTGTGCCAGTTTGGCACGTGTGCCAGGGGTTGCCCACCCCTGGTCTAGATCTTATAAGACCACCTATTTTTTGAGTGCTAAGACCTGTATTAGAAACACCCAATGATTAAAATGCTTCATGCTACCATTTCTCAGTAATTTACTATTTACTTTGTACAGATTTTGAAAAACCATCTTAGTATGTCTCCCATTAACTACAATTAAGAGTTTATTTTTCACTGTTTTCTTTTCCAAAGTTAGATATTATACATACACACTATACATAAAATAATAAATAACTTAATTTCTTTTTAGACTTACCAAACAGGCTGAGTGGAACTTCTTCTTGCATGTTCTACAGGCTTTTTTGGGAAGAGAATAGTTGAACCCATGGATGACTGAAAAGCAGATCATGCAATCTTCAACACCCTCAAAGCGTTTGTCTACATTATTTTTCCATAACGCTAGGCCTTCCATAATACTTCCATTCTGTTAACAAGAAGAAGAAGAAAAAAGAGGAATATACAATGAAGACAACCAATCAGTTATTTTTATTCAACTTCAAAAATTTTAAAGTTGAGTTATAACTTGGAGAGAAGAAAATCTGTTTTGCTATATTCACATCTTTTAAATTTTATGAATATTGGTTTTCAAAATGACCACCGAAATTTTGGAACAGATAAATCTTTCTCCAGTAAAGACAGGAATTAAAAAAGCGTTTTGCATCAATACTTCACAGTTCAGTCTCAGCTTGTTGCTTTATGAAAGTCTTAGTAAGTCAATCATTTAGATTTTTTCTGAATTTTAAACTAAAACAATTAATCATTTTATCTTCCCTGCTGCTGATTTGTTCCAGCTCTACAAATTGGTGAATATATATATTTATTTATTTATTTAAATATATTTTATTAATTTTTTTTACAGAGAGGAAAGGAGAGGGATAGAGAGCCAGAAACATCGATGAGAGAGAAACATCAATCAGCCACCTCCATCACACTTCCTACTGGGGATGTGCCCGCAACCAAGGTACATGCCCCTGACCGGAATCGAACCCGGGACCCCTCAGTCCACAGGCCAATGCACGATCCACTGAGCCAAACCAGTCAGGGCAATATATTTATTTTTAAAAAAGTTTTCTTTACTGTGCAATATTCACAATGTGTAAACAAAACTAGAGAAGACTTACAGGTGTCTAAAAGTCAAAGGTCTTTAAAAGTACTGGGATTTCTATAGCCACAGAAGGAGAGCTGAAATGTTAGACTAAGCGTAGCTTGGAAGACATTCCTCTGTCCGGCATCTAACCAAAAAATTCCATCTCTAACCATTTCCTTCATTACCATGTATTGTTCTGTATCGTTTATAATGTCAATAAAGTCAAATCAATTCCTCTCGAACACCAGAAAGAGATGAACATGAAACCTTGGCAGGTGCAAGTCACTCAGGCACATATCTGTGTCCACCAAGGAGCCAGAATCCCCATCTCCAGCTGAGGCAGGAGAGACCGACGAGTGGGCCTCAGTGTGGAGGCCACGTGTGTGCGGGACCGACCTGGTGGGTGAGGTAGGTGCTCAGCTGCAGCATCCAGTTCCGCCACTGCTGCACGGCCACGCCCACGCGCCGCCCACTCTCCACGGTGATGGAGCCCAGCGGGTAGTTGGAAGGCAGCTGGATTATCAGCTCAATGACGATGTCCTCAATGCTGTACGTAGCCATCACTTCTCGAGTAGTAGCTCGAGCCTTAACCTGCAACACACGAACAGTAATATTTGTTTTGTCAAATTTTCTTTCCTTTTTTTTCACTCAAAAAGCATTTCAATAGGTTGACTATTAGCAGCCAAAGTTTCCATTCAAGCAAAATGCAGGTAAACACATTCACTTATTGGACATCTATATTTAACAAGTACCTGACACAGTCGTCCCTCAGCACCCACAGGGTAACTTGGCAGGACTTCCCTGCCCCCACAAGTCCCTCTGTCCGTGGGTCCACATCCCTGGAACCCAACTCTGATTTTGGACCCGAGGCTGCTGAGCCGTGGACGAAGAACCCACGGATGAGGAGAGCTGAGTGTGTTTTATGGTGGTTTAGGACAGTCCAAGTGCATTTTACTGGAAATTCACTCTCATGAAACAGTGTATTTTAACCCTGGCTGGTGTGGCTCAGTGGATAGAGCATCATCCTGTGGACTGAAGGGTTCCACGTTTGATTCTGGCCAAGGGCACATGCCTGGATTGAGGGCTTAATCCCTAGTAGGCGCCGTGCAGGAGACAGCCAATTAATGATTCTCTCTCATCATTGATGTTTCTCTCTCTCTTTCTGTCTCTCTTCCTCTCTTAAATCAATAAAGAAATATATTTAAACAACAACAACAACAAAAACCCAGTGTATTTTATTTTATTCTACCAGCTTCACCATATGACACTAGTTTCTGACCAGACAAAGGACAGATGGGTTAGTCATCACTGCTTGTCTTCGGGCATCAAGTGCCAGGTGTCTGCCCAGCCTCCCTCTGCTGCGGATTCTGAATTTCCCAGAAGAACACTCACCCCTGGTTCTGGTTTCCACACAGCATTGCAAACGCAACGTGAAACACCAATGACCCCCCGGCCCCAACAACTTGATTCTCTGACGCCCAAATCTCCAGGCTGACACCGCAGCGTCACCTTAAATATCTCCTCCGCCTCCTCCCAGCTATTCAAGCTGGGATACATTTCCACAAAATTCCCCGCCCCCGTTTACATCCCCACCAGGCCTGCCCCACGCCCACAGCTCTGATGCCAGCACTCCCCACATGCCTCGACCCCGCACTACTCAACAGCCAGGTTTATGTCACGGTCAGTCAGAGCAACTGCACAGATGATTACGCCACCCGTCACCCCCTCAACAGAGATTTGTCAGTGGCTACCCAGGACCAAATACTTCAGACTGTTCTGTGAGGCCTTTCCCAGCGTGACCTAACCCCTCGCAGATCTGCCCGCTCCCTGACAGCCGCCTGCAGGAGCCTCCTCTCCCTGAACACGGTTACTCGTCCTGCCTCGGGCAACTACAGAAGTTCTCACTCCCAGCCTTTTGCTTCTGCCACTGTTTCCCTGCAGCGAATGCCTTTCCACACGTCTCCCCAGACCAACTCCTGCCCCTTACAGCGCCTTTCTCCATCGTCTCCCCACCCTCAGCCAATGGTCCTCCCCTGGGACCACACTCGTCCCCTCCGTGCGCCACGTTCTAGTCTCAAACACAAACCGTGGTCGGTGTCTCCCCTTCCCTGACCAGATGGCATGTCCCACAGGCCAGGCCCTCGCTGTTGACCACACTGCTTGCACCAAGCCCGGCACCTGGAGGTGTCCGATGTATATTTTACAGGAACTGATGAATATTCAAAAGCTCCTTGGTGGGGGCTTGTGAAATTATGCCACTGTTCCAATCTATGCATTAATATGAGATTTGACTTATAAGAGTCAGAGAATACAGCAGCAATTCCTGTAAATTCTAAACCAACGGTCACAATTGTGATACTCAACTCACTACAGATGTCAGACACAATCAATATTTAAATCACCTTTCTAGAGAAAGTTCAAGAGCGTACTAACCGTCATGCCACTGAACAGCTGTGTACTTGTCTGCACAGCAGCTATTTCCTGCAGAGAAAGCACGCTGCTGACGTACTTGCTGGTGAACCGGTCGACAACGTTGAAGACACGCTTCTCGCTGCTGTTCCACCACAGCCGGACCATGGCGGGCAGGTCCTTCAGGGTCATGTGGTAGACGGAGCAAGCCAAGTGCGGGATGTGGTACGGAAGGGTTGCTGTTTCTGAGGGAGAAGCAAAGTCTTCGTCAGCAGTGTGTATCTCGGACACAGAATAACAGACTAAGACAAGGACTTTCCTAAGAAAATCCTAATTCCTCACATGAGGACTAGAGCTCCTAAAACAAACAAAGAAGCCAAGATGCTACCACATTAGCTTTTTCTACATATTTCACATGAACCACGGCAAAAAGAAGATTCCAACTGAACTGGAAACAGCATTCTGCATTTCACACGGAGAGTCACAGGTAATAAGAAGCACTGCCTTCAAAGGGGGGAATAAAAGATGAAAGGAGTCCCACCTCCTTTACTCCCAGCATCACTGACGTATTTACGCCAAGTCCTAGAACACCCACCTCAACCTCACAGTCCGCCCTCGGTGCTCTAAGGCAGTGGTCGCCATCCTTTCGGACCTCACGGACCACCAGCTGATGACCACTGCTCCAAAGGTTTCCTGAGTCTAAGGCATTTAACAAATTATTCCGAAGAATCAGTTACAACGGTAGAACAGCCTGAACCAATGGCTAAAACCTGAGCCTCCACAGTGAAGGAAAGAACTCGTACTTGTCTTTGTTCCCCGACGGCAGACTGCTGACTTACAGGCCTACGAACCATTATCACGCAACAAGTACTTGTTTACAGAGTAAAATGTAAGTCTCAACAACCTAGGATTCAAAAATGTCTTTAATTCTTAACAGCGTTATCCACAAGGTCACACTGAATGTCCTACGTAGAGAAACGTGGAAGGCCTTGCACCCAGGCCCCATCTGGGGCTGGGCTGCACCCTCAGGTCTGAACCTGTCCCAGGAGAGCTCACATGCATGTGCGCACACATACACACGTGCACATGTACACACACACCCCACACACATGCACACACACACGCACATACCACACAAACATGTGCGCGCGCACATACACACGTGCACATGCACACACACACACCCCACACACATACATGCACATACCACGCAAACATGTGTGCGCGCACACACACACACACACACACACAGGCACACACACCCCCGCACTGACCTCTGATACTCAGCTGGACCTCCTCCGTGAAGAAGGTCTTGGGCTCCTTGCTGGGCTCAGCAGCTGCCTCGGTGCAGGTCGGGTTTTCGGGCATGAGCCTGAACAGGTGATAGAGCAGTTTATTTAAACTCTTTGTTTTCCGGAGGTACATTGAATACAGAGCCCGAAGCTGGGGGGAAGCAAGAATGTGTCAGTAAACCCGTTTAGCCAAGAGCAGTGACGACAAACCCAAGTAGAACAGACTGCACAAGAACAGTAAAACACCAGGGGGCATGTGTCATACTTTCGACAACACGGCCTTCACAAGACATTGATCTGAGGACTCGGAATGACACAGCAGAGTCCACAGAACAGGGGCCACATCCTTACTCCCCGATGGGCCATGTGACGGCCCTGCCTCCTTTCCTCATAGACCGCAGACCTGCCGCTCCCTCCTCACGCGACACGTGCTCTAAGGTCTCCCTCTGACCGTCTCCCTGGGAGGCTCACCTGCACTTGGAGTCCGAGCCGTGGAAATCCACTCGCCACTCCCCAGATGACTCACTCGCTCTCTCGCACCTGCCACACATTCCTTCCACACCACAGGCCCTCGTCTCTGGAAACCTTGCTTAGAACCAATTCCATTTCCTGGCGGAGCCGCCCCACCAAGACCCTGCAGCGCCCCTGCAGGACGACACCGCTAGCGTCCGCCTGTCACTTTAGGATCGGGGAGCTTCAGGTGAAACCAGGGATTGCTGGGTTCTTTTATGACACAGGAGAGCCTGGCACCACGGGGGCACGGCGGGCACCGGTGAGGCCCATCTGGAGAACTCCTTGTCCCTCAGGTCGCAGTACTGGTCATGTGCTCACATGGCTTTACCCTGATTTCCTCCATGCACCACACTGCTCCTCCCAGTGCAGACGCTGAGGGCTCAAACGCGGGGATCAAGCCATAGGGTTTCGAACCGATTCTTAAAATACGTTGATCCAAGTACCTTTATCATGGAGCATTCTGGGGGCACTACCTTGACCAAGTACCACACTCAGTGTCACCAACAGGAGGCCTGGTCATGCTGAGCCTCTCGGGGACACGGTGAGACACAGTCCCCTGGGCGGAAGCCCTCCTGCTGAAAACCAATCGGCATCTAACTACCAGGAAAGTTAGAGCCGAACTGTAACCATCTACAAAATAGCTGACCTGGTGAGCGACCAGAGAGAGAAGAAAGGTGGGGAATTACTGAGTAAAGAAATATGACAAACCAACGCAAACAAGATCCTCGATTAAATCCCAAGAGAAGGAGATTAAACTATAAAGGACATTTACTGAGAAATGTGAATACAAATTAGCTAGTGCCATTGCATGAAATTCATTTGAGTGTAATAGTTACATTGCACTTAGGTATGAACATGTCCTTGTTCTTAGAAGACACATGTTTATTTATTTATTTTTAAAAATATATTCTTATTGATTTCAGAGAGGAAGGAAGAGGGAGAGAGAGAAACATCAATGATAGGAGAGAATCATTGATTGGTTGCCTCCTGCACACCCCCTTCTGGGGATGGAGCCCACAACCCGGGCATGTGCCCTTAACTGGGAATCGAACCTGGGACCCTCCAGTCTGCAGGCCGATCCTCTATTCACTGAGCCAAACCAGCCAGGGCAGGAGATACATGTTTAAATACTTTTGGTAAAGCATCATGATGTTTGCAACTTACTTTCAAGTAGATCATCAGGAAGAAAGTGAATACAGAGCAAGTGTGAAAGTGTCGGAAAAGGATACATGACTTCATGAATTATTCTACTTCTAACTTTAAAATTTTTCAAAATATAGAGAGCAAATTTTTTTGAACATTGTACAACTATACTTTTTACTACATGGAGGTGGAATAATACATTTGTGTTGTTTTTTTAAAATATATTTTTATTGATTTCAGAGAGGAAGGAAGAGGGAGAGAGAGATAGAACATCCATGATGAGAGAGAATCATGGTGGATCGGCTGCCTCCTGCAAGGCCCCCACTGGGGATCGAGCCCACAACCCAGCATGTGCTCTTGACCGGTATTGAACGTGGGACCTTTCAGTTCACAGGCCAACGCTCCATCCACCGAGCCAAACCGGCCAGGGCAGAAAGGAAATTTTAAAAAAATTAATCATACATATCAATGGACTTTTAAAACCACACACATCTTACCTAACAATCCCACTCCTAGGTAAATAACACCAGAAATAAAAAACGTGCACACAAACATGTCACAAGAGCCACAGGTGGAACCTCCTGAATTCACCAGCAGGTGAACGTGCTACGCTCGCATGTGGTACGTGGAGGGTCCTCAGCAGAGGACACTCAGCCACAGAAAGGCCTCCAGCCCTGACACCTGCTGCTACCAGGTGGCTCCTGAGACTCGAGCTCAGGGAAGGAGGCAGACGCAAAAGGCCACCTAGAGGGTGTCCCCCAAATGTGCATACACTGTGAGTAACTATTAATTCCAATGGGTCAAATCTGAAAAGAAAAACACCAACTAAGCTACCAGCTGTTGAGTGTGTAAGACAGCCTTCGGGACGCCCTGTACATAAAATGCCCATATTCGGCAAATCCAGAGATAGAACACAGGTAAGCGGTTGCCAGGGGCTGAAGGGTTCGAGAGGAAATGGGAACTGAGGACAAATGAGCGAGGGTTTTTTTTTTTTGCAATCACACACACATACACTCACACACACACACAATCTCACACACACATACACTCACACACACACACAATCTCACACACACACTCACACACACAATCTCACACACACACACACACACAGCTTTGGTTACAGTTCAATCTGATTCACTAGGAGTTTTTTGAGAAGGTAAAAATAACTCAGATTTAGGGCTGATCAATGTTTTTGTGGGTTTTAAATTCTGTTATAGGATTCACCTAGTTGTGTTATTTGGTGGGTTACAGTGGTTTATCTGTCCACAGCTCAGTTCAGTTCCAGGCTTAGCAAAGCCGCTGGGCAATTCTCTGTGCCCTTCCCACACTCTGGTTTAATGAAAAAGATGGTGCATGGCCATTTTCCAAATTTCTGAATATATGATGACAAGACCAAAATTCCTACACATACAGGCTTCAATTCAGGGCAATTTTTTGAAATGAGCAACATTTTAAGAAACAAACGTAAAAGCCCAACAATGAGCTCTTGAGGTTTGTCACCAGCAAATAACACGAGCTCAGGCCACGGGGAGGCTCAGGCCACGTGAGGCTCAGGCCACGGGGAGGCTCAGGCCATGGTGAGGCTCAGGCCACGGGGAGGATCAGGCCACGGTGAGGCTCAGGTCACGTGAGGCTCAGGCCACGGGGAGGCTCAGGCCACGGGGAGGGAGGCCTGAAGAGAAACCCAGTGATTTCGACACCGAGGTGGCTGCTGCCCTGTGACCTGGTTCCCGAGATACAAAGGCAAAGATGCGCCTGGTGACATACTTGTTTGTCCCAAGAGATGGGTCATGCGCACAGCGGACCCTAACGTAAGCATTCTGAAAATGCACGTCGGAAAGGAGTGCCTGCACTTCCACTGAAGAGGGAAACTACGTCTCCTAGGAGGACTTGTCCCAGAAGCCACACCCTCTATTAGACTGATTCCAAGCCTCTAGGAATTCTCAAAGTCGGTATCTGCCTAGAAGATTTTAAAAACAGATAAGTAAACTAGAGTATATTTTCCAAGTAAACATGACGCTGCAGAATAACGTGGGCAAAATGACTGCTATCGGACATCCCCACGCAGAGAGCGCGGCTGGGAGAGCCTGGGTCGTGTGCGCACGTCTTCCTCTGAACACGGGTCTTAAGGGATTTGCTGAGGACAGGCTTGTCCGACTGCCCCACGGCTACTGACCTGAGAGGAAGAGGCTTTGAAGAAAGTGAGGATGAGCTTCCAGGTGAGGAGGTAACCCAGCACAGAGCAGAAGTCCTCGCTCAGCGGCTGGATGGCCACGACCTGCCCGACGGGAACACAGCCCAGGACGCTTTCCAGCAGGTCCTCTTGCGCGTGGAGAAGGGACATCAGTGCTGCCGGCGGGGACCTGGGAGGAGGAGACACCCACTGTCTTCACAGCTTCCCTCAGCGACTGTCAGCATGCACACCCTCAAACGTTTTAGAAAAACCTTTCTTTATTTCCCCAAAACCATTTAAAAATCTCCTTTTATAGATTCACCTTGAACTCCAAATTTTACATAATGGCAATTATAGAAAATGAAAGACATAAAATGTATATCGTTTATACATGAAAATATATGTATTGTATATTATATCTTTTACATTCATAAAGATGTAAATATGATATCTATTACATGTAAAATGTTTTTAAATATGAAGCTTTTAAATTATATATTTAAGAAATGCTACATGCTATAAAAATATGGACTCAAGAAGTCACCACTTAAAAAAAAGACCCTTTTAGAAAACATCTATTTCAACCATCTGTTTTATAGATGGAAAAAAATCACACCCTTTGCAAAGCTAAAATGACGCAAGTCCCTCAGAGACTGGAAGAACGAGGCTGCCAAGCCCTGCCAGGCCTTCACCCCCTACAGTGGGCACCGAGACAGGCTGCGGGGCATCTGCTCAGGAAGGTTAACAGGCACGGCCACGCAGGCTCCATGTGCTCCTCCGGGGAGGTTCTCTGCAGGGGACCTGGTGAGACCCTGGGACCCTGTGTCCTCCATGGCTCCCTTCCCCTCCCCACATCCACGGGTCTTCCAGCTCCCGCCATGTTTTCCTCCACCACCACCACCACCTCCCACACTGGCCTTTCTCTACTCCAGGCCACAGTCCCCAGAGCTCACAGTCCAGCTCAGCTCTCCACTCCCCACACGCCTCCAACGCATGTTATGATTTCTGGAATGGTCTCTACTTCTGCGTACAATTTAGGATTCATACTATTGCCAGAATCAGGTGGTGATATCCCTTTTCCTACCAAAAAATGCCCAAACCCTAAAGAGTGTCATTTGTAAGCTCCCTTCCAGCTTCGTCTTCCACTACCCCTCCTCCCCGCAACTCCACACACTTGTTCATGTATGCTTTCCTTCAACAAATGAGCATCACTCGAGTCTGCTTTAGGCCAGGAACCACTCTGGATGCTATGAACATGACTAAGAACAAGAGACAAAAGCCCCTGCCTTCACTGAGTGGAAGACACACAGTAAGAACGTGTGTCAGGGGGACCACTCGCCATCCCAGCACAGCCTGACGATTCGCGCCTCCACGCTCGTGCACGGTCTCCGGCCGGGCGGCTCGCTGCCTCACCTGAAGAGCCAGACAAACGTCTCTTGGGCAAGAGGAAGTCTTCCTTCCTGGTGCCAGCAGGGTGGGCCCACAACATGCTCCCTGTCCTTTTCTTAGCACCTGTCACACACTGGTTACTTGTACAGGTCATACTGTAATAGCCAGCGAGGGCAAGCTTCTTACGAAAAAGAACAGTTAACGCTGGCTGGTTTGGTTCAGCGGACAGAGTGTTGGCCTGCGAACTGAAGGGTCCCGGGTTCGATTCCAGTCAAGGGCACATGCCCAGGTTGTGGGCTTGATCCCCAGAAGGGGGCGTGCGGAAGGCAGCCGCTCTATAATTCCCTCTCATCATTGATGTTTCTATCTCTTTCTCCCTCTCCCCTCCTCTCTGAGATCAATAAAAATATATTAAAAAACAAAACATTTACTCAACACTGTATCCCCCCCTCAGCATTTAATCAATACTTTGCACTAACTGGGTGCTCAAGTGACATTTGGCCACAAAAGCTACCATGTGGCCATAAGAAATTTTACTAAATAGCAGCAAACTAAAATATGGTTAAGGAGCAATTAAGATGAGAGAGAAACCATCTTTCTGGGTGAACTCTAGATTTCATTACATCTCACAGCTGGCTGTGAAGACCTGCTGAATGAACATACGCTCCACACGGAGAAGTCACGCTAAGTGAGATCGGTTATGACACTGTAATAAACACATCATTAAAAACCTTACAAGGCTGGTTCCTCCTCTTCGTCTCCGTATGACTTTAGATTATCCTGATCATATTGTGGTAATTCTGGCATCAACCTGGAAATCAGAACATTATTTTACATTGTTTGTTGTTAAAAATCATGTTTAAGAGCAGAAAGACCAATACTTATTTTGTAATGAATACATTTTTTAAATATTCCCTGAAACAACGACCCGTGGCCAGGATGCTCTAAATGTAAACTCTGCATGGAGAACACGGTGAGATCAAGCCCTGGCCTCCCTCGTCAGAACAAACGCAGTCAGGTTTACTCCATTTTCTGTTGTTTCTGTAACTGTAAATGACTTTAAAAGCGATAAAAGTGAATACATAGTCTATTATTTTAGAGCGCCCTGACCTCTGTTCAGACTCTTACTTGTACAGCATCTGATAGGCAGCAATTTGCACGGGCCGAGCTCGGAAGAGGAGTAAGGGGGCCAATGTGTTCAGCAGAGTCTGGAGATGTTCCGGCAAGTGTGTGCTCTGGCCAGCGACCAGCCTTGCAGGGAGCCTGTGACTCAGAAGCTGGTCCTTTGGGATATATGTTAACGTCTCACACATGGGCTTTAGCACTGCATTCTGAAAGGATGTTTCAGACGTATCTCTGCTTTCTCCTGGTGACAAAAGAAAAACACACATGCACATCCCAAAACAAAACGGGAAGCACAGCTTGACTGCTTCACAGATGATCAATGTTACTAAAGGAAATGCACCTGGAAAACCAGAGCCCCGGCCGGTGTTGCTCAGTGGGTGGGCTGTGTCCCCGGTACCAAGAGGTCACTGGTTAGATTCCCAGTCAGGGCACATGCCCGGTTGTGGGTTCGATCCCCAAGAGGCAGGAGGCAGCTAATCAGTATTTCTCTCTCATCAATGTTTCTATCTCTCTCTTTAAAATCAATTAAGGAAACTATATTAAAACTTAACATTAAGCCCTAACTGGTTTGGCTCACTGGATAGAGCATCGGCCTGGGGACTGAAGGGTCCCAAGTTCGATTCCTGCCAAGGGCATGTACCTTGGTTGTGGGTACATCCCTAGTAGGGGGGGTGCAGGAGGCAGCTGATCGATGTTTCTCTCTCTTCGATGTTTCTAACTCTCTATTCCTCTCCTTTCCTCTCTGTAAAAAAATCAATAAAATATATTAAAAAAAACAAACAAACAAACAAAAAACTTAACATTAAACCAACTATAACTCTAGAAACATGAACTGAATGTGTATAACATTCAGTGATCTCAACTGTTCGGCGACTTCTATTCTCGTTAAGACAGGTCTGAGCTATAAATCTGTGTGTATCTGACTCCTATCCTTTCACTCTGCAGTGGCCTCTGAAGCCATTTCAATTCTCATCGTGACTGAGCACATGACGCTCTGAGAGGCCTCGATTCTCCGGCTCTTGTCTCCTCTTCTGCTGGACTCTTTGACTGAAACACCCAGAGATGCGGTTTTGGATCTTTTGACAAGTCGTTCTTAACGAATCTCATGATTACGCCCCTTTTTACTTGCCTGTAACTGTCACCAAGAGAGGTAAAAGCAAGTTGTGGATGCCTTGGGAAAAGAATTCTTTCCATTCACTGACTAGGTTTGCAGGAAGATGGCCAGCAGGGTCCCGCGTTGTGGAATCGAAGAAGGCACTGAGCTCACAGGCCAGAGCGCAGCTGACACAGGCCAGCAGCTGCACCAGCGGCACAGAGCGCAGCGCGTAGTTCTCGCGCGTCGTCTGGGAAACAGAAATGAGGTTGGTAAGCAGACCTCTACCGGAACATCCAAAAACAAGGCCATGCAGCCAAGGCCCTTTCAGTTCTCAGGGAGCATTTCTAGAGTTCACATCAAAATAATTTTTTCAAAATTAAATACTAGAAATTAGAATCAACCCATTTATTCTGAAATGTTCTTTTTTATTTCTGAAACTACAAAACAAAGTAGCATCCATGACCATTTAGCAAGTGGAACACATTAAAGACACATTTATAATATTCTCAGGAGCCCTGCTAATTGGGCATTTTTAAATTATGTTAAAATAAGGACACCGAGGCTCAACTAGGTCATGTTTACACCCCCAGGCCAACCGCAGGCGAGGCAGAGACTCCGACCAGGTCCACCCTGACCCCCTGCACGCTGGCGCCCACGACTGACGGCGCACCAGGCCGCGCTGGGTCGCAGAAAGACGCCGATCCCCCTGGGTCAACTGACCTCTGAGGCATCAGTTACTCTGGCAATACTGACTGTGTGTTTGAAGAATAATTTAATTAGAACCAAAAGTCCAAAAATCTTGTCATGGAAAGATAAAACCAGAAAGGGCTGTGCAGCAGATACTAAATTAAAATGAGTGAATGGGGAGACCAGCTCAATAGCAGTTGAGAGAGGGTCACGGAAGGATAAGGAACCTGTCCTTGTACTGTCCCGTGAAATGGAAGGCGCTGGTCACCATCATTACGTAAACGACACGCCTGGGAGGCCGTGCTGCTCTGTAGATCGGCACGAAGACCCAGCAGAGGCACGAGACACCCGTGCGCTTACCTCCAGCCAGGCCAGCATGGAGCACAAGATGAAGTCCCACTCCCTCTCGGCCAGCGGGGAGGAGCAGCACCTCAGGAACAGGGAGAGGAACCGCACGATCTCCACGTTCACCCCCAGGACCTCTGGGCTCACTCCTGACAGGTCACTGTGATGAGGACAAAAGCAGAGCAGAACACAAAGCGTTAAAGAACCTTACAGACGACATTCCCTTTCACCTCACACACGATGGAAGAGCGACTGAAATGTCCACCGCCTATCACTCTGCACAGTTGTGACTATAAAACACACATCCTGGGTCCAGATTGTATACACGGAGGAAAACAGTATAAAGAATCACCCACCAACTGAAAAGAAAAATATCCTCATGGTCTTTCTTCCAGCACATTAGAATGTTCAGTATACCATGTAATAGCTCTCCATCATCTATGCTTCTGGTTTGCAGACAAGAATTTAAAATGGCAAGATGTCCAAAACCTCCTAAAGGGAAATTCAAAATGATTATTAACAAAATGTAAGTGATGTTGCTACTATCATAAAGACTACTTTGAGCTGGATCAAAACTTTCTTGGACAGAGAGGGTGTTAGAGGCACCAACCCCTATGCAGTTGAAAATCTGCATGTAACTTTCGACTCCCCCACAACTTGCTCTGCCCCCCCATCCCAAGGACCCTAAATCCTTGGGTGCTCAGGCCCCTGTATAAATCTGCCAGGAACACACACTGCTGGCCTCTGCACCCAGGTTCCCACTACAGGTCGCAAATGCCCAGGCGACGCAGGGAGCTGCACGCTTATTGAAAAAAGCGTGTACAAGGGGACTGGCCGCTGCAACCCTGCATTTCAAGGGTCGACTGTGAATGCATCTCCTCTTCCTTTAAAGGCAGAGCTTTTTTTTTTTTTTTTAAATCTTCCTGGCAAAATAGAAGAGACTTAAGGTACAAGGTGAACAACAGTAGGTTTACAGTTGTTTGTATGGAAAATAACAATGAATAAAATAACACAAGAATAAACTCTGTTTAGCATACTCACAACTGGAAACCTACTTCTGCACAGCCCTGTATAACCGCCCTGTGTAAACAGAAATAACTGATTTTCTAAGAACTAGAAGTCTTTGTCAGCTAATTCTGTCTCATCCGTTTGGCTGAAAGAACAAAACTGGTTGTCAAATATCAACACATCTGTCCTCCTCCGCTGTCCCATCAGGCCTCTGCAGGCCGAGCCCCTTCTGTCTGGGACAGCGCCGCAGTCCCTGCCCTCCTCCTCTCTGCCGTCCCCTGCAGCCCGTCCTCGGTACAGTCCGTCCTCGGTACAGCCCGTCCTCGGTACAGCCCGTCCTCGGTACAGCCCGTCCTCCTTGCTACAGCCCGTTCTCGGTACAGTGTGTCCTCCGTACAGTCCGTCCTCGGTACAGTGTGTCCTCCGTACAGTCCGTCCTCGGTACAGCGTGTCCTCTGTACAGCCCGTCCTCGGTACAGTCCGTCCTTGGTACAGCCCGTCCTCGGTACAGTACGTTCTCGGTACAGCCCGTCCTCAGTACAGTGTGTCCTCCGTACAGCCCGTCCTCGGTACAGCCCGTCCTCGGTACAGCCGTGCTGGGGAAATTACCTGCTCCCATTAGAAACTCCTCTCTACGGGTCAGGTCAACTGCTTCCCCCTCCAGATCTGCGAATCCCAACCCCACAGTGAACCCCACGTGCACACAGCAGGGAAGCCCAATGCCACAAAGTTCTCTTTGGCATCAGCTGCTCCAGGTGCCATTAGGGCAATTCCTCTAGTGCAGTGGTTCTCAACCTTGGCTGCACATTAGAATCACCAGGGAATCTTTTTAAAATCCTGATTTCTGGGCCTCATCCTCCAGAAATTCTGTTTCTTTGTGATGGGGTGGGCCACAACATTAGTAACAAAGAAACAGAATTTCCGGAGGATGAGGCCCAGAAATCAGGATTTTAAAAAGATTCCCAGGTGATTCTAATGCGCAGGAAGGTTGAGAACCACTGCTCTAGTGTTTGTTGATAGGCACCTCTTCCGTTATTTCACACGTTCACTGCCCTCCGGGAAATCTACAATGTGGTCGCCACTCGTTACACGGCCGGCCAGGCGGGGCCTGAGGCCTGTCGGTCAGGCACACAGGAGTTCCCCTCCACACCCACCCACACGGCGCCTACGAGGCTGACATCCTCTGACGTGTGTTGAGGTCCCGCCCTCTTGCCTTCCCTCACCTGCTCAGTGGGAATTTCCACCAATGATTTTATCTCAACTTTCTAGCCCTTCTCCTCCCACGTGTATTTTCCCGTGACCTTGTATTCCTCTCCAGCTCCCACCTTCTTCCTACCACCCTTTCGCCAAACACCTAGAACAGACTGTCCGCCCACCTTCTCAGCACAAGTTACTCCAACCCAATGCCAGCGGACACTTCAGGCCCCAGTTTTGGGCGACCTTCTGTGGCTTTAACACAGGTGATGGGTGCTTCCTGAAGCCCTCCGTTGCTTCTCTTTATCTTCAGCCCTTAGTCTCAAGTCTCCCTCCACGCACACCCCCTTTACTCTGTCTGAACAGGCTCCCCCTCCTTGATGGATCTGAGGCCACCGGCACGGCGTGGACTCCCACAGCAGCATCTCTACCCAGTCGACAGCCTGCTGCTCCCTGAAATCTCCATGAATCCTCATTCCACAGGCACCTTCTTCTCACATGCTCAGAACGTAGCACTGGCTCCCTGTACACTCCGCCCCATCCTAACCCTCGGGTGTCCTATGGGGTTTCCCACAAGGGCTACTGGTGCTTCCGCCTCCCCCGTAGGCAGCCCTTCAATTCTGTGTCCTAAATCTCTTTCATGTCCACATCCTCTTCCACCTCTGCCTTGACTGAAGCTCTGCGTCTCTCATTAAGACTATCCTAGCAGTTCCCATCTCGTCTCTTCCCCCAACCTCCCCTCTCACGCCCACCCTTCCCACAGCTGTCAATATGCTTTCTAGGGGAATGTGCTCTCTCCTCCCAGATGTGAACCAACAGCTCCTGCAGCTTCAAGTCCAAGCTCCACCCACACACCAGGCTCAGGACCTGCTCCTTCCCCTGCACGGAACCCACCGTCCTGTGCACCCCAACCTTTCACCTGACACGCCAGCCAAACTCAACTACCGCCCTTATCCTGTTCCTGTGGACCTGGAGAGCCCTTCCCACACTGGGGCCACATAGCGACGGCCCTTCCACACCCAGGTGGTGATTCCTCTGTGAGGTCACCACTGGCACTCAGAGTGGAAAACGCCTTTTCTGCCACTTCCACACAAGGATTATGCCGTTTTCACATGGTATAATTTTATGTCTATCTTCTCAACACATAGCCAGTGTTCAACAGGGTTTATTAAGTTAATAAACAGATGGCAAAGTGTCCAAAGTAGTTTAAAACCTTTCTCTATTTCCCAAAAACCATTAAGAAGTCTCCTTTTATAGATTCATCAGGACTTTTAAGAGCTGCCCGGACAGTGTTGCTCAATGGTTGGGCTTCACCTATGAACCAGGAGATTGTGGTTCAATTCCCAGTCAGGTCACAAGCCCGGGTTGTGGGCTCAATCCCTGGTGCTGGAGGCAGTCAATCAATGACTCTCTCATCATTGATGTTTCTCTCTCTCTCTCTCTCCCTCTCCTTTCCTCTCTGAAATCAATAAACACATATTTTGAAAAAAAGAACTTAAAAAAAAAAAGACGACAAAAGCTATTCCCTCTTTGGCCTTCATGTGCTCACTCCCCGGCTGACTCAGAGACAAGGCGCAGCTTGAAGAGCTACAGGCAACCAGAGGGTCTGTGACTGTAGGTCTTCCCTGGAGACCGTAGCTTTCTGTCCTACACACTGTAACAGACTCTCTCCAAAGACACTGACCCTACTGCTCATCAACTTGTTATGTAGCAAAAGAATAAACTAGGAATAAATCAGCTAGAATTTATCTCTGCTAGATTTGGGTTCAGATATGAAGAGACACTTATTTCAACTCAAGCAATAATTAAAACAACAGAATATGTACTATCAGGAAACTAACCATTCGTACTGCAAAGGTCTTCCTTGGCCCAGGCCAGAAGGGCAGGCACACACTGAGCAATGAATTCTTTCTTGTCGTCTTCGGGCAGAAACGGACAGAGGCTTTGGATGGTGTGCATCTTGCCTTCTGTTAGGGGGAAAAACCTGTTTACAGAAAAGGTGTGAATTATATTTGCCCTAATATGAGCTACTTCAGAAATGCCTGGTTCAGACTATTCAAATGCGCTAGTAATTCTACTGCATAAAATAACTGCATGAAAAGAAGGAAACTCCGGAAAGAGACTGGCAATCGCTGATTCTGGGTGCTGAGAATGCACACACTGCACCGTGCTGCTTCTCTCTCCTTTAACGTGTTTCTAATTTTTAGAACGAGCATGCTCCCCGCCCCCCATGAGTGGCTGCTCTGAGCTGCACACGGTGCATGGGTAAGCTGTCTGTGAGAGCCCACTGCGTCCATTCACACAGCACCGCATAGGTGCGCAGAGCTGGGCTCATTTAGATAATGAGGTCACACTGAACATACTATTTTCTTATTTGCCACTTTCATACTCGAATACAAAGTATATTAGTTGTTCTCTGTCACATATACTCTGCAGATTTTTCTATCAGAACACAGAGGTACAAATTGTTCTATTTTAAAACAACACAACTTTAAAAATTAGAAACAAAAATATTCCACGCTATGGATGTATCACAATCTAACTACTTCTCTGTTAGTGGACACTTAGGTTTTACTCCCCACACTTTTGCTCTCATTTAAATAACGCTGCAGCAGATGTTCTGAGCACACGTGCACACACCTGTTCTGGCGAGATTCCTGGAAATGGGATTAGATCAAAGGATCTGACTGTATTGTACTCTGGACATTTCAAATTGCTTCCCAACAAACACACACACACACACGTAATTATACTTTCACCAGAAATGCACACAGAAGTGTTTGCTGTGCACTCAATGAATCTTTTAAATTCCTGGCAATACGGTCGATAAAATATGCTTCTCTTAATCTGTACTTCCATCATTACTAACAAGGCAAATCCTTTATACTTTACATTTCACCTGTGAATTACCTGCTCAAGTCCTTGACATATTTTTCCATTTGGATTATTTTACTAATTAATAGAAACTATTACATAATATGGGCATTAATTCTTTATTAATTTGCAAATGTTTTCTCCCATTTTGTCACTTGGCCTTTAATTTTGCTGTATTTTCGTCATACAGAAGTTTTGTTTTTTAAGAAGTACTTAATTCTGGAGTGTGAATACAGGGTATATGCAATGCGACCAAACTATGCACTTAAGAAAGCATGTCGCCCTAACCGGTTTGGCTCAATGGATAGAGCGTCAGCCTGCGGACTGAAGGGTCCCAGGTTCGATTCTGGTCAAGGGCATGTACCTGGGTTGCGGGCACATCCCCAGTGGGGAGTGTGCAGGAGGCAGCTGGTCGATGTTTCTCTCTCATCGATGTTTCTCACTCTCTATCCCTCTCCTTTCCTCTCTGTAAAAAATCAATAAAATATATTTTTTTTTAAAAAAAGAATGCATGTCATTACTAATTAGTTCTAATAGTTTGTTAGTTAATTCCCTACACTTTTATAATCAGAAAAAAATTTAAATTATGCTGGATAAAACAGCCAATATCAAAAGATCATAAACTGCATTCACTTACATCACAGTCCTAAGTGATAAAGTTAGAGAGGGAGGACAGAGGACTGGTGGAGGGATGAGGAGGTGGCCGTGGCTATGAAAGGTCACACAAGGGTTCTTATAACAAAACTGTCCTCTATCTCCTCTTGAGACTTTGGTGGCTGGTGGTCACACATGTGATCTACACAGAACACACGGAAGCAAATGACCACATGTAACCTGGTGGACAGATCGCATCCAGGCCATTTTCTTAGTTGTGAAATTGCACTAAAGTTATACAAAATGGTGCCAATGGGGGAAACTGAACTATGGAATCTCTTTGTATTAGTTCTTATAATTAGCATGTGAATCTTTAATTATCTCAAAATAATAAATCTATCATTATATCAAAGTACTAAGTTTTAACAATTTTAAATAAGATTTAAAACACTGACATTCGGTTCACAATTCTGCTGTGCCAGAACATACACATCACCCTTGACTACTTCTCGGAAGTCAGGCAATTCCAAGCCTTTGGAGAGCCCAGCCGAGTGCTTCCTGGGCGCCCGGCCTCTTTCTCTAGCAGATCGAGCTACACCTCTCGTATCTCCAAACACAGCTTAGCTCTTTGTCTTAGGAACGTACTTACTGCATTTCTAGAATATGCTTCCATAGGGTGACCCCTATGCAGAGATTAAGGAAATTTTCATAGAGCAAATGATGTAATGGAAAAGGATGCAAGAGATGGAAAAAGGAAAGACATCTAACAGAGATTTTTGGGGAAAGAGAACAAGTTTATGAAATGCTACCTGTGTAAAACAAGTATGAAATTCCACAACAGTGTTATAAAGTTAAAATTGCTTATTATAAAAAAGAGTGTTCCAAACCTAAAACAATTGAAATTGTTTTGTCTTTAATGCTCATTTCCTTTCACTTAATTTCTTCATTCCCTGGACCGTGTTTTCCCGATTCCTCAGACACTACTAGTTGGAGGGAGGCGAGGTGGTCAAACGACACATTACAAAGTAAAACATTTAAGTGAGTCTACCCTTCTTTCCTCCTGTAATGCTGCTTTACGTCATCAGGTGACACACTTCCGGAAAGGACCAATTTAGCAATAATAAGAGACCACAGGGTGCCATGTTCCATGGATCTAAAAAAGGAGAAAATAAAACCTATTTAGAAAGTGTACGTAAGATTTTTAAACACTGTTGCAGAATTAAATAAATCCTGGATTTCTGTTACAGAATGAAACCCCCTCACGAGGGCGTCAACTCCACAGGACTCCTGCACCTGAACAACTGCCGTGACTGGAGGGACTGGGAGCTGAGGCTCCTGACAGAACTTCCCAGGACAGGGCAGCCCTCAGCCCCCGCGTCCCCACAGGGACGACCTCACACAGCAGCCTGCACCGGGGAGAGGGCACATCCCGGGAACGTAGAGGCTGCAGACTGAGGGGCTGCGGAGGCGAGTGCCGCGGGGCAGTGCGTGCAGTGGGACGGCAGAGGAAGCCCCGTCCAGCGGTCGACCCAGCAATTTCAACCACTAGACCTCTGACGGCCGCGACCTCTGCGACGACTGGTTTCCACCCGACTCCTCACCCCAGGGGAGGGTTTATGCTTCTAACATCAGAGGCAACTGCGAGAACACGCAGCACAGGCACTCGGGATGCCCAGCGCGGAGAACGGGGCAGAGGCAAGCTGAAGCCACGCCCACAGGCTGTTCCTCCATCACCTGCCCCTTGAACATGTTTATACAATAAATACACCAGCAAAGTTCAAATATCTCCCCATAAAAATAAACAGTACCTAGTATGCATAAGTTTTTATCATTAAAAATTCGGATTAATTTAGATCAACCTCTGACTGAAAAATTAGTATGAAGAGGGTTTAATTTTTTAGAAACAAGCCATAAAGTAGTAAAATGATCATTTAAAAAATGGAACTAGAAAGTGATTTTTACCTGTTAAACAGCAGGTGCAAAAGGCCAGGCGTATTACCAAGTCCACATAAGGTATCGTATGTGATATTCATTTTTTCCAGCATTTCACAGAATCCAGTGAGGAGGGCAGGCGGGCTGTCCAGCTCCTCACACCACTGCAGCGAGTAGAGCAGCTCTGCAGCTGAGAAGGGGTGCCCGTCACAGAGGCGCCCTGCCCACCACCTCCCGCCCTGTCACTCCCCGGGCCCATTTCCTAAAACTGGTTGATGTCCACTCGTCTCAGAAGATCTGTGAACTGATTCAAATCTGCTCTGAGGTTTTCAAGATGATCAACACTGAGAACATGGGTTTTACACAACGTACCACTCCTCTCCCAAGTCTTACTTCATCCCGTGTGGGCAGTCAGAAATGTGACAGAAACTTGTTTCCAGATAAACAACTAAGGGATCCACGGCCCAGGGAGACATTCCGGCCAGTGTGTTAAGAACGGGCAGCACGGGGCGGGGCTTCGGCGACTGATGGGGCTGCCTTCCAATGGGCTGTCCACAAAGTTATCAACTAGGAAACTACAACCTCCCTCACGGGACTGTAGAGAGAGTATCTTTCACAAAACCTGGCATGTCGTAGATTTTTAATATACATTTAGTCACAACTCTCTTTTATAAATCCATGTATGATTTGGGTTTGGAAGTTAGAAGGCTGGAGACCTGGCTAAAAATCTAATCCTCTCCTTTTCAAGCTAAGTAATTCTAAGCAAATCAGCCCGGCAGGCATGGCTCAGTGGTTGAGCGTCGACCTATGAACCAGGAGGTCACAGTTCAATTTCTGGTCAGGGCACATGCCCGGGCTGTGGGCTCAACCCCCAGTAGGGGGCATGCAGGAATCAGCCAATCAATGATTCTCTTTCATCATTGATGTTTCTCTCTCTCTCTCTCTCTCTCTCTCTCCCCCCCCCTTCCTTTCTAAAATCAATAAAAATGTATTTTTAAAAATTAGGAAAAAAAGATAAGAAAAGCAGTCTCATCTAACTGATAGGATTGATGAGAAGATTGAATATATGATGTTGTCCGTTTGGAATCAGTGACACAGTTAACAAAATAAGTGATCACAAAAATGATGCTCTACTTTCCAGTTCTGTTCTGAGCAATGTCCCGTGTGCTCATCTCCTTGCCCTGCACGGCACGTGGAGCTGGCTAGTCAGTGCTCTGCTGCCTCCTCAGGCACAGCCTCCGCCCCGCGAGGTCCGGGCTGAGGGCTTGCCCACGAGCCGACACAGGAACTGGAAAGGCCCTCCACTGCCAGCGCCACCCCGTCCAGGTCCCAGGACCTGCTATTCCACACCCTGGGAGCCCACTGCCAGGAAAAGGACTTCAGCCCGACGGAGAAGAGGACAGTGCCCACACCTCACGTCAGAGCCAGGGCCCTCGTGAGCCACCAGCCTCGCTGGCACGTTCTCATGGTGCAGGACACAGGGTCCGCGGATGCTCTGTCCTGCTGGCTTGACAAGTGTGCTGACACCAAATTACGCTCAACACCCGATGCGGTGAGAGCCACGATTTCACTGTTTCCGCCCGACTTGCAACTGAACATTCATCACTTAACTGGCCTCACATTTCTCATTACTAAGAGTTAATTAGGAGCTGAAGATTTTGATTCTTTAAAGATTTAAGTCGCAGTATAATCTAAAGTATTTCAAAATTCGTATTTATGCTCACATATACTTACTTATCTTCTCAAGCTCATTATTTTCTAGGACTATTTCCTTTTTCAGTGCAACTAATATCATTTTGCTCAATAACGCCGAAGTACACAAATGGCTAGGAAGTTCCTTTGTATCTTGTTCTTTAAAATCTGCTTTGAAACACTCATAATTCAAGCTCAGTCGTCCTTCCAAAAGAGGTCTATGCAACCACTGTAAAAACATAAATTATATACAAAGTCATTACATATTCTATTTACCACCAAGTATACAACTAAGACAGGGAACAAAAATACAGTTATCAGAATATTCAAACTGTCATTAAAATAACTTCAAAAATGAAGTCATTAGCACCACCACAGAAGCCTAAGCTTTGGTTTCTCCTACAGGAGCCTCTCATATGCATGTTTCTGCAGACCCTACGGACATCACATACAATGCAGAGCATTCAGAGGCATAAGAGCAAAGTGAGCTACTCATCTCACTTACTTGCTTTCCTTCGCCAGAAATTAATACATTTAACCTCGCATGAAATCCAAGCCTCAGAACGAGAAATGCTCTCCAGCCTCAAACACACCTGCTTGGGCAGAGACTGCCTCATCTTCTCCCACTCCCCGTGGTCCGGCATCACACTCCCAATGTAGACGCCCAGGAGGGAAGGATCTTCACTCTCCAAGAGCTTGTTCAGCAAGTCGTCAACAGCAGACAAGAGTCCCTGGAGGCTGGAAATCATGCAGAGAACTCAGCTGCGCAGTGATGCTGACTGACCTGAGCACCTGGCACGTGGTGAATGCCCACGGCAGGAACAGCTTACCTGAACTCAACGACCAGCAAAGCACATGCAGGCGGCCTGTCCACGCCCCTCCTCCCAACACACAGGCCACCTGGGGATGCAGCCCCACATCTATGACTTTGAATTGAGTGATACTTGCACCTCCACATGCAGGGGACCTGCCCTACTTCAGATCCGACCTTTCTGAAACGCAGCTCCCTTGTTCCACAAAAAGAACATGGTGACCAGACAAATATCTGCCTCAATCCCAAGGCCTCTGGGTGCACCTGCTTCGTTTCCACTTTTATAAATGGGTTTAGGTTGAGCTGTGAAATACACTGCAATGCAAACGCCTTGAAACAGTGGCTGCCAGACCAGCCAGGTCACCAGGCGAGAACCATCAGTGACCAGCCAGGAGAGGCCGTGGTCACACCCACCCAGAGGACAGCACCAGCACCAGCACCCGCCCCGGCAGCAGCCAGGAGTGGGTGGGTCTGTGACAACAGTCACTCTTCCATGAGCTTAAACGATGACCCACGTGGAAAATCCTCTCGGGAGTCCTATCGATTTCTTACGTAACAAGTCGTTTTTCACAGGCACCCACACTAGTTATGGAGCCTGAGGTCAGGGCAGTGATCACGTAATAAGAGATGCCGTGCAAATGAGCACAGACATGGTCACCTCGTAAGGTCCAGAGACGGAGACTGCGCCTGGGCCTTCAGCCACCGCGCCGACGTGCGCAGGAAGGCACTCTGCTGACCTGGACGGCCGGGGTGCTGGACCAATAAATTCACGCCAGAGAGCCAAGTGTTTTTCAGTTTACAGATAAGGAAGTCTAAAATCAAAATGTCAACAGGAATTTGTAATCCCACTGGAGTAACTATGACCATTACAAAACATCTGAAAGAACTCACTGCAGATCTCAGAATTCTACGGTGCCATTTAGAAAAGAAAAGAAAAAAATTACTTCTCAATGTCAAACAAAATGTGTCATAAATATGCAATAATAAAGCTAGCTCATGCCACGTAAGGTAAAAAATGGTACGATTTTTAAAGTTAGCTTTTTTCTGTTCTGAAATTGTTTATAAGAAAAGTGTCCTTTAGGAGATGTGAAAAATAGTACACCTTTTCCAAATAGAGAAGTTAGCACTGAAGAAGGGTTGGAGAGGAGGGCTCCCTATCAACAGTATTTTTTAATATTCCTTTTATAAATAAGTCTAAATTAACACAAGGCAGAATTCAGTCCTTAAAAAGACAATCTAAATTTCATTTTGACATACATCAAGATTGAAAGTTTCTATTAACATTGCGGATGGATCACGAGAATTCTCGTGTTTTCATACTACACAGTGTTTCACAAAGTATCATACTTTAAAAAGATATTTGCTTGTAAGAACATGTAATAACTTCAAAATGCAACGGGTATTTAATTTTAAAGTGTGCCTTTAACATTTATGTAAAACGTTTTTTGTACTTGTTCAATAGAAACTTATCTGGCCACTGGGTAAAGCTAGCGATAAAACTACTGGTCCACAATGTGTTAAGAGAAGGAAAGAGATGTTAATAAATGTGGGAACTGAGGCATGAAGAAATTAACACTTGGAGTGCGGGTGAATTTCCCGCCAAAATATAAGATGGCTCTGTCTTTTGGTTTTGTTCCATCCACCAAAAGGGTGGATTACAAACAAATATTTGGTAATACGCAGTTACAATCGGCCCGAGTTTACACGTTTCCCGCACTCCACCGCAAATCTATATGAACCGAGTTAAAGACGGCTCCCGCGGAGTACGCGCAATTCACGCGAGCCGACTTAACTCGTTTCCCGCACTCCAAGTGCAAACTGCCAGAGCTCTGAGTAAAGGGCTAACATTCTAACCAGGGCCCCTTGCAAAAGGACTTCCTTGATATCACGTAAGAACTTTAGACATCGTGTCTCTATACATCTTTAACGT
Source organism: Myotis yumanensis (assembly GCF_028538775.1). Lineage (NCBI taxonomy): Eukaryota > Metazoa > Chordata > Mammalia > Chiroptera > Vespertilionidae > Myotis > Myotis yumanensis. The sequence goes on along the minus strand of NW_027223753.1, from coordinate 217,199,396 downwards.
GGTTTCAAAGCTGGAAGTGTTTAAGATTTGCAGTCCTTTACTCAAAAGAGTCTGAACTGTCACACACATTATGACTCAGTTAACGAAGCCTGGCACGGACCCTGCGAAGGGCAGGGCCAGAGCTTCCAGCAGGACCTGTGAGCAGTGGGCTGTTACCTGGCAGGCGCCCGTGTGCTCTGCTCTGAGCACACAACTGAAAGAGAGTGAGCAGTAAGTCTTCCGAGGACGGCACCAGCAAGCACCCTGTCGCTGAGCTGAAATAGTCATAGGCCACATCGCAGGTAAAAGACACTGACGAGTCAATATTTTCAGCTTCTGACAATTTCTTTATGTTGGATAAGGTTTCATGAAGTTTAACAATAATTCCTTCAACATATACCTCTCCAATCAAGTAATCTAGAGAAAAATAATCACAATTAAAATATTAGCGGTATAATTTTGAATAACTTCCACTTGAGTCTTTCTATGTGTCAAAAAAAAAGAATAAGGTACTAGTGTATTAGACAAAAGAAAATCCTATCAGCCAGTCAATCTGTTCTCACATAGAAAAGCCCTCATGTAAAAAAGCAGCTCTAGCCCGGCCGGGTTGCTCAGGGGTTGAGCGTCGACCTATGAGCCAGGAGGTCACGGTTCGATTCCTGGTCAGGGCACATACCCAGGTTGTAGGCTCGATCTCCAGTGTGGGGCGTACAGGAGGCAGCCGATCAATAATTCTCGCTCATTATTAATGTCTCTATATCTCTCCCTCTCCCTTCCTCTCTGAAATCAATAAGAATACACTTTAAAAAAAAGCATCTTTACGTTAAATTTAAAAACAATGCTCTACAAAATTAGAACGAAGAACTTTGCTAAATTCAAAACCCTTTAGAAATAATAAACTAAAGACATTAAGTGTCATCCAAGTCATGCTACAAAGATTAGCAGACATTCAGGGCGCTTACAAAATTAAGATATTTTAATGAAGTATGCCTTGTTATTCTCAACCAGTAACATGCAAACTTGGGAGCATGGAACCCAAGTGACAGTATTATTCCGACTGAAAGACAAAAGCCGTCGTTCTGCCTACCATTGTCAACATGTTGGGACAACACCAAGCGTAAGAGAGCCCATCGTTCTGAGAAGTGAGGTTCAGAAGTCACTGGAGATCCCAAGTCCTTGTTGCAAAGATGATCTGCCAAGGTTACCAACTTCTCTCCAAGGACATCTCCTTTCAGCCAAGAAATTACTAACGCATGTTTATCTGAACTAGAACATGCCTAAAATCACAATTAGAGCAATGATTAGAGAGAAGATCAAAACGTTTGTCTGCCTAACGGAGCACTGTGCCCGTCCATATGCCTCCCTTTGTCACGTGGCCGGCACCACGCCCCTCCTCCTCCTCCTCCTCCTCCTCCTCCTCCTCTTCCTCCTCGGGGCCAAGGCTGGGTGTCCTGCTCCCACTCGGCCTTGCTCACTGCACTCCACACGTTCCTCACCCATCTCCCCACCAGGAGTCCCCCGCTTCCCACTCATCACCATCCCGCCTGCCGTGTGAACCCCCATCCTCTCCAGCCCATGCTCATCACTAACTGTCTCAGACTGTCTAGGCACTTACTGGACTGCATTACTATTTACTCTGTTTCATCTGCATGTGTCTTGTTTCCAATGGGACTGTCAGTTCCTTGAGCAGAGACTGTCTTAAACTTCTTGACACCTATCGACACTGCAGACATGCTCAACAACAGAGGGCTCAACTTGGAGGACATTTTTTTTAAATGCTCTACAGGTATTCAATTTTGTTCATTAATTTTGCTAAATTAAAGAACAATTAATATGTAATAATGGTAAATTACTTCAATATGAGTTATGGGACTTAATATTTCCACAAATTCTTTGAAATAGTTACCAGGGCCAGATATCTGACAGCATCTGGTTTATTTTCATGGGGTGGGGAAGCAAGGAAAAAAGGTGTAAGTCCACCCCCAAAAGCATGCTGGTCCATGTTCCCAGAGCTTCTTTTGCTTTAAGGGCTGAGAAGAAAGGAATTTGCAACTTGGTTCATTTCAAAGCAATCTATGGAGAAAAAAAAATCCAAGTGTGGATTGGGTAGTGCCTGAAAAACTGTTTATCCTTTTACTTAAAAAATTGTAGGTAAAAGGGGGACATCTGTGATACTCTCAATAAAGATGAAAAAAAAAAATTGCAGATAACCAGAGCTTTTATTTTAGCCCAAGTTTTACCACTATTCTGGCTTTATGACTTTGGGCAAATCTCTTTTTTTAAATCCTCACCTGAGTATATGTTTTCATTGATGTTTAGAGAGAGAGGAAGGAAAGGGTGGTGGTGGGGAAAGAGGGGAGGGAGGGAGAGAGAGAGAGAGAGAGAGACAGATCAAGTGTCTCCCATACAGGCCTGGACCAGGGAACGAACTAGCAACTTATGTGTCCTGATGGGAAATCAAACCCGTAACCTTTTGGGATAGGATGACATTCCAACCAACTGAACTACCACTGGACTAGTGCTTTAGACAAAATTCTCTCTTTTTAATATTTTTTATTGATTTCAGGGAGGACGGAAAAGGGAAAGATAGATAGAAACATCAATGATGAGAAAGAATCACTGATTGGCTGCCTTCTGCACACCCCCTACTGGGGATCGAGTCTGAAACCCGGGCATGTGCCCTTGACCGGAATCGAACCCAGGACCCTTCAGTCCACAGGTCAATGCTCTATGCATGAAGCCAAACCAGCTAGGGCTGGACAAATCTCTTAAATCAACCTGGACCTATTTCCTAATTTGAAAAACGAAGATTAAACTAGAAAATACCGCCGAAACCGGTTTGGCTCAGTGGATAGAGCGTCGGCCTGCGGACTGAAAGGTCCCGGGTTCGATTCCGGTCAAGGGCATGTACCTGGGTTGCGGGCACATCCCCAGTAGGGGATGTGCAGGAGGCGGCTGATCGATGTTTCTAACTCTCTATTTCTCTCCCTTCCTCTCTGTAAAAAATCAATAAAATATATTTTAAAAAAATAATAATAAAATAAACTAGAAAATACCTAAGGTCTCTTTCTAGATATAAAATTCAGGCATTTTTTAAAGAGGGTGACTTTAGGACTCTGCTCAAAGTATGAGGTTGCATGAAAAACAAGGGAAACTAGAGTTTAGACGGCTACAAAATAGGCTTTCCTAATACAGTTTACCAAATAAACCAATCTATTTTACAGAATCCTCCAGAATCCAGAAAATAATCTTCTGAATAAAATGTGTCTCGGTTAGCAAGACGTGAAGTTCAATGTCTCACTGTTCTAACGCAGCTACAGAGAGAATGAGACCAGCTATAAGGAGACGGGAAGCTGTCTGCTAGCATGTGCGGGAGGCAGGCAAACCCTGCCCACGGGGACGGCCTTCCAGCACCTGTGCCCGGACTGCAGGCAGGCCCTTTCCCCAGCGGCCTGAGTGCACGCTCTCTCATCAGCGTCTCGGCCGCCCTCACTCTGACCCTAGACCTGTCAAGCAGCTCTCGTCAGGGTGGCTCTCCACGCAGCCCGCCTATGGGGAGAAGGCACTGGGTAAGCTAATGCAGAGATGTGCCAGGTACGTTACATTTCTCACTGAAAAACGGTAACCTTCTGTTTTTCTTTTGTGAAAATAAACTATTGGGGGGAAGGGGAAGTCCCCGAGTAATTGGCAGAGCTTCCGTTTTGCAAGATGAAAAAGCCCTGGAAAATGGCTGCACAATAATGTGAGTACACGTAACACTACTGCACGGCACACTGAGACACGGTTCAGGTGGTAAATTTTACCATGTTATAACATAACTTCATTTTGTTTTTAGTTATTTTTTATTGATGAGAGAGAGAGAGAGAGAGAGAGAGAGAGAGAGAGACATCGATTTATTTATGCATTCATTGGCTGATTCATGTATGTGCCCTGACCAGGAATCAAACCTGCAACTTTGGTCTATTACAGTGGTTCCCAAACTTATTTGGCCTATCGCCCCCTTTCCAGAAAAAATATTACTCAGCCCCTGGAAATTAATTTTTTTAAAATTTTAATAGCAGTTACTCATCGCCCCCAAATGCACCTGTGGCCATCACCACCCCCCTGGATCGCTCCAGTGCCTACCAGGGGGCGGTAGCGCCCACTTTGGGAATCACTGGTCTATCAGGAAAGCTCTAACTAACTGAGCCACGTGGTCAGAGCTGTACCATAATTTTAAAAGAGAAAAATGCCCTAGTCGGTTTGGCTCAGTGGATAGAGCATCAGCCTGTGGGCTGAATGGTCCCAGGTTCAATTCCGGTCAAGGGCACATGCCCCCGTTTCGGGCTTGATCCCCAATGGGGGGTGTGCAGGAGACAGCCAATCAATGATTCTCTCTCATCACTGATGTTTCTATCTCTCTCTCCCTCTCCCTTCCTATCTGAAATTAAAAAACAAAATTTTTTAAAGATAGGAAAACACTTGTAAATTAAAGAGTTATCTGTATAAGACTTAAAAAATAAGCTAAAATTCTTTTAAAAAATTTAGGTAGCTAGTCATAACATTTCTAGGGGTAGAAACGTGTTGTTACATTTGTACCTTCATTAGGAAAGACTACTGAAGCTATTAATTTTCGAAATTGTTTATGTTCCTTGATTTATTTTAATTATTCTCATCACCAATTTCTTATTTAGTCCAGTGGCCATCAAAGGCTGGAAGCAGGGCCAACAAAATTCCTGATGTGTTCTAGCCAAAGCTAGAGCCACTCAGTCCATTTATATAGAAGGAAAAGTAACTAGGGCAAGAGTAGAAATTGTAGGCTTTGTTTAAAAAATAAACTTTTGCCGAACTGGTTTGGCTCAGTGGATAGAGCGTCGGCCTGCGGACTGAAGGGTTCCAGGTTCGATTCCGGTCAAGGGCATGTACCTTGGTTGCGGGTGCATCCCCAGTCGGGGGCGTGCAAGAGGCAGCTGATCGATCTCTCTCAGCGATGTTTCTAACTCTCTGTCCCTCTCCCTTCTTCTCTGTAAAAAATCAATAAAATATATAAAAAACAAACAAACAAACAAACAAACAAAAAACTTTTAACTCTGCCTTTGTTACCTGCTAAGAAGAACCCCTGGATTTCCCAGAGCCTGTTCATCCATCCCCGATATTCCTAACCAGAAAAACACTACAGAAAGGCCAGCACCAACGTCCTCCCCAGTGATGGGAAGTTTCAGTAACGAGGAAGTCCTCTAACAGACACCTGACCACATTCCAGGGTGTGACTGTGACTGTGGTGTTAGTTTTTCTATGCCCATAAATACACAGAGAAAAAGGAAATAATCCCTGTATACCTTTTCAATGACCTGAAGAACCGAATTCCAGTTCAGGTCCACCTGAAAGAAGAAAAAGGCTCAGAAACAATCTCTGGAAGGAACAGGAAACATACACACGTAGAGTACCATGTCATCACCGAGAAAACAAAACTGTAACGTATGGAGTGAAAGCACTCACCCTTTTACTTCCAAGCTCTCATCTGAACACCCACCCGAAGCCTCACACACTTCCCAAGTCACAGTCAATAAACGCACTGCTTGTCCTTAGAAACAGCCCACACACCCCCTGGCAGGACCCACTCTGTCTGTGGTCACAGTGCGGTGCCAACCACTCCTGTGAAAAGACTGACAGCAGCGATACCTCCGTTAGATCATCCAGGACGCCTTTTCTCTCCTTCTCATCCTCACAGCAACAGAGGGCACTGTACAGAATGTCCACCACGAAGCCGGCCTCCTTCCTAGTGTCTTCGTTCAGCCAACCGACCACCTTCTGGTATAGGAACTGCACTGCTGGGTTTTTCTGTATAAGTTTGGCTATTTCCAGGGGTTTGGATTTGACGATACTCGGCTTTTCATCACCTAGGAGCATCTTAAATACTTGGGTTGAAGAGAAGGAACTGAGCAGAGTGGAAAGAAACCGTAGGTGTTGCTCTGACTTCTGTTCGTTGACATAATTAATACTCATCTCTGCTAGTCTGCAGACTAAGTCTTCCAGCGGTTTCTTCCGCCGCGGAGACAAACAGTCTGAGCCGGAACGGGCGGGAGGAGGCTTAGCCACCAGCTCACGGCCCGCACTGCTCTGCCCTTCGGACGAGACACGCTCCTCCTTCTCTTTGTTACTTTCAGGCATCTCATCAGCAAATCTGACTTTACCCACTTTTTTGTTATTTGACTTCAGTGAGCTGCTCGGCTTCTGAAGGACCTGCAATAGACTCGATACACCTGAGACCGACCTCACATCAGCCTCTGGCTCATCGATCTTCGCGTAACAGATCTCTGAGAGCCCCCCCCAGAAATTCAGCAGCACTTTCTCAAAGTTTTGAGCCGCTTTATCATTTTTCCCCATATCTGCTTTGGCTTCCCAAGAACTTAAAGTTTCAGCTAAATAGTCAAAGAGTTGCTCATCTTGCAATCTTGGGTCTTTGAGAATTGTATCAATCACAGGAATCAACTGAAAAACAAGATGAAACAGAAAGGTTCTGTTTTCAGGAGAAATAAAATTTAAACAAGGTATTTGTAAGACATTATAAATGTTCATATTTAATGAATGAAAAACATGGATTTTCCCCCGAACTCTGAAAAGAGTTAACTTGAACATCATTTTCACATCATAGAAAGAGCATAATGAGTTCACGTGATTCCCCCTGCATTACTTCGTTTTTATATGATTAACCAAGATTACTGTCATTAACAGATAATATAGTTTTCTCTTCATCTTCTGAAGTTATTAAAGTTTTCTTATTTTCTAAGCCATTATGAAAGACACAGAAGACCTACAGAAATCAGAACCCTTTTTATTACATTACAGAAATAAGAGAAGTTAACTATGTGAGACACCCAGTAGGATCTGGGCTTGTGTTACATCAATTAACTTCCCATCGGAAGAGCCACATCCCAACACCTGCTCGCATCACTGGTTCTAAGAGCCAAGCACAACTGTCCACAAAAGGATACAAGACCCAGCCGGGCGTGGCTCAGAGGTTGAGCAGCAACCCAGGAACCAAGAGGTCACAGTTCAATTCCCGGTCAGGGCACATTGCCCAGGTTGGGCTCAATACCCAGTAAGGGGCGTGCGGGAGGAAGCCAATCAATGATTCTCTCATCATTGATGTTTCTCTCTCTCTCTCTCTCCCTCTTCCTTCCTCTCTAAAATCAATAAAAATATATGTATTTTAAAAAGGATACATGTATGTAAATATTTTAGAAGTAATAAATAACTGATGCATTATTTAAACTTAATACAAAAGATCACAAATAGCATCTTCTTGTACATCCAGCGACCAGTCCTCAGGCATGACAGTATAATACTATTCTACTAGCAGCTGTGAAACCCTTAGGAGGAAGGCTGATCAATAGAAATGGCAACAAGACACAATGAGCTGGACTCTTCATGGTCAGTGTGAGAGGCACTGGTGGTTTTCACTCTATGATACCTGGTCATTGACGAGCATCTCCTCCATCTCCTCCTCACCTAAGCTTTGCTGCATTATAAAACGTAGGCATTCAAAAAAAGAAGACATCACTGCTGAGCACTCTGAGAAGCTGGTTTTAATTCTCTCTGTCGACAGCCTGAAATAACAAATAACTGTGGCTTACTCTTTCAAAAAAAAGAATATAAGCAATGCAGAAACACCAAAATAAAGTCACGGAAAAGGCATCATACCAAAAGGAGATGAATTTTTACAAATAAAATTCTTAAACTGAAAACTAAGAACAAATACAGCCTGATTAGAATGTAAACCTGAAGAACTGTGAAAAAAGCCTCAAGTACCCAAGAAAAATTTCAATTTAATTCTCTGAAAACCTGAAAAGTGTTTAATGAACAGTAAAGCAATTTTGCGGAAATTTAAATAAGAAAGACAATAATATATATATATCTTCTACTTATCTGTGAAAATAATAGAAATCTCCTTCACTTTAAAGATCATGACTCTAGCCGGGCCAGTGTGGCTCAATGGCTGAGCTTCAACCTATGAACCAGGAGGTCACAGTTTGATTCCGGATTCGGGCACATGCCTGGGTTACAGGCTTGATCCCCAGTGTAGGGGGCGTGCAGGAGGCAGCTGATCAATGATTCTTTCTCATCACTGATGCTTCTATCCGCTCTCTTCCTCTCTGATATCAATAGAAAATATTTTTAAAGATCAAGATTTTGAATTCCTTACCCTGCAACGAGAGAAGTGAGGAAGTTTCTGAAGAAGTCCAGCCTGGGGTCTGTGATGGACTGAGGGAGTTTGCTGATGAATGGCAGAAGATAAGGGTATATGACAGTGGCCAGACCCCGACCACCTTCACGAACCACAGCTGAAAGTTTGGGAAAAACACTTTTTTTTGCATTTACATGAAGCCAACAGTCCTACCAAAGAAAGATGATGATAATAAAGATTATAAACACACTTTTCCCAATTAACAGAGAAGACACATAGGTCTCTAAAATACAAATCAAGTATTCTACATAAAAAAGCTAACATCTCCCACTGCCATTAAAAATGAAAACTCTCGCCCTGACCGGTTTGGCTCAGTGAACAGAGCGTCGGCCTGCGGACTGAAGGGCCCAGGTTCGATTTTGGTCAAGGACAGGTACCTTGGTTGCGGGCACATCCCCAGTAAGGGGTGTGAAGAGGCAGCTGATTGATGTTTCTCTCTCATCAATGTTTCTAACTCTCTATCCCTCTCCCTTCCTCTCTGTAAAAAATCAATAAAATATATTTTTAAAAAATCCTAAATCACTGTGCATAAATATGATTGACTTAAAAAAAAACCACAAAAGCCCCGAAAACTCTGAAATTATAAGAAATTTATTGCATATAGTATCATGTATCCAACATGCTTCCAGAACATTCATCAGAAATAATTACTTACAATTAAAATATTTCTATAAAAGCTGCAATCTCAAAAGAACAGCCATATTTAGTCTTAAATATAAGATTCAGATATGCTTGCTTCAATGAGCCACATAAGAATGAGTGATACTGGCTAAACTGAAAGTAAATAAAAACTCTTTGCCATTTTATAATCAGTTTATGATTTACACAAGTTTTGGATTAAATATTTTATTTCCAAGAAGCTTTTTTCCAATAACTTTTAGATATTATAACCTAGTAAGCTCTTTCCAAGACAAGTGTTCCAGGATGTACTAAACATACTTCTCTTACGTACCTCAATGGTTGTAAGTGTATACAGTACAGCTTCCCAGAGAGCAGGGCAGACAATGGGGTCACTGTCATCAATGCTAAGTAGAACAGACGAGCTCACTTTTGATGCTTCCTTTTTCATCAATTGTGGAATACGCTGGCACAAAGCAGAAATTAATTCAAAATAAGCTGAGCGGATCTAAAAGAAAACACAGAAGTTGAATTAAATTCAAGCCAAATAAGACTAGGATAGGCTTTTATTCATGGTTAAGGACAGACAGGTTATTCAGAACCCTCCCATTAATAAAACTGAAACAACTAGAAAAATACGTCAAAGGATATTTTTAAGAGTATCGAATGACTGAGAAGCCACTAGGAATCACCAAGCCAAAGTTAAAGGCAGGAAGAATTCAACTTCCCATTTCTGTGGCTGAAGGAAACACAGAGCTAAGTGCAGAAGCCTCTGTGGGGGGCTGTGGATTATGCCTACAGACACACTAGCAGCACAACGTTCAATAGAGCCAGACAAAAATAAGACACCTTGAGTCGCTATCAGTAGAAACCAAAGATAACACAGGGATCTGAGACTTTAAATCTTAAAATTATCAGTTACAAACTCCGTATCAACAATCCTTATTACAGTTAACAAAAGTTTAAAGAAACTTGAGAGGAAGGACTCTTAAAAAAGGCACAGCAGATCTGAAAAATAAGCAAACACAATTCCTAATCTAAAAATAAATAAATACATAATTATTTAAAGCTCAGTTCAAAAAAAATTATCCACCAAGTAGATTAAAAAGACAAAAAGATAAAAACACCAATGAGAGCATGAGACACAGACCAAGAGAATGAAAACATCAGCACATCCCAAGCAGAAAAAGATGTAAACAAGCAGATTAGAAAACCACACACAATAACATCAATAGCTTATGAAGAGATGCTGCAGGTCACTCAGCAGAGATCACTTGAACGCCTACTACTCTGGTAACAGCCAGGAAGCTGCAGGATGCGCAGTCGTGGCTGGACCAGAAGACCGTGCAGGACTCCAGGCACTGATGGTCCAGTCGAGAGTAACGGCCGTTCAGGTGAGCCATCTAGCACGACTTCAGAAAGTTAGTCCGTGTGCATTTACTCTGGACTCAGGATTGAGAGGTTTTCAGAAAAATAAGCTCTCACAGGTCTGAGGATGCATGAATGAAGAACGGTGAGGGCGAGGAACTAGAGGAACCGGGCGTCTGTCACGGGGGAATGAGCAGGTAAATGGAGTGGAGGCCCACTCCTGAATACTACGCAGCAGTTAGAAGCCATGGACCACATACACATATAGGAACATGATGAGTTTAAAGTATTTTAGTACTTTTTAAAAGTACTAAGTAAAAAGCAATAAATGGAATGGAATGTAACACAATGCCACTTAAGCACATTTAGAATGGCCAGCTGGTGGAGGCGGAGGAGGGAGACAGAAAGGAAAGGGAAGAATAAACACGTGCAATGAGAAGAGCCTTTGTCCACCCCACAAGGTCAAGGTGCCAGGAGTGAAGAGGATGACAATTCACTCTGACGTTGAAGCCCAAATAAGAAACAACAAAGAGAAAATACAGTTACATCTGGTAACAGAGGTGATTCAGTGCCACCACAGAGATACATTTGTAGAGTTTTAAACATGAACAATAAACATAAAGCATAAACAAACTAGCAAGATCAGAGGGAAAAAAATAAATCAGAGGAATGTCTTAAAATAAAAAAGATGAACATACCTGAGGTATACTGTGTTTTCCATACTTCCAAAATTTATTCTGTGATAGAAGAGACTTAAATTTCTCCTCCAGAGAATCAAGTTCATTATCAGGTAAGAGGCAAAGCAATTTCTTTAATGCCAATAAGGAACAAGTTACAACCCGATAGAATTTAGCTTCTCTCTCTTCCTCTGGAACAGTTCTTATTGTAAAAAGAAAATAAATATGTATAAGGATTGCGTATAAGCCAAACTATATTTTTAAAATTAAAATGTCTAAGATTACTTTCCCAACAGACTCTTAACCGTGTGATTACAACATAAGAAACGTAAAGGGAACATTTTGCTACTATTTCAGTGAAACTATTCATAGTTCTTCAACTATTTTCAACCAGACCATAGAGTGGTTCCTGTGATGACGGTCAAAGGTGAATGTGGCCTGGCCGGTGTCGCTCAGCGGCTGAGCATCAGGCCATGAACCAGGAGCTCTCGATTTGATTCCCAGTCAGGACACATGCCCAGTAGGGGGCGTGCAGGAGGCAGCCGATCCATGATTCTCTCTTCATCATTGATGTTTCTCTCTCTCCCTCTCCCTTTCTCTCTGAAATCAATAAAAAAAAGATATATATTGTTAAAAAATCAATAATACGTATTTTTAGCCGAAACCGGTTTGGCTCAGTGGATAGAGCGTCGGCCTGCGGACTGAAAGGTCCCAGGTTCGATTCCAGTCAAGGGCATGTACCTGGGTTGCAGGCACATCCCCAGTGGGAGGTGTGCAGGAGGCAGCTGATCGATGTTTCTCTCTCATCGATGTTTCTAACTCTCTATCTCTCTCCCACTCTGTAAAAAATCAATAAAATATATTTTTTAAAAAATAATAATACATATTTTTAAAAAGAAGTGCATGTGGGAAAACCTAAAAGCATCTCTTTGTAAACAAACCAAATATGTGGCTCCCAGACCATTCACCTCACACAGCAGGACGGACCACAGGGAGCAGCACGTAGGACAGCACCTGCAAACAGCACCCCAGGGCGTCTCCATCTCTGCACGCAGCACCCCTAAACATGTCACACTGCAATCCCCTTGTAACCCAGGAGGGAGACAAGCCCTGACGCGAGCTACACGGCGCCACTTACTGTGGGTCACTGAGCGAGTCGGGTGTTTCCTTTATCAGGTGGTCCTGCAGCACCTGCAGGGGGACAACCGAGCCTTGAGACTCATGGAACTGAATGGTGACAGGCAGAGCACAAACCTCACCCCACCTCAACGCGTTGCCCCCACCCACAAAGAAGCTACATGAAGCAGCAAAGCTAAAAGGTTTGACTTGCACTTACTTTCTCTCCCTACCATCCCTGAGACTGGCTGCTACTGGGGTGACTTCTCCAACAAGTGCTGTTTCCATCAGGAGGAAGCGGCCCCGAGACACTCCTGCCCTGGCTGCTAGGTCCGCTGGCCCAGGCGGTGCAGGCATGGACTCCCCGTCAGTATGTCAGTACGTCCGGGCGAGAATCAGGCCCTGCTCCCCTCCCCCCTCTGAGCGCCTCCCTGCTCAGAGAAGAACACGGCTGTGCTTGGCCCCGTCACACAGGCAGGTCTAGATTCCGTCGGAAATGCCGGGTGCATCTGCCTACTTCTGGGCCAAGTACAAGCGAGGACCCGGCTCGTGTGAACTTTACCAGCACTAACAAGCACTGGCATTTCCTGAGCGTTTCCACACGCCAGACAAAGCCCGAGCACACTTCCCGCATCACCTCAGTCAGTCCTCACAACTACTGAGTGGAGGACAATTCCCGCTGTAACAGATTGGGAAACAGAGGGGCAGCAAGTTGCCTGGGATCACACACCTCATGATGGAAGAGGGGCCCTGGAACGAATGGATCACCCAGGCCCTCATCTTACAGGCAGCACAATACGCTGTCCGCGGACAGTATAACCGAGACCTGAACTGGGGAACTAGAATGCACATCCTGTCCTGTCTAAGCCTGGCATTCTGATCTTCATTTGTCTAATTCCCCTCTAATAAGTTGGTTTTGTATTTGGGAAAGTTCAAACCTAGTATCTGCAATGAACTGTGATAGAAGCTAAAGGGAAAATAACAAAGAGGAAATCATCCACGGGGTCCACAAAAAGCCAGAACAAAAGCACACACAGCTCCGAAGTGCCGAATCAGTTATCTCAAAATCCATTTTCTAAAACTCTTATCTTTAAACATTTTTTATATTTTTTAAATTTACTTTTATCTTACATATTTTTATTGAATTCAGAGAGAGGGAAAGGAAGAGAGAGAAAGCCCTAGCCGTCTTGGCTCAGTGGATAGAGCATCGGCCTGCAGACTGAAGGGTCTTGGGTTCGATTCCGGTCAAGGGCACATGCCGGGGTTGCGGGCTCAATCCTCAGTGTGGGGCGTGGCAGGAGGCAGCCAGTCAATGATTCTCTCTCATCACTGATATTTCTATTTCTCCCCCTCTCCCTTCCTCTCTGAAATTGATAAAAATATATTTTTAAAATGAGAGAGAATCATTGATCGACTGCCTCCTGCACGCCCCTCATTGGGAATCGAACCCACTGGGGATGCATGTACCCTTGACTGGAATTGAACCTGGGACCCCTCAGTCCACAGACTGATGCTCTATCCACTGAGCCAAACCAGCGAGGGTGCATTTTCTAAAACTCTTAGTGTCCAAACTCATGCCACTTCACTTTCGTAACAGTTACCACTTGATATTTACATAAACAAGTGACTCTGGCCTGTGGTTGGGTGAGAGAACTCCCTTTGAGAAGATGACTGAAGGTACAAATCCTCCGCCTAGAAAGACAAGCTTGGCACACCTGAGAAATGGAGCCTGGAAGGACCGGGACCTCCTGGGGAAGGAGGCTGCAGGTGTGTGCCTGTGGGACAGGCGTCGGGGAAGGACCAGCCATGAAGAGCCCTGGAGTCCACAGCTGTAGCGACGAGGGGAACCCACAGGAAGGCTGACCCACTGACAGGAGGAGGGAGGAAGGGAGGGAGGGAGGTGGGGAGGGAGGGGGGGGGGGGGGGACAGACACGGGCTCTAAAGACCCAGGAGCACTGCATAGGGGACGAACGGAAGCACACCTTTTTTAGATCCTCAACTCCCTCTCACCCACAGTCCATCTACTTCTACTTCATGTAATACTGAGAAGCTTGGTCATCTGGTTTTTCCAGTCCATATCTCAGGAATAGGAAAAAGGAGGGAAGAAGTAAGGAAAATAGTACTAGATGCAGACAAACTGAAAGCTGAGAAGTTATGGCTGACACCAGTTTGTAAAGTGTGGGCCAGGAGTTGAAGAAACTTTCTGATGTGTTAATAGGAGTCTAGATGTGTATGGCCATTTGAAGGGTAATTTGTCAATATCTACAGAAATTTTACATGTTCGTATCTTTTGACCCAACAAATGATGACTCAAAGTGCTGATAGTTATCACTCCCACAGGTGGGAAGATATCTACTCATGAATGTCCACTAAAGTAGTGTTTGCTATCTTAAAAATATTGGGGTACAACTACAAATGTATATTTTAAAAGTTAACTAGACTGCCATATATCCATACAAAGGAATACCAGAGAGCCAGAAAAAAGAGTGAGGTAGATCTGTAAACATATGTTAATATGGAAATACAGGGGGGAAATAAGTTTAGATTGAATTTTTAGATGCACACCTTTTTATATTATACTAGAGGCACGAATTCATACACGGGTGGGGTCCCTCGGCCTGGCTGGCGATCAGTCCCAATTGGGATCGATCAGGCCAGCCAGCCGGGGGAAGGGACCGGGGGATGTTGGTCAACCGGCTGTGGGACGTTGGCTGTGGGAGTGTACTGACCACCAGGGAGCAGCTCCTGCATTAAACATCTGCCCCTGGTGGTCAGTGCGCATCATAGCAACCGGTCGACCGCTCATTCGATTGACCGGTCCTAATGGTTGCTTAGGCTTTTATATATGTATATAGATAGATGTTACAAAACATATATCTAAGTTTTTTAGGTAATATAGTTTGAGATTCATAAATTAAAGATGGAAAATTTAAACAGTTTAGAAAGATCCAGTCCAACATCTAGCTATATAAAAGGCTAATATGCAAAGTGTCCCCTTAGGAGTTCAACCGGGAAACCCAGAGTTCGACTGCTTGCTATGATGTGCACTAACCACCAAGGGGCAGCGCGGAATGAAGGCAGGCCCCGGTCGGCAGCCAGGAGGCCCCAATCAGCCCTGAACGCAGGCCAGGCCCAGGGACCCTATCTGTGCATGATTTTCGTGCACCAGGCCTCTAGTGTTAATTATATTTAAAATGCAACATGAACAGTTGTGTTAAACACATACAGTGGGACCTTGACTTACGAGTTTAATTCGTTCGGAGACCGAGCTCGTTAAGGAGCTCGTTAACTCAAATTACTCTATCAACTCAATGCAAAAAATCAGCCGAGAGACAGCTGGTATCTCAAAAAACTCGTTAGTCAGGACACTTGTAAGTCAAGGCCCCACTGTATTTTAAAAAGACAATCTTCTGGCCCAGCCACTGTGGCCCAGTGGTTGAACCAAGAGGTCCCCAGTTCGATACCAGGCAGGACACATGCACGGGTGTTTCAGGCTGGATCCCCAGCAGGAGGCATGAAGGAGGCAACTGATCGATGTTTCTCTCTCATCAGTGTTTCTGTCTCCCTATCCCTCTTCCCTCCTTTCTCTAAAATAAAAATCAATAAGAACATATATGTGTGTGAATACATATAAACATACATACATACATGTATGTATATACATACATATACACACACACACACACGTATATATGTATTTTTTAGAGACAATTTTCCATTGGAAAGACTCCACACACTTACTCCTTCATAATGCCAGGTAAGAGAGCTGTTATTGTAACATGCCTGCTATCCCTTAAATACTTGAGAAAAAAACAGAGAAGAGTGGCAAGAACTTACACTTGTGATCTCATCCTTACAGAATGCTATGGCTTCAGGCTGCTTGCTGGGAGGGAAGGCTGCTTCGAAGGCATCTTTTGCTGCGGACGCGGCTGGTGCGTACGTGTCACACTGAGCTATGAGCCAATAGCCCATTAAACTTTTTAAATAAGGAGCCAAGTGTTTCTTAACTTTGAGGATAAGTTTTTCAAAAGCTTGCTGTGTGGCTTCTCGAACCCGGCGGTCATGGTCCTATTGAAAGTATAAGATGGTTTAAAATAGCTCTAGCTCATTAAAACAAATATAAATAATTCTGTACATGCTATGATGACCCCTTAATAAGAATTCAACTATGTACAGAGCTAAACAAAAGTCAGTAACTATGTGAAGTAATTAATTTATTTCCTTTCCCTTCTCCCAATGAGATAAGAACTATATTCAAGACTGAGTCAAGGCTAGGCCTTAACCCAAGAGTGGGGAACCTTTTTCAGACAAAGGCTATTTGGATATTTATGACATCATTGGAGGGCCATACAAAATTATCAACTTAAAAATCAGCCTTCTACATTTGGTCAAACATTTAATTAACTCACCACTAATGCCTGGCAGGGCCAGACCAAATGATTTTACGGGCCATATAAGACCCGTGGGCCGGACATTCCCCACTCCTGTCTTAAACAATGAAGCAACTGATTCTCATTTTTCTGCATCAAATATACAAAGAAATTAAGCCACCCAAAATTATTGTGACTGGAAAGCATTTGGGTAATTTTGACCTAATTTTTGAAAACACAGACTTCCTATACACATCTTACAAAGTGTAATTATGATCCAATCTACATAACAATACTGACATAACATTTCATAATCCTCGCAAAAAATGTCCTATATACCTGACAGTCTATAATTTCAATAAAAAAAAACATACAAGTGTTGTCCTGAAAGACATACGAGTGTTGTCCTGAAAGACCAAAATTGTGGGTTCAATCCCCAGTCAGGGCACCTGTATGAATCAACCAATCTTTATGAATAAAAGGCTAAGTGACCATTACAACCGACCAAACGACCAGTCACTATGATGCACACTGACTCCCAGGGGGCAGACACTCAATGCAGGAGCTGGCCCCTGGTGGTCAGTGCGCTTCCACAGCCAACCTTCCATGGCCGGCCAACCTCCCGCGCTCCCTCCCCCCAGCCAGCCAGGTGGTCAGTGTGCTCCCAAAGCCAACCTCCCGCGGCCAGCCAACCTCCTGCAGTCCCTCCCTCCAGCTGGTCGGCCCTGATCGGCCCCTATCAGGACTGGGTGAGACGGCCC
Source organism: Myotis yumanensis (assembly GCF_028538775.1). NCBI lineage: Eukaryota > Metazoa > Chordata > Mammalia > Chiroptera > Vespertilionidae > Myotis > Myotis yumanensis. The sequence continues at coordinate 217,182,279 of NW_027223753.1, read as the reverse complement.
CGATTGCCCTAATTGCCAGCCAGGCCGAGTGACCCCACCCGTTCACAAATTCATGCACTGGGCCTCTAGTAAATACATAAATAAATGGAACAACAAATTGATGTCTCTCTCTCTCATCCTCCTTCCCTCTGAACCTCCCTCTCTCCCTTTAAGGCCTTCCTCTCTCTAAAAGTCAATTTTTAAAAAATACAACAGAAATAAGCCAGTAAAGTCTTGATACTTACAAGTGAAATTTTGCAAAATATTCTTGGCCAGTATGGAAGAACTCCTTTTACAATTTCTGTATCTCTCTCTGTACACATAGTTCCAAATTCTTGCATAGCCTAAAGTAAATTATTAACATTGTTAAGGATCAACAGCCATAATATTGGCTTTTGATTAAATTTATTCTGTTCTAGAAGCTTCATCTGTTTTATTTAATAGGAGAATACATTGTTTCTATTTGTGATATATAGGACTAATTTGAAGAGTTCCTTTACAAACTAGTATGGTAGAAAATTCTAAGTTGTTTTTAAAAAGATAGATATACAGGATTAAATTACATTCTCTAATGGGACAAAAAGAATACACGGAGAAATCCAAAGTGGTTCCAAAAAGTGCAGAGCAACACACTAATTTATAACCTAGAAGGTAAGTGCAAACTACGCTTAAGCCTGTGTGTCAGAAAAAAGTGCAACTGTGAAAGAAATTACTAGTGATGATTCATTTCTCTCTCTATGAAACATGCCAATGATATCTTAATAAAAGGATTATCTTCATCATTTTCATGAAAGCAAGAAAACTTACTTTTAATTTCGTGGTGACATCTTTCTTAGAAAGTTTCCGCAGCACCATTCGGAAATCAGAATCTACAAGGTTGTCTATTTCCTCAGCTCCTTGAACGGCAGGAACATAGCCCAGGTCACTCTGAAATGTTCCAAAACCAATGAATCCAGGCACGGTTCCCTGTTCTTTGGCTAGAAGTTCTGCAGCTCGGCCACTGTTTGAAGGCTGATAAGAAAGGAGAGAAAAAATGTCAGAGTCCAGGAAGAGTTCAAAATTTAACTTTGAGTTCTTGAGAGTCATCCCTTGGTAATTCCCAGGGGAGAACAAGCTTTCACTTGGGAACTTCTTCTTAGCCTAAGATTTCATTGCAATGTTCCCGAAAGGTGAATGTTTCTGTCACCAAGAGGTTATCAGTAATGACCTTAGGAGCCATTTCCTGGTTTCCTAAACATCAGAAAAATGTTCTTTAAACTGGGTACATGATATCAAATTAATGAGTCATGACATCATTTTAAAGACATAGATTAAAATATTTAAAATCAGAGAATGCATCACGAATGGTAAGCCCAAGTATTGCTTTATCAAATGTTTTACTTCCCATATTTGTATAAATAATATGTATATACACTTGTATACTGTGTAATAATGCAAAATTAATTCAAAATGGTTACAAGTTACATTATTATGGACATAAAAATCAATACGATTATTTTGTTTTGAACCATAATCAGTGGTCTGCTTGACTGATACACAAAGTGGTAGTCTCTTAGCACTAAAAGGGATTAGTTGTGACAGAAAGAACATATTTAACTGTTGAAAGAAATTCACATACTAGTACTGTCATCAAATAGGAAGATGCCTCCGTTCAATGTCCAGGATGACATTATAATCCATCTAAACTTATCTGTTTTTCTCTGTAAGAATGTTCAAAAGGGCTATCCAAATGTGTGATTCGGTTTGCTTGTACCTAACAAAACTGTGTACGGAAAACTTATTTGTCAAGGAATATTCTGGGTTACTTTCTAAACTGAGTGACCAGAAATGGAAATGATGGCCTGAATTACATTTTTTTCAAAACAGCAGCATTTAAGACTAATTGCAAAATAGGTTCTCTATTTTAAAACCTTATTTAAATGAACATTATTCAATTTGTCTTTCTCAATATTAACGCATGAACAAAAAGCTACAAAGAAAGTTAGTGAACTAAAATACAATTCTGAAAACTAAATATGATGACCTTAGGACATCCAAATTTTATCTATAACCCCATTTGTAAACAGCTGTATGATAAAACAGAATGAAGTAGCATAAAAAACTAATTATTGCTAAAAGCTAAAGGAGTCAAGGTTGAATTCTGAACTGACCTGAATTACCAGAGCTGGACAGTGATAACTGGGCGTAGGAGAAAAGCTATCCCATTTCTAGTTTCCAATTTAAAAGTAACAAATTAGTTCAATGTTCTGATTGTATCTTTTACTCAATGGCTACTTTGAGTTTAAAACACAGTTATTGTTTCTTTTTACTCTATTGTATATCAGATGTTTATACCCACAGCTCGGAAATCAAAAACCTTGATTTTCTTTCTGGCAGTTACTTTTCTCGCCCCCAACTACCCCCGCCCCCGGCCTGATTGCCCCTAACTGCCCCCCTCCCGCCGGCCTGCTCACACCCAACTGCCCTCTCCTCCTGGCCTGATTGCCCTTAACTGCCTCTGCCTGGGCCCCACCACCATGGCTTCATCCGGAAGGTCTCCGGGAAGGTCTCCCGGTCTAATTAGCATATTACTTATTTATTAGTATAGAGGCCTGGTGCATGGGTGGGGGCTGGCTGGTCTGCCCTGAAGGGGGTCCCGGATCAGGGTGGGGTCCCCTTGGGGGGCACAGCCAGCCTGGGTGAGGGGCCTGGGGTGGTTTGCAGGCTGGCTACACCCCCTTCAGGGTGGGGGTGGGCATGGCCAGCCTGGGTGAGGGGCTGAGGGCTGTTTTCAGGCTGGCCACACCCCCATTGGGGCCCCCACTGGGGGGCATGGCTGGCTTGGGCGAGGGGCTGAGGACTGTTTGGGGGTGGTTTGCAGGCTGGCCAAGCCCCCGGCTTTGTCCAGAAGGACGTCCAGAAGGACGTCCAGAAGGTCTTCGGAAGGTCTCCCAGTCTAATTAGCATATTACTCTTTTATTAGTATAGATAACCAATGGAAAAAGCTCTCTTCATCAAGCAAAGAAACAAATATCACCAGTAATGAGAAAAACAGGCTATGACACAGGGAGAAAGTCAGAGCTCCATCTACAAAGCATTCCTGCCAAAATGGCTTAACCTGAATCAAATCATAAGGAACGAGACAATCCTAAGTTAAGCAAAACAATTGGCCTAGACTCTTCCAAACTGTCCCTGTCATAAAAGAACACCCTCCACCAGGGGAGAAAAGCTGGGAAACTGTCAAGATCTAAACAACTAAAGGGAATGAGGGGTCTTGGCTGGATAGTGGATTTTTTTTTTTAATTTCTTAAAAATCCTTTAAAATATGTTTTTATTGATTTGAGAGAGAGGGAGAGGGGAGAACATAGAGTTGACTACAGAAATCTGAATACAATGCTGTATCCTATTAGCTAACAGTATAATACGGAAGTTACACTTTTCTGCGTGTTATAATTGTTCGCGGTTACGGAGAACGGCATTATTTTTATAATACACGTGAAGTACTTCGGAGTTGAATTTCTGCAAGTAATTCTCATATGGCTCAACAAAATACATACATTAGACAGAGGAAGCAAATATGGCCAATTATTGACGCCTGGCGAGTCTAGGTAACGAATATATTGGTTGTCGTTGTAATAATCTTGCATATTATTCCCTGGTACTCTTTTCCTTATATTTGGAATATTTAAAAAACAAAACACTGAGCACATTTTTAAAATAAAAAGGCCCCGGCTCCGTGAGGGGTCCGTCGGCTGCAGAAGGGACGGGAGGAGGCGGGAGGGGAGAGCCTGTCCGGGACCCCGGCCCGCAGGCTCCGTCGGCAGCCTCCCACCCACCGAGTCCGCGGCCCGGCTCGCCCCGCAGGTGCCCTCCCGGTCCCGCCGCACCGACGCATCTGCTCATGAAAGTGTGTGCGCGGGGCAGCTCGGCGTGGCACCCCCTCCTCTCTCCCGGCCACCTGCTCACCGGCCCCGCCGGCAGGGACGCAGGCGGGAGGCCACACGCCCCCCGCCCCGCGGCCCTGCCCCGCGCGGCCGGCCACCCGCTCTCACCCGCAGGTTCCCTTTGGTCCGCTGCTTGTTCTTCCCGCCCATGGTCGCGACCTCCGCCACACTCAGCCCGCAGCCCCCGGGTTGACACAGCCGGGCCACCACTTCCGGCCCTGCCTCCGGAAGCGGTCACAGAACAACTTCCCGGCCCTCCCCTTCCGGCGCCCACCCCGGTCTTCCTGCCGCCCCACTTCTGCTCCCGCCTCCCGCCTCCCGCCGTGGCCTTGACTACCTTCCGGCATCACCTCACAATTAGAGCCACGTCCCCCTGAGTGACGTCACCCCTGTCCAATAGGAAGCCGAGCCTGGGCCCACAGTGCTGACTCTCCGCTTCCTCAGCGGCAGGAGGCGAGATTGGTTCCGGTGGAGGGGAGGTTGACCGTGTTCTCCCACCCACAAGGGTGGCAGTAGGGCACTATCCATTGAGCGAACTGGCTAGGGCAGTGTGAGATTTTGAAATGCAATCGTCAGCATCATCTGGGTGCTTGTTAGAAACGCAGGCTATTAAATCACTTCCTATCTCTCTAAAAATCAATAAGAACATACTTAAAAAAGAATACTATTGTTTGTATAGGAATTACTTTTATAAATAAAAGTGGACATGTAGCCAATGTTTTCTGCTCACACTGTTTTCTAGATTTTTAACTTTTAATCATAATTTGATTTGGCATTAATAGTTTCTTTTAAGGATAACACTTTCTTCATAGATGATTCTAGTTCCAGACATATTACCGAAATAATACATAGAAAAATTGTCATTATGGAATGAATATACATATTGAACAGTTTTACATTTCAGGATCTTTGTATCAAATATATATTCATTTTTAAAGTCTAAGGAAGCCATCTTGCTCTAACATTTAACTAGCTTCTTACAGCTTTTATTGTGTCTCTTACATTCATGTAGGTAGGACCATCTAACTTGCTGTTTTCTTTTTTGCTGACTACTACTCTCACCCATTTCCAAAGGAATTTACTAATCATGAGGTTGGAACATCCGGTACTTTCTTGGTCACTCTGTCAATAATCCAATGTCTAAATTTGACAGGTTTGTCTCAAGGAAGAAAACTAATATATTATTATATTCTATGTGTTTTTTGTTACACTTGAGATCTGTATATTTGTACATAGCAGTGTGTTTTTTATTAAAACAATGTACAGCCTGGCTGGTGTGGCTCAGTGGTTGAGCATCGACCTATGATCCAGGAGGTCATGGCTCAATTCTGGTCAGGGCACATGCCTGTGTTTCTGGCTTGATCCCCAATGTGGGGCGTGCAGGAGGCAGCCAATAAATGATTCTCTCTCATTACTGATGTTTCTATCTCTCCCTCTCCTTTCCTCTCTCTGAAATCAATAAAAACATTTTTAAAAGAGATTGAGCTCAGTTCATGCCTTACCCTTCTGTGAGGTGAACTCAGGAACAGAGCATTAAGTATACACAAATATATATGAGCTGCAAACTCTACTTAAGAAATACTTCACATATTTGTGTATCAAATGGTTGGGGTAGATTAAACCTTTGAGGTCCAATTTTATTTTTGGAATTCAAACAGTCTGGTCCAAATTAATTGATGGGATTGAATGTTGAACCGGTTTGCGGTGTCGACCTCAGCCTCGACGTTGGACCTGCTCCTAGCGCCTGGTCTGTCGAGTCAGCCTCCACGTTGGACCAAAAAGGCTTAAAAACTAAAGCTTTCAAAAATTTCTTTGGCAAAATAGCTTTCCACTGCAAGTAAGTGGCACAGAAATATAAATAAGATGGTTTTTATTTCATAACTAGAGGCCCATGTAGGGTCCCTAGGCCTGATTGGTGATCAGGGCCGGCCGGGGCCTTCCTTCATTCCACGCCACCCCCTGGTGGTCAGCGCACATCATAGCGAGTGATCGAACTCCCGGTCTCCCGGTCTTGTATATTAGGCTTTTATATAGATAGATAAGCTCTCTACAGCGAGGCAGGGGCTGGTGCTGGATCAGCAGCTCACCACAGGCATTGGCATCTCTGTGGTTCTCCTGGCCCTTCCTGCCCTCGTGGATGAAGGGGCTACTGCAGCTCCAACCATCAGCCTTGGTGTTGCAGCAAAAAGAGGGGGAAGAGGTGCTCTCGCTGTGTCAATCATAATAACCAGGAAAGCAAAAGTTTTACCAGGCAACCCATAGCCAAAGCCCTATCCCCAGGCCACCTGAGCTTCAAGAGAGGCTGGGAGAGCTCATGGAGGCAGGTAAAGGGCATGGGTTAGAGAATGGGTGGCAAGTTGGACTACCAATATTATCTAACACAAGTCAAATTAATTTCTCTTTCAAAATGGGTAGATATGCCAAGGTATTCCTGTCAATAATTTTAAGATTATAAATAAAGCCTCAGTTCTGCTTTCAATCAGGACAATTTTTAACAGATGCACTTGAGCTATGATACTTTTTCTCTTCTTTTACCCCTAACATTCTAGAACAAACTGAAGGAAAATTACTGAATCTTTCAAGAAAGAGTGGGTAAAAACCCACTCTTGACAACAGTGACAAAATACTTTCAGTGTCTCCTCTGCTCAGCTACTGTCCTTCCACACCAAAGAACATCTGGAAAACATCCCCACATCCATTGGCATTTAAAAATTGATACAGCTGACCAAAGTCCATGTGGTTTCCTCTGGCTCCACTAATACTGAACACTTTTTCTTCAAAAACTGAAAATTTTCTCCATCTTTCCATTTCATCATTTGTACCATCCAAAGGAATGTCTTCTCGATGGCGAATCAAAATTCTCTTCCAGTTTAATTTTTTGAGTCTGAAAAGAAATTTTCAAAGTAGAAATTTGAAACTTGTGTTGTGCATTCAAGAACACTGAAAACATTACTTTCCTAGAAGGGTAGAAATCTATTTTATAATCTCAGGGATTTATTTTAATCAAATGTGATTCTGGTCATAATCCTGTCCCCAAAGTTATTTGTTGCATTATCACTGATACAGAAAGTACTGATTCTCAAACTCCCAAAAGGAACACCTCAGATACTCATTTAGGAAACCAGTAGAGAAGCGAGAGGATTAGGAACCCCCATGCTTCACAGGGAATATGCAGCTTATGAGGAAGAGTCAGATCCATGGGAAGGGAGGGCCGTGATGCAACATCTCTCTACAGAACCCTCCCATGTGCACTGTGTCCGATGAGCGAAGTGATGTGACCACGTTTGAGTTCTACTTTGTCCAATGACTTGAGACTGAATTCCCAAAGGCACCACCCAGGGAAATACTTATTTTACATCTCCAGGATCTAGTCGAGAACTGAGATGATTGGCACGGCACACAGAGTTTGTGAGAGTGCACCCACCTTGACCAGAATTCTTCACAAGCACCCTGGGGGCCTTCCACACAGACGACGCCTGGCTTCCCAGGCATGCTAAACCCAGACAGGGAAAGCTCCTTTGCCCACTGCAGAATATCCTTTCGTTTGCATTTGTTGTAGATGTGATGGCTATAGATCCAGAGTCTCGTGAGAATGACATGGACAGGCTGGACTGTACTTTCTGGAATGGGGGGAGGGGTGGGGTCTCTGCTGACATAGCCAGAGGCGTGTTCTCTAACCCAGTCAGTGGCATTCAGTATACAGACGTCTCCGAGGCAATTCCTCTGCAGGTATGCGGTCAGATCTGTGTTCAGCTGAGTCTGCTGGGATCTACTCAATAATACTGACCTGGTAGAAAAGATATGGGATAAAACATTAAATCCATTTTCTTGGAACAGGAAACAAACTCAAGAATTGCTATTATTCTCCGATTAATTTTGACCTTAAAAGCTAGCCAGTTCCTGTAACACACCTGACAGTGATTTCAGGCAGAACTGCAGGGTATTCAAAGGGAAGAATACAGGCCAGAGAAAACACCACCTGATCAAAAGAGAAGGAAAATGCCCTCAGCATTAAGTCTTGACGTGTTTCAATTCTCCAAAAGCAAAGCTGAATTACCACTGTGTCCGCAGACATGTCCAGGTTCATGTTGATAGTAAAGTAAACTTTTGAAGATCGGCCCTCCATTGTCCCCTTTTCAATGCAATCTTTCAGTTCTGCTACAGCGAGCTGGTCATTCACTGTGAGCTCATTCTCGCCAGGGAACATGCTGGCCAGCAGGTCTAACTCAGAGAGCTGGGCCTCAGCCTGTTCAATCTCAACCATTTTTGGGTATCTGTAAGTTTCTAAGGAGGTGAGAATAAGAGACAATTAACACATACGATCTTGGGATTAAGGGTACTTATTAAAAAAGTATTTGATTTCTTCAGAAAATGTGAAATTTAATCAGAGTATTGTTCCCCATTATTCTACTTTGTAATGTCCTGTAATATGCATGTAATACATGTAATATGTTAATATGGAACAATCCAGTGAGAACAATAAACTCTAATTATAACCACACACCAATTCCTACATATCCAGATAGTTGATCTGGCATCTTGATCTATTTTATAAAAGTAACTGAATAATGTAATCAAAACCCACATCAATGATACAGCCAGGAAAGAGGCTAACACAGATTACCTTGGAAACCTAGAATGAACACAGTGAGTAAGCAGAGCTAATTCTATGGATGGTTAATTTTTTCTTAATATTAAGTATATTAGTTTTAAAAGCAAGAGACTGGGAAAAGGGAAAATAAAGGCTGCTAATTACCCCACAGCTCAAGTAACCCCTGTCAACATTAAAAAAGTACAAGGTTGGAAAATTCAAATAGTAGAGAAAAAAATTAAGATACAGTTTCCTGCTGGTAGTCTCTTCCCTACCTACCTAAGTCCCCGATCCAAGCCAGAGTATTTGGTGTTTCACATCCAAAAAAATTGTACGTATTAACATAAATGGAAACTACATGCTGGTATAACGTGTAAATACACGTAGAGTGAGCCACGTACACATAATTACAACGTACCCAAGGGGATGACACAAACATCTCCCCCACCACTTCCCACCCCTCTTACCTGGAGATCTAGTCACCGCCAGTACCTGGCGATCTAGCTCATTCTCTCTAGGGGCTGTCATACTGAATCAGGTAGACATCATTTATTGCGTTCTTTACCTTGGACATTGGGTTGTTCCCACATTTTTGCTATTATGAACAATTCTATAATAGAGGTTATTTTCATATATACAGTTTGATGAGCAATACACACACACACACACGTATATATAGTTTGGTGACTACATATTCAAGGATAAGTTTGCAGAGATGGCTTGTTGGAACAACAAGTTCAACATTTAAAATCTGGGTAGGTATTACCAACTTGCCTTCCAGAAAGTTGCCATACAAAAGTTTAAATTTTTTACATAGTGCCCTCCTTTTAAAAAGTAATTATGAATACATTGTCTTGTGTGTGTGTGCACGCGCACGTGTGTGTGTGTGTGTGTGTGTGATTCAAACAGAGTTTTAGGGACATACAGGACTATAACAAAAAACCTAACAACATTTATGTCATCTGAGTCCCACAAGGAGAGGAGAAAGAAGGCAGAGCTGAAAAAGTATTTGAAGAAATAATGGCTGAAAACTTTCCAAATATGTCAAAAGGCATAAATGAATTCAAGAAGCTGAACATATCTCAACCAAGAGGAACCCACAAAAATCCAAATCAAGACACATCAAACATCTGAAAACTAAAGACAAAGAAGAAAACCTTGAAAGCAGCAAGAGATAAATGAGGAAAAGTAATTCATGTAAGAAAGTATTTCTCATCAGAAACTACAGAGGCCAGAAGGAAGAGTCATAATATTTTCCAAGGGCTGAAAGTAAAGAGAGATTATCCCACAGTATTACATCTAGTGAAAACATCCTCAGGAACAAAAGGGAAATCAAGACATTCTAAGACAAATGAAGCAACTATTAATAGTTGACTAGCCGAAACCGGTTTGGCTCAGTGGATAGAGCGTCGGCCTGCGGACTGAAGGGTCCCGGGTTCGATTCCGGTCAAGGGCATGTACGTTGGTTGCGGGCACACCCCCAGTGGGAAATGTGCAGGAGGCAGCTGGTCGATGTTTCTCTCTCATCGATGTTTCTAACTCTCTATCCCTCTCCCTTCCTCTCTGTAAAAAATCAATAAAATATATTAAAAAAAAAAAAAAAGGAAGAACATTTAAAAAAAAATAGTTGACTAAACGTGGTTACAAGGAAGAAGGAAAAGATTTTTACTTTCCAATTCAGACGCTTCAATATCATTTGAAGTTTTGTGATTAGCCTGCAGTACTTTTAAATTTCACAGAAAAAAAGAAAGGTTACGCTCATAAAAAAAGCTCATCCCATTGCTCTAAAGGAAAACATGACTTATCTTCTTAAACAGAATTTACTCAGTGAAATCAAACACCATTATTTATGTTAGTGGTATCCTGGGGGAATTCTTTCTCCTCTTTGGTAAAGTTTTATCAAGCAGTTACTATATGTAGAGCTTCACCCATCCTTCCTTCCTGGAGCTTTTTATTTATTTATTTATTTATTTAATATATTTTTATTGATTTCAGAGAGGGAAGGAGAGGTAGAGAGATATAGAAACATCAATGATGAGAGAGAATCATTGATTGGCTGCCTCTTGCACGCCCCCTACTGGGGATGGAGCCTGCAACCTGGGCAGGTGCCCTTGACTGGAATCAAACCCAGGACCCTTCACTCCATAGGCCGACGCTCTATCCACTGCGCCAAATCAGCAAGGGCGAGCCTTCTATTTAGTTTGAGGATCAGGTCATTAATAAGATCTAGAACAATGAAGATACAAAGACTTGGTGTTAAATGATCAGTATAAATATTGTTACAGGCATGGGGAATAAGATGAGGGCACAATAATGAAATGGGCCACCAGGAAACTTTTGGCAAAGGCCACAGGAACTGAGCTGAGCCTTGAAAGAAGGGTACGACTTAGACAAGCGGAGCGGGAGGCATAATGGGGAGAGAGAAGAAAGGTCTGCGAGGCAGGAGAGCACAGAAAAATCACCGAGCCCTGAACCTGTCCCTGCCTCACCACCCCAACTACCAAGGCCTAATCCAGAGGCTCATGATTTGGACTCTTTCCTCGGGCACTAGCTCCTTTGGCCCTAACCCATGTGGGCCCTTCTTTCCTCTCCGGGCAGGTGACTTCCACAGCCTCCAGCTCCCGACTCCTGTGCCTTTCTTGTGGTCGGGTTCAGCCAATGGGCTGGCAGGATGTGGAGGATGGGAGGAGAGTCCATGGTCCTTTTCCGCGGTGGGATTCTGACAATGGCTGGGACGGGTGGAAGACCACCCCTTCTGCAGGCAGCCCTTGTTCCCCATCTCCAGCAGACCTTCCAGGCCGCCTCATGCTCCTTTACACCTGGCCACTCCTCTGTAAACAGACCCTTCATTAACGCTCTCCTCACAGCTTCACAGTCGAGTGTGTGTTTAGTTCCTTCCGGACCCTCGTGTCCTCCTACGCGGAGTCTGGTTCTAATGTCTCTCGGTCAGCTTGCGCTCAGCACGGTCATTCCATTGGCTGTCTGCGGTGTCTGATAGATGTATATGAGACCAGCAAGAGAGCACCAGCAGCCATGTCATCCTGCTTAGAAAAAAGTCAATGTACCTGGTGCCTGGGCAACAGCGTTGCCATCTGAGGGGAAGGCACGCTGGTTGACCATGAACAGCTCCCTGTGGAGTGAACTGACCAGGTTCACCATCTGGCTGTTTGCTTCAGACTCAGAAGCAGGAAGTACCAGCATGTTGAGTGGACCCACTCCCCACAGGCTGCGTGGGATGATCCATCGTCAAGTCCTTTAGGACATTAGCTGCCATGGATCCTGTCGAGAACACACCACAAATGACGGGGATGACTGAATGTCAAGGGAGCTGAGCTCATTAGGATGAACTGGACACAAATTGGGAAAACAGGAAGCGCTCTTGTACCGGCTGGGCTGTCTGCACCCGTGAGTGTGAGCCGATGACGACACTGCATCACTCCTAATGCCAGTGTGGTTCCAACCGAAGTCCCGGTGCCAGCGCCACGCTGGGAAAACATTACACAAAAGCATTTTCTGTTGAAATAAGTTCTTGAGATGCAGAATGACAGAGTTCAAGCAGGTTCTGTAGGGTGTCCAAGAATGGTCGTCCTATTACTTTGACTGATCTAGTGTTTAGCTTAGACACAAGTGATTGCATTTGGACAATAAGTTATATGGGCACTTTCTGTGTGTGTGGCTGCTCAGCCTTTATTGTTAGATCACAATATGCACCATGAATTTCTAAGAGGAGGGTCTAGTATGTGTTGCATCCCAAACCTTTCTGACCCTGATCACCAGAGTGAGCGTTTTCCTCCAGACTTAATGGCATTGGCTCTTCTGGACACAGGAGTCATTCCTGGCTGGTCAACGAGCCGCCCCAACTTAAAGTCGTTCAATACCAAGGCTACGTTCCATCCTCATGGAGTCCTTTTCAAACGACGTTTAAGATCCCTGGACTTATTAGAATTCCACAAATACCTTCTCTAGCGTGTTTTGGGGCTGAGGACTCCAGGAAACAGCGTATCGGTTGGGTGGCTATCGGAGGAAATGAAGTAGCTGGTCTTTGTAGCGGTTAAGTGTGCGCTCTTGCCGTCGGCCCAAGTGCCACCTGCCGCCCATGACCTTAGGCCGGCGGCTCGGTTTCTGGGGCCTCAGTCTCCCCATCTCCAAAGCGGGGAGACGGCTGCTGGGAGGCCCGAGGGCGGCTGTGGAAAGTGCACACAGAGCTCGGCACGAGCAGCGCCCGACAGCGCCCGCCAGGACCGCACTGGCCGCTCACCCAACTAGTGTCCCGCACGGTCCGGGCACCAACGGATAACGATCAACAAGGAAATCTCTGCCGCCAGGCTCGGCCAGCGGATGGCTGTTAGGACGCAAGGGCGGAAAGGGGACAGGAACCAGCGGGCAGGGCTGGGGGCCCAGCACCCTCAGGACGAGGCAGGAGGATGCGGACCGTGGCGGGGGCGGGAGCGGGGAGAGGGCAGCGCCGTGGGTCGGGGCTGGAGAGGGAACGCGGGCAGTGCCTGCTGGGCTCCCACGGGCCACGACGTCCCCTCCTGGCGCACATGGGAGGCGCCCCGCGGGGCTGCTCGGTCCCGGCCGCGGGGGAGGGGGCGCACCTGCCGGCAGGGCCCGCGGCTGGAAAGGGAGGCGCCGCTTAGTCCCGGGACCGCATTTCTGTGGACACCCGCGTCCTCCTGCCGCAGTGTTTCCGGGTCAGACCGGGCCGGCGGCGCCCACCTGTTTAATTCCCCCCAAGGGGCTCGGCGCCCATGGGTCCGGAACCAGCAGACGGAACCGCAGGTGGTCCACACGGGCCTCGCTGGGGCCCACCGAAGCTCAGGAGGGCTGCCGACGCCCCACGTTGACCTGAGGAGCCGCGAGGGGCCCCGGGCCGCCGGCGGTCGCCGCTCCCCTAACCAGCAGGTGAGCAACCCACAGCCCCGCCCCGCGGGCCAGCTCCTCTGGATCAGACCTTCCGGACGCGGCGACTGCACTTCCGGCGCGAGGCGCGCGCATGCGCACCGCAGGGCCGCTCACCGGAAGCGGCTGCTGTCCGGCCGCTCAGTCTTCCGCCCTGTCGCCTCTTATTCGCCACGGGGAGGAGGACGGAGCCGGTCGCGCGGGGTCCGCGAGGAGCGCTGGGATGGGCGCCGTCGCCGCGGGTGAGTCATGGTCTGGCCGCGTGGCCTCCTGCGCCCGGGGCGCGAGTCTCCTGCTGGCCTCGCTCTCTGCGCCGCGGCCTCGCTCGGAGCGCGGGTCCCGGCCTCGCCCGGCGCCGCGGCCTCGCCGTCCTCGTCCTGTCACTTCCAGGAGCTGCCTCATGAGTTGTGGGTGCTGGCGGCCCCCTCGCCCCGGGGGCCCGCGGTTCCCGAGGATGGCGGCCGTTGCGGGGAGAAGGCTGGGGCGCGGGGGAAGCGGGCCGTCACCTCGGAGACCCTGTGCTCCGGGATCGGACCCCAAACTCGGCGCCACGGTCCAGACCTGCTGACAGCAGCCCAGGCGCTTCCGTGCTTTTTAGAGAAATGTGTTTTTATTGATTTCAGAGAAGAGGGACGTGGGAGAGAGAGAAGCATCCATGACGGGAGGGAATCACGGACCGGCTGCCTCCTGCACACCCTTCACCCGGGCCTGGGCCCTGACCAGGAATTGAACCCTGGCCTCCCGGTTCCTAGGTCGGCGCTCACCCCGGAGCCACACCGGCCGCGCTTACTGAGGTTTCTTGATGTTTTTCAGCTGGCGGTGCCCACGGTGCCGTCTCCTCCTGACTCACTAGAGGCCCCGCGCGGATGTCGGAATGTCACTGGGGCTGTTTCCGCGGCATTGAAGGCGGGACCCGCACCGTCCCGGCGCCGCTCATCCTCGGGTTTCCCTCCCGGCAGTTCCGAGAGCGGACGCCACCTCCTCCGCTCGGCTGCTTCCTTCTCTTGTACGTACCTCTGCTCCTTGTAATCAGCCTAGTGCGTCAGGTATTTCCATGCGCGAAGTGGCTCTTGAGGACCTGCCGACACTGTTTTGGGTCAATCGGAGGCGATGCCGAAAACCGCTCCTTTTCCCAGAGCTTTAGATCCCCGGTGGGAAATTGCACTTGTCCCGGTGGAGGATGCGGTCCGAGGGAGGTGTTTGGAGCGGCGGGCACCAGGGCCTGACTGGGGGAGAAGGGTCCGCCCTGTGGTCCTTCGTCATCTTGTTTTTGAGTTTCCTCCTTTAGTGAAATGCTCCGTGTGCAGAGTTGCGAACGCCAATGAGATGGTGATCATGAAAGGGCTTTGGGAGCAGAGCACCGCGTGATTAAACTTGAGAAGTCATGAGGGTCAGGATTGCAGAGCACTGGGGACAGCTTGTGAAGGACCTGGGTGCAGGCGGGGGAATGCGGGCTGCAGCCTGTTACATGCTGTCAGTCAGGAGGGGATGCGATGGAAATGGCGTCATGGGAAGATGTTTCTGGCGCAGAATGCAGCGCAGGTTAGAGGGGTGTGACTGGAGGCGAGAACTTGACTGCTATTTTTTCCCCTAGCATCTCCAATTCTAGATAAGTTATGTTAAATGTTATCTTTAGGGCAAGAAAGCATACATAAAATATACCTTGTATTATATACACCTATATACTTTGTATTCTTTTGTTAATTTGCTTTGTGAACTTGTTACATTTTAGATTATCTTTGTAAAGGTTAACAATTACTTGATGTGGTACTAATTTTTCGTACAGGCCTTTTGAATTACCTGTAATTACACTAACCCATTAAGAGCTAAAAGAGGAATACTTGTAAGATTCTAAGACAAGACATGGTGACAGCTAAGTAGCAGAATTAATTGGGAAGTGTTTTCAAAACATATGTTCCAAGTCTTACTCTCCACTAATGTAATCAGAATTCTAGTAAGCATGCCAGGTCAGATATTCAGTGATTTTGACGCTAAGCTATTGTAATGTCTGTTAAATGCAACTTTTCAAAATCATTATTATTATTTAAAATTATATAGACCTGTATGTACTCTCAGCACTTTTCATATTTACTAAGTTTGCATTGTTGCCTAAGGAGGTGCAGACCTGATGTGCAGCTAGATTTGTCCTAGTATTCCAAACTGACTTTATAATATGAATCCTATATAATCCTATGTAATAAAGAGCTAATATGCAAATGGTCCTCCCGCTGGGGCCGGAGGACCTGAGGCCGGGCCCTCTCCCGGCAGGGCTTGAGGGGGGACCTAGGCTGCGCCCCCCGCCCTGCGGGGCTTGACGGGGGTGAGGCCAGCCGGGTCTGGGTCTCCCACAATTTCGAGGTGCACACGGGTGGATGGGAACTTGAATCTGGGTCCCACAGCATGCCCCAGACTTTGACAGGAGGGAGATTTTCTTACATATTTTACTCATTTTCTTTCATCTCTGACACTTCTATTATAGAGAAAGGGCAAATAGCAATATTAAAATATTTTCTCTAATTCCCTTTTAATGTGCATGAATTTCATGCACTGGGTCACAAGTATATAAATATTTGACAATGCAATTATAATAAATTATCATATAATATCCATATAGGGTAGTATTCATATAGGAAGTCCTTGTGTGGAAAATGCAGAACAATGTATCATTGTTTTGTATTTGGCCTGGTAATTATTTTGCAAATTTTCTAACTTCCTTTAATAGTTTGTTTTCAGAATTGTTTATAATTTTTCTTAGAGAAATTATCAATTTAATTTGCATAGACCTCAGAGCTAAGAAAGGAAGCTTAGCCTGGCCAACGTGGCTCGGTGGTTGAGCGTCAAACTATGAACCAGGAGGTCACAGTTCAAATCCCTGTCAGGGTACATGCCTGGGTTATGGGCTCCATTCCCAGTGTGGGGCGTGCAGGAGGCAGCCAGTCAATGATTGGCTCTCATCATTGATGGGTCTATCTCTTTCTCCCCCTCTCCCTTCGTCTCTGAAATCAATAAAAATATATTTTAAAGGAAGGAAGAAAGGCACCTTAGAAGGGAAGGGCATCGCCTGCGTGCCACCAGCATTCCACACGTGCTTAGTGAGAAGTTGAATCCAAATGGTGTCACGTGCTGAGACTTCAGGTCTTGGTAAGACCTGGGTTCTCTCCTGACCTTCACATTTATTGAAAACCTCTTAACCTGACTAAGAATCTGTTTCCTAAGCTAGGAAACTGGTGTAGTACTATTTATTCTCTCTACTTCACAGTTTTTATTGAAAACTACATGATATATGTGAATGGTCTTTATAAATTATAACGTGTGATAAACATGTAAAATGGTTCCTGTGGCTGAGTTCTCTTACTGTCTCAGAAAAGCATAAGTGAACTTTTTTAATCAAGCTAATTTATCTTGTTTCCTAGATTGTTATTTTGTGTCAGGAAGAAATCCATGAAGTGCCAACATGGGAAAGAAACGGATAAAGGGAAAAATTGTTCCAGTTGATGATTCTTCTGAATCTTTAGGTATATTTCATCAATTGAACCTTTAAAGTGATTTTATGTCTGTAAATGGACATTTTTTAATGTGTAAAAATGGGATTGACCTAACTAGTTTGGCTCATTGGATAGAGCGTCGGCCTGAAGACGGAAGGATCCTAGGTTCAATTCAGGTCAAGGGCACAGGCCCCGGTTGTGTGCTCAATCTCCACTAGGGGGCTTGCAGGAGGCAGCCAATCAATGATTCTCTCTCATCACTGATGTTTCTCTCTCTCCCTTTCTCTCTGAAATCAATTTTAAAAAAAGAGATGCAAATTACAGAACAATGTACACTTTGATCCATTAAAAATTATTTTTAAAATATATTTTATTGATTTCAGAGAGGAAGGGAGAAAGAGAGAGAGAGAAACATCAATGATGAGAGAGAATCATTGATCAGCTGCCTCCTGCTCACCCCCTACTGGGGATCGAGCCAGCAACCCAGGCATATACCCTGACCAGTAATCCAACCTGGGACCCTTCAGTCCACAGGCTGACACTCTATCCACTGAGCCACACCAGGTAGGGCTGTAATTTGTATTTCAACTTAATGTTTATATCTAGTACGTGTCATTTAATAGTTTTCAACATTTTGATGGCATGATTAGTCCATTGATGAGAAAGAACATGGGTTCATAGCTCATGTCTACTATCTACAGTTGTGAAACTTTCAGTGGCTGCAGTCTTGTCTCCTGTGCAGCTGACATACTGTGGTTCCTGGACATGTGTTTGTTTCCTGCCTCTCC
Source organism: Myotis yumanensis (assembly GCF_028538775.1). NCBI lineage: Eukaryota > Metazoa > Chordata > Mammalia > Chiroptera > Vespertilionidae > Myotis > Myotis yumanensis. The sequence goes on along the minus strand of NW_027223753.1, from coordinate 217,164,611 downwards.
TGCCAGAGTGTGACTCCTCAGTGAGAAGAGCTGAGCTCGGTTCTCCCGGTTCCCTGGCACCTGCCTCAGCGCGGGGCCTGCTGACTGAGCCACGACCTCTCTGCAAACGTTTAAAATAAAGAGGATAACAAATACGATAAAAGGCCTTAATTAAGGAAATAGTTAAATACATCAAGTGAATGTATTTAGGACTACAAAAATAGCAAAATTCCAGATTTCTCACATAATCAACTAATATTCAGATATCAAACAAAATGTAACTTTTCAGATTATCTAACAGTTTGTACCTAGTAAGTTCATATTTGAAGTTCAAATGAAAGGTAAACTTTGTGATTCTCGTGTGTTATTTGTTTTCATAGAACCTGTGTGCAGACACATTAGAAAAGGACTGGAACAAAGTATTCTGAAAAAGGCGTTAGTGAATGTGGAATGGAATATTTGCCAAGATTGTAAGACAGACAATAAAGTGAAAGACAAATCTGAGGAAGAAACAGAAGAAAACCCTTCCGTCTGGCTGTGTCTTAAATGTGGCCATCAGGTATGCTTAGATGTGGGTCAGTGTGGGATTGCACAAACTGACCTTGTTTCAGAAGGTGTTACCTAAGTACAGGATGGTGAGCAGGGTGCCAGCTCACATAGGCCAGTGCCCTAGGGAGCAGGGGCCTGGACTGAGGTTTGTGAGATGTAGGTGGTTTCCTGGGTGTGTTTGCACTGTGTCTTCACCAGGAAAACTGAGGGAGAGCAAAGAGGCAGACCTGCAGGGCCTCAGCTAGCCTCAGGATGAGCTGTGGTCTTGGTACCTGTGCATAGACCAGTCCTTGGACGTGGGCTGCCCTTGGTGTTGGGACAGGTCGGGTGAGGCCACCCTTAGCCAAGCCAGCTGCCTTTCTCGGGATAATTCCTGAGGATGGACAGGCCGAGCTGTGAGCTGTCAGCAGGCCACATTCCTGGCAGCTGGGAGGAGGGAGTACCTTGGTCTTGTGGGTGGGGGTATCGGGTGGCCGACCAGCTCCCAGGTATGCACGCACTAGAGGTCAGTGTCTCATAGTCACCTGTATGGGTTAGGAACGGGGCTGCGAGCCACGCCTGCCATGAAGCTTGAAGATGAGCAGAGACCTTTGTTTTTCAATTTCTTTTCAACTGAAATTTTACTGAGATAATTATAAACTCAAATGCAGTATGAGAGATAATACAGAGATACCTCTGTACACTTTGCCCAGTTTCTCCCAGTGGTAACATTTTAACAAAACTAATACAGTATTTTACCCAGTATATTAAATTGATATGATCCATCAATCTTAATCAGATCTCCTGAGTTCTTTTTTTTGGAGAGAGAGCGCGAGAGAGAGACCGCTATATCCACCCCAACAGTTAAGATGCTGAATGGGCCTGGCCGGTGCTCCTCAGTGGCTGAGCGGTAACCTATGAACCAGGAGGTCACAGGGCACATGCCCAGGTTTTGGGTTTGATCCCAAGTAGGGAGCGTGAAGAAGGTGGCCGATCAATGATTCTCTCTCATCATTGATATTTCTCTCTCTCTCTCTCCCTTCTACTCCGAAATCAACAGAAATATATATATATATATATATATATATATATATATATTTAAAAGTTAAAAAAAAGACAACGCTGAATGATTCCAATATCACCTGGATCTCTTCTTTGCCCTTTTATAACCACACCCTTCCCTCCTCCTGTCCCTCCCCTCAACCCCAAGCAACTACTAGTTTGTTCTCCATTTCTAAAATTTTATTTAAAAAATGCTATACAGCCCTAGCCAGTTTGGCTCAGTGGATAGAGCGTCGGCCTGTGGACCAAAGGGTCCTGGGTTCCATTCTGGTCAAGGTGATGTACTTTGGTTGTAGGCTCCTCCTTGGCCCCGACAGTGGTCAGGGCTCATGCAGGAGGCAACCAATCCATGTGTTTCTCTCACATAGATGTTTCTGTCTTTCACTCTCTCTTCCACTCTCCCCAAAAACCAATGGAAAAATATCAACAACAACAAAATAATAAGTAAATAAAATAAAAGTTACTCTGTTGTCAACATTAAAAAAAAAAAATGCTATACAGCCTGGCTGGCGTGGCTCAGTGGTTGAGCTTCAACCCATGAACCAAGAGCTCACAGGTTTGATTCCAGGTCAGGGCACATGCCCGGGTTGTGGGCTCGATCCCCAGTAGGGGGCGTGCAGGAGGCAGCTGATCAGTGATGTTTCTCATTAATGTTTCTATCTCTGGCTGTCCCTTCCTCTCGCTAAAAATCAATAAAAACATTAAAAAATAAAAATAAGAAATGTTATATAAATGAAACCATCTAGTATACAACATTTTGGGACTGGTTTTTCACTTACATAAGCACCAAAGATTCATCCAGGTGTGTATCATAAGTCTGTTCTCATTGCTGAGTGGTGGTAGGGGGTGTGACTGTGTTGCTGCTTGCTTAACTGCGCACCTTTTGCAGGACGTCTGCGCTGGTCCCGTTTTTGGCAGTTATGGGTAAAGCTGCTATGAACGCTGTGGACCAGTATTCATGTGGATTTAAGAATTCATTTCTCCGGGAGGTGTGCTCAGGAGCCAGTGGCTGGGCCATGTGGTACTTAACTGTCCCCAGGACAGCTGTGCCCCTTCATGTTCCTGCCCCAGCTCGAGGGGTGCACTTCCTCCGAGTCCGGGCAGTGTTTAGTGTTGTCGCAGTGTTTTCTTTAGCCTTTCTGATAGGTAAATGGTGCTGTCGCATCATGGTCAGACAATTTCTAAAGACTGTTAGCAAAGAACACATTTATTTGTACTTGAAAGGTTTTCATTGAACCTCTTAAATACATATGGTGAGCAGGAATATATTCTGCTACTTTAAATTTATTATACATTTTATTTATTTTGCTGCCTTTTAAATTCCCAGTCAGTATTAACTATTACTTTTGTCCACTGTAGTTCTCTTTTGCACTGTGATTCTCAGCTGCTGTCTTAAGACAACTCTTTCATTCTTGTGTTTCAGTTGATTTCCGATGGTGACACTAACAATGTCAGATTTAATTCATTTTAGGATTAAATGTTGAGTGGGATGAACTAGATCAGTAGTGTTTTATACCATAGTTATAGGATTAGAGGCCACTGACAAATAGCTCCCCTCCAAAGTATATTTGTAGCTGCACTGGGAACCAGACCCATCACTGCAGTGCTGTCCATGGAGCTGGCCTGGAGCAGGCAGGTGCACAGCCCACATGGATTTCTTAGCAGTGATTCAACCAGCTGTAGGCAGGAAACTCATGTCCTTTTACGAGTAAGACTTTAGATCTTGTGGGTAAAAATCTCTCATTTACTTGCATATGTGCACAGCCCATGGACATAGAGAACAGTGTGATAGGCCTGGAGGGTGTGGGATGGAGGGGGTCAGTGAGAGGAAGTAAGGGGGACATCTGTAGTACTTTCAACAATAAAGAAGAAAAAGAAAAGTTTGAGTTTGGAACCATAAAAAAACATCTCATTTGTTCAAGTAATGCTATTGACTTTCCATTTTCTAGATAATTTTGATAATAGAAAGACTAACTCATTTTTTGTGCCTTCGAGATTTACAGTTCAGGGGAAGATGGACATAAACATTAGCAACTTTAATATAAGGTGGAAAGTAAGGAATGCCACCAGGATTTACACCATATTTGGTAGGAGAGTATTCACTGGAAGATCGTAATATTTTTCCTCTGGGAGGACAAGCATAATTCTTCTGAGGGAGGTAGCCTTGGAGCGGGATCCTGAAGACTGGGTGGGATTTGAGCAGAGGCAGTGGCGGTAAAGGATTCTGTGAAGGGAGTCACGGGAACAAGATGCTGTTGGTTGGGAAGGTGCCGAGTGTGTTAGCTGGTAGACGTACGTGGACAGGAGAAGGATGGACTTAACCCTGAGAGCTAGGTTCGGTCAGAGAGTGTCAGGTTTGTTGACTAGGAGTTTAAGAGCAATTTATAATTTTTGAATTAAGTATATGAACAGAGCTTTGTTCTATGAACATGAAACTGAAAAGATACGTAAGTGAACAAAGAGGTTGAAGTTAGGAAAATACTATTGAGGAAGCCGATACGGAGTCCAGACCGGACCCAGTGAATGGCTGCATTGGCCCAGCTTGGTGGGGATGAGGGCAGGCTGCTGGGGGGGGGGGGGCACTCTTACTGCGTGGTTTTCTCCACGCCTCGGTTTTCACAACATCCACTCTCTTTAGAGTCTAACGCTGTGTTTTCAAAATGACGAGAAAGGCAGAATGTCTCGAGCCACTCCTTGTTCACTATAGAGTATGCATTCCCTCCTCTTGGGTGAGTTTCTGTGGCCTTGAGACTGACGATGCTGTTCCCTAGGGCTGCGGCAGGAACTCGCAGGAGCAGCACGCTCTGAAGCACTACCTGACGCCGAGGTCCGAGCCCCACTGTCTGGTGCTCAGTTTGGATAACTGGAGTGTCTGGTGAGTTTCAGCTGCCTGGCTGGACGGTATTTGAGAAGGGAGGCATTTGAAATGTTTAAGGAGCAAGAAAGTTAACATTTTTGTGTTTGTTTAAAGCCACCGCTCGCAGAAGGCTGGAGACGGTGATGTTAGGAGAAGCTTCTCCTTAGTATGGCACTAGCACAACACTCGTAGCTGCAGGAGGATCGGGCCCTCGTCCTTTTCTCTTGCTTGTGATAGTGAACAGCGTATGGTGGGTTGTTTCCATTTTAACAACTGGGACACCAAGAACAATTCCAGATCGACAGGGCAGAGTCAGACTTTGGCAATGATTTTACACGACAATACTTTTCACATCTTTAAAAACCACTTACACAGCAGTGTTCACGGAACATTATCTGACAGCTAGAGGCCCGAAGCACGAATTCGTGCAAGAGTAGGCCTTCGCACTTCGGCTTCGTCCAGAAGGTCGTCTGGATGGTCATTCCGCTCTTCAGTCGTTGGGTTGATTTGCATATGACGCTTCTATTATTATGGGTCATAAAATTTGTTAATTGTGATGATGTAGGTTTGTACTTTGAAATATGCGTAGAGAAAACTTGTGACTTTAATGTTATAAGTAGCCATTTCAAGTACTATGTTTGTTGTATTTTTCACAGTATTTATATGTAGCCATAATTTGGGCTAATGTTATTAATAGTAAACCAGAGTTTAATATGGACAGTCTTCTGTAAGAAAACATACAAGCTTTATCTTTATTTTTTTATTTTATTAGTAGAATAATTTGATGGTTATACACTTTGGATTCCAGGGATCATAATTTGTGCCCTTTTGGTTGTTGGTTTGCCACTTTCTTCTCTGGTCTTTGGGACGCAGGTGTTACCTGTGCGATGATGAGGTCCAGTATTGCGGTTCAAACCGGTTGGGTCAGGTGGTTGATCATGTTAGGAAACAAGCCCGTCTTACAGCTCCAGAACCAGGTAAAAATCATTGGTTCCTTAAGAGATGCGGTAATGCTGGCTTATATGTCTGCTGCTATTTGATTGACTTGCTGGACTGCCCAATATTGCCTAGAGGTGAGTAATGTTGATTATGGCTGACTTTACACCGTGAACCTATTTTTGGTTTAAGGATGTAAAACTGAAAACATAGGTAATTCTAAGGTGTTAGAGTTAGAAGGGAATCAGAAGTCACCTCGTCCCACGTGATGAAGGGTCTGGCCTCATTGAGGGCAGTCACGCTCTGTTCCCACGCCCTCCCTGCACAGGGGCTTAAGGTCGACCTGCTTTATTTCATTTTAAGACTTAAATTATTTTTTTAATAAATATTTTTTATTGATTTCAGAGAGGAAGGGGAGGGAAGAGAGAGAGAAACATCAGTGATGAGAATTGATCCCCCTTCTGGGGATTGAGCACACAACCCAGGTATGTTGCCCTTGACTGGAATCGAACCTGAGACCCTTCAGTCCACAGGCTAACGCTCCACTGAGCCAAACCAGCTAGGGCAAAGTCAACCTGCTTTAGACTGAACTTAATCTTGTGTGGATGATATAAAAGTAAAATACTTGTAAGTCCTTCAAAAGGCCAGATACTTTTCAGGTATTTTTTACACATAATTAAATTAATTGGGTGCTATGCATCCTTAAGCTTTAAGTTTGTGCAGGTTTTTACAAACACAGAAGAATCTTTGGCAGAGCCAGAATTGTTTGTTCCTAACCTCAGGGTGTGTTTTTGAATTCATTACAAATTTTATTTCATGTCTACATTCTTTACTTGATTGCTCTGTATTCCAGTTGCACAAGGTAAGATATGCTTATTTGTGCATTCACAAAGAAAACTTTGTGCATTCACAAAGGGGTTGTTGCTAAAAAAGCATATCCTGTTTGGTTTTATTTGTCAGACTAATGCTCACCTCAGTTTTGAATATTTTATTTTATTGGTTTTTCTCTCTCAATGGTAGTTTACTTATATTTATTAGAAAACATTTAAAATTAAAGCAGGTGGTAAATAATGATAGTGGGTAAAATTCACAAACTCCAGTACTTCGTCCTCAGTGTAAATTTGCATTCGATATGGCTATATTACACATTTTGCTAAATCATTTTTTCTTTCTTTTTTTTTTCTAAAGCAGCAAAAGATAATGGTAGCATTGAACTTGAAAATAAAAAATTAGAAAAGGAGAGTAAAAATGAACAAGAGAGAGAGAAAAAGGAAAACATGGCTAAAGAAACTTCCATGAATTATACTTCTCAGATAACTGTGAAAGGACTCAGTAATTTGGGAAACACGTGTTTCTTCAATGCAGTTATGCAGGTGCCAGCGTTAATTTTCCTCCTATGAAAATTAAGTATCTCCCTATTTGTTACTTCCAGTATTGAGCTTTTTCGCCCTAAGTAATTTATTCCGATGTTTTCAAAGAAAACTCAAGGAAGTGCTTACTTTGCATGCCAGTTAAACACTGCTGAAGGGTACAGTTGGGTTCACTACAAACATGACCCCTGCCCTCAGGACTTGCCCTTGGTGGGGGGCGTGGGGCACGGCCGAACCCAGGACAGAGCAGTGGGTGCGTGGGCTGCAAGGACCGTGGTGGAGGTGGGTGGTGGAGAATGCCTATCCCAGGGGCTGCTTGTGCCGGGAATTGAAGTGCCGATGAGCATGGAGAGTGGGCAGAAGAGCGTCCGGTGCTTGTTTCCTGGGTAGAGAGTTGAGACGGCAATGTGGGAGTGACTTTGTGTGGATCGAATGGTTGATTTGTCTGGAGATGACTTTCCTTTTCCGTCCTGCATTCCAGAATTTGTCACAAACACCAGTGCTAAGAGAGCTGCTGAAGGAAGTAAAAATGTCTGGAGCCGTTGTAAGAATCGAACCACCGGACTTGGCACTAACAGTATGTGCTGTAGAATTTTCTTTATAAGCACGAGTTTTCCTTTGTGAATGTCCATATCTTAAGTTATTTTAAAGCATTAATGCTCATTTTCATCATTTTTGTTTGCTGTGTTTTAGGCTACCAGCCTAATGACTTTCCCACTAACAGAAAGTATAAGGAGCCTTCCCATTTCTTTGCTGCTTCTTTGCTGTGTCCTGCTGTGCTCTCTCGTGTGTGGCTTCCTTCTTGGGAATGTTGTGGATGTTTGTGAGGCCCTGGGCATACAAAAGTGTAGCCACATGAATTTCACCTTACCTTTTGCATTAGGTCTTTTGCTTTTTAAGTATTCTAAGTCCCTGATCATCTAAAACTAAACCAGTAGAACTGAATTCTTCATAAAACAGTCTGTGACCAGAAACTTTCTACATCTGTTGATGTGTATTTTGAACTTTTGAGTAGACAGCTCAATCAGGCACATTGGCAGTATAGGTTAACGAGTTACATTTCACTAAAATAAATGATTCCTAGTTTGGAATGAAGAGAGTATTTTTTGTTCCCGTCTTCAGGAGCCCTTGGAAATTCACCTTGAGCCTCCGGGCCCTCTTACTTTGGCCATGAGCCAGTTTCTCAGTGAGATGCAAGAGACCTCAAAGGGCATTGTGACACCTAAGGAACTCTTCTCCCAGGTCTGTAAGAAGTGAGTATCTGCGTTGAGTGTGCCTTCAGTGCCTAAGTCAGATGCTGAGAAATTCTATGCAAATTCATAGCACTAGGGCCAACCCAGTGCATACATTAAAGCATCGCCTATTGCATTTGGATTAAAGAACGTGTGCTTTATGTGACAGTGAAATCTGCCAAGGGTGTTGTTAGACTAAACAGAGATTTTGAGAAACCAGAGCACATCGAGATTTGGGATATGATCCTAAGACTTTTGTAAAAAGAGCTTCACATTTTAGTGGACTCGTCATCACTGTCCTCTTTCTCTCTGTTTCCCTTTCTTCTGTAGAGCAGTGCGCTTCAGAGGCTACCAGCAGCAGGACAGCCAGGAGCTGCTCCGGTACTTACTGGACGGGATGAGAGCAGAAGAGCACCAAGTCAGCATGTTTATAGCCTCATCTCACTAACTCTGCTGTCGTTTGGTATCTTAAGGGGAATTAAAGCAGTGAAAGGAGTCACTGAGGCCACTGGATCGGAAAGATTTTTTTTCTGCACCAGCCATTTGAGTCTGGCTTAGTCATTAGAGTGATGATGAGCATTAGAGATGACGCTCCTCCTCATGCTGTTCTGTGTTGGGTGACGTCCCAGCATCACGTCCTGCAGGGTTCTGTGGTCCGGGCCGCACCCGCGAGCTCGTTCCCACCGCAGCGCCTCACTCTGATTCTGAGTGGGATTCTGCACAGCCTCTCGAGTCTGGGAAGCACAGTGGCCTCGAGTAATGAATAACGTGTTGTCCGTGTTGTGTTGCTGTCACGTTGATGAGCCTTAGGGCTTAACTCTTCTTTATATCGATGAGCGGGTGGTAACATTGGTTTTGTTATATGTCGTTTTGCTTAAAGTCACAGAATCTACTGGCGACGTTAAGTGAAGATTCACTATATATTAACTCACATTGTATGAGTCGGGACATTTGTTGCATTTTAAAGTTTTTGTTACTTGCCAGGATGGAAAGTAATGTACTTGGGGATGTGAATATAATTAATAATAGTAATAATGTAGTGGTAACAACTAATATTTATTTTGCTCTTATTTTATGTCAAGCTCTGTGCTTAGTATTTTATATGAATAGCTTAGTCTTCACAGCCATTCTGCGAGGTAGATGTGGTTACCGTCCCCTCGCTCCTAGATCCTGGAGCTAGGCTGCAGGAAGCCTCAAGTCCCCTAGTGATGGGCGGGCTGTCTGGCTGGAGTCTGTCCCTGTGGCTCCTCAAACCGTCCTGCCTCTAGGACGCAGCTCAGTGGTCTCTGCAAAGGAGACGGGCCTGTTCTGAAAGCTTTGGTTTGAGTAGGTTAAAATTTTGAAATAATAAGACAGTGCCTTTTCCATGGGTTAGTGGTTTTGTAAGTATAATTCTTTTTAGCTCCTTGAATTAATTTTGAAAATGTGATTTTAGAAATATTAATTTTTATTCAGTAAGTTTGGAGAGCTAATTCTTGATCACTTTCTTGACTTGATCACATATTTTCTAAGGAAAATAATTATAACATTTTAAATTTAATAGTATGCATATATTCATTTTATTACTTTTAGAGAGTGAGTAAAGGAATTCTTAAAGCATTTGGTAATTCTACTGAAAAATTGGATGAAGAACTAAAAAATAAAGTTAAAGGTAATGTTTGACTTTTTGAACTAAACCACTGTCGTTGAATTCCTCTGCCCTTAGGTGCAGATGCCTGCACATGTGCTTTGCATCCGGTTATTAACATATACTTTCTCTTTATCACCATTGACCTTTAAAACTTGTTCAATACTTCAGAGATGGATATTTTACAGAAATTAAACTTCTGATGTATTCTTTTTATTCAATGTTATAGTGACATTTACAAAGATAGAGCTAAGATGACATCACAATTTGATTTTTCAAAAGCTTAAACTTCTAGTTAGCAGTAATCAGTGAAGTACGCCTGTCGGTGTGAGCTGGCAGTAGCTGGTTGATTGTCATGGAGCCAACCGCTCTGACTGTTGTTGGCAGTTAGCGGCCTGGCACCGGTCTGTCTCGGGGGCTCTGAGGTCGGGACTCCTCTCTGCCTCCTGTCGCCGCAGTCGCCCCCGCTGGGTGCTGAGGCCTGGAAATGGGGTTGGTGCCACCGAGGAGCTGCATCTTTATTTTTACTTAATTTTAATTAATTTAATTTAAATGCCCGCAAGACCAGTGGCTACTGTGTTGTAAGCCACAATTTAGAATCAACAGATAGCAACTCTCTGCCTCTGGTGCCCCTCAGGGCCTGGCTGGTAACAGAAGGACTCTCTCCTGCTGTCACCACCTGCCACAACATGTGTTTCTGTATAAATTGACATCTGCTATTTGAATAAAGTATGTAAATTCCACCTATTTAGAAAAAGGGGTGGCCAGGCAGTAAAATTATGTTCCCTTCTACTAAATTTATCAAGATTATTTCTGGAACATAGGAAAATAAAAGAATTTTGTCTGAAACATTTTCCTGAAGGTTTTTCTCTGTTTGTTTTGTTCTGGTTGTAAGTGGAGCTCAGTCTTAGCCACCAGAAAGCAGGTGACGTGTATCGTTGCCCCAGCTTGTGCCGAGTGTGAGACGTCAGAGCCTGGACAGAGCGAGTGTCGTCCAGCCTCGCTTGTCTGCTCGCTTCTCTGTGGAGACAGACAAATAGAACGTCTCCCTGCCTTGCACAGTTTGTTTTCCACTGACTAGGTCTTGGAGGAGAACTTCTTCTTTCTCACGAGATGTGACCGTGTGGAATTTGTTGCGCTCAAAAGTGCAGTAAATGCCGCTGATTATAGCATAAAAATAAAATCATGGTAATTTTATGAATAGAGAAAGACAAGTCTGAGATAGGAAATTAAGAAGTAAAATTTTAGGGCTAGAGAGATTAAGAAGTTGTAGTGTATTCAATTACTTTTGTAAGTGTAATTGATACATTTCCCCCTTACAGATTATGAGAAGAAAAAATCAGTGCCGAGTTTTGTGGACCGCATCTTCGGTGGGGAGCTCACGAGCACGATCATGTGTGACGAGTGCAGAACGGTGAGTGGCGGTCGTGCTGGGGACTCACTGCCCAGCAGCCTGCCAGCTGTGCTTTCAAACAGAGGCTGCGCCACAGCCGTCCTCGGGCCGCCAGGTGCCGTTCGCTGCTGGCACGCGGGCCCTCTTGATATTGGAAGAAGTGATTCACGTGTTTTGCTTCCCTGACCCACAGTTCTCAGTGCTGTATTGTTCAAAGCTTAGGCCCCCGCCCCCAGTCTTACTCTGTGATGTTTACAGTGAATCTTTTCCTTCCTTTTACGTTTTCTTTTTTGGTTGGTTAAGGTCTCCTTGGTTCATGAGTCTTTCCTTGACTTGTCTCTACCAGTTTTAGATGATCAGGTAAGACTATTGAGTTCATTTTATTTAAGTAGATCTTTTTCCTGTTTAGATTTTATGGGGGAGCCTTGTCACCTTTTCCAAGTGTGTACATCACTAGCCTGTGAAGAATTTTTCTTAAATAGTTGAATGAAGAATGGGGTAAATACTTTTTTTTACAAAAAAGAGGGGACTGTGGTTGGAATTCTTTATAGTTAAATTGGTTAGTTTATATGTAAAGATGTATTTTTTCATATTAAAAGTTACTTATTTTCATTATTTAAGACTAACCACAAATCCCTTACAGTCCTAAGTTCATAGGTGTTAATAAAGACTATCTCAGTTTTAAGCCATATGCATTTGGTTTCTAGTAGTAGTAGGAAAAAAGAAAACAAGATATGAATTTTGGATAAATCATTATTCAACTTAATATGAATCGGGTCCTTTTAATCACTGTTACGTAGTGATTAAAGTCTTACAAATTTATTTTCTCTTTCCCCAAAACTGTCATTTCCACACAAAGAAAAAAATGAATAAAAAGAAACACCTACATGGGGACGGGGAGATGATGGGGACAGAAAGTGCACTGGGAAGTGGACAGGCCCATCGGGCTGCGGCCCGTGTCGAATGCAGTGGCTGCGTGCCTTGTCGCCCTTCCCTGTGGACTTCCCTTTCTGACTGTGGGTTTGCTTGTTTTGTCAGGATACCAAGAGTGCTGTTTAGTATTTGAGATGCACAAATTTTGTTCCGGGTATATTTTCAAACATTGTGGGAAAGCAATTACTGTAAACTAGGAGTAGAAAACCATTTATGTAGTCTCTTCACCAAATAGTAGTTGTGAAATTTTACTTTTGGCCCATTTTTTTTTCCATATTTTAAGAGTGGTAAGAAAAGTATAAATGATAAAAATCTGAAAAAGACAATGGAGAACGAAGATAAAGACAGCGAGGAAGAAAAAGATAACGACACTTACATAAAAGAGAGAAATGATATTCCGTCAGGAATAAGCAAGCACTTGCAGAAAAAAGCAAAGAAGCAAGCCAAGAAGCAGGCCAAGGTGAGTCACTGGGGGGAAGGCCACACTCCTCTAGTTTCCATTTGAACGACTGCGTGAGTCGGACGGACGTGGCGGACAGGCCTCGTTGTATAGCCAGCACTTTCACTTGGTCGTCCCAGAGCCGTCCCCTGCGTGCTCTCTGCTGGAAATCTCTTCCAGTAGATGCCAAGAAAAGGGACAGCTTTTAAAAAGTTTTAGTTCATTTTTAACGTTTTTGAGTTATTTATTCATTGACATCCAAACTTTAAAAATACATTCATTCATATGTACAGGTCCTCTTGACCCCCGTCCTTTTATGATACTCATAACCACTTCACAAGCTCATGTGTTCTCTGCAGTTTCTTTTGGAAAATATGATCAAATACAAGGATGTTTTTATCTCCTTTTAGAAATTATGCACATGGTTTTGGACTTTGTTTTTTGTTTGTTTCTACTTTATTAGATTCTTGGTCTATCCATTTAGGACACAAACATTTGTTTTTTAAATATTTTTATTTAAGAAAGAGGAAGGGAGAGGGGGAGAGAGAGAAACATCAATGATGAGAGAGTATTATTGATTGGCTGTCTCCTGCACGCCCCACATTGGAGATCGAGCCCGCAACCCGGGCCTGTGCCCTGACCGGGAAGTAAACGCTGACCTTCTGGTTCATAGGTCGAGCTCAGCCCCTGAGCCACACCAGCCAGGCAGGTTGTACCAATTTATATTCCCACCGGCAGCATCGGAGACTTGCTTTTTCTCCTTGTCCTCAACGACAGTGTGTTCTCAGGCGTCTAGATTTCTGCCCGTCTGATGGCGGCAGATAGTAACTTACTGCAGCTTATTCTCCACTTATTTTAATGTGAGTGAAGTTCAGCAGATTTTTATGTTTGTCATTTGTGTTTCATTTAAAGTATTCACTTACGTTCTTTCCCCATTTTTATTTTTTCTAGTTGAGCTTATTGAGGTGACATTGGTTAATGAAATTATATAGGTCTCGGGTACAGTTCTACAATACGTCATGTGTGTCGCATCTTTCTTGCAGGTGTGACTGTTCTTACTGAATCACCTGGGAGACTATTTGTGTCCTGTGTTCCCTTCTGCCCCTCTGTTCACGTTAGCCTCCCGGGCCTGTCCTCTTAGTTACAACCAGATGGTGACCCGTCTTCAGGCGGGACTCTCGATGAAATAAAGGCCTTTGTCCCTCCGCATGGAAATAGGCTGCAAATGGACAGTCCTCTGTACACAGGCTTCCTTGCTTCTCCCAACTTGGGAACATTTGTTTCCCGAATGTTTCCCTCCGTCTCTCTGTCCACACTAGCCCTGTCTCCTCAGGGAAACCAGCCTGAGTTGTGTGTGTAAAGCAAGCCTGTCAAACTCAAAGGCTACAAAGGGCCATGTAAGATTTAAGTTTATGTGGGCCGCAGAATAACAAGTTTCAGTTTTCGTAGAAACGTAGGTTTAGTTCGATAGAGACCTGCTGAATACAAAGGGCTGAAATAAATGAGTCATCGTTAACATAAAATAATAGAACACTTAAATAAAAATTAATATTTTTCTTGAACATTAACCGACCAGACACTGAATAACTGCACAAATTAATAAACGTAACGCAAATAAACCTATTTTTCTTTTCTCCGAAAGCAAAATATTTCCTGTTGCGCACACCGAACAAGTCAGCCCACGGTGAATGACGTGGCCACCGGCTGCTAAAATATTTGCTGCTGGTATTAGTGGAAATGGTGCACCTGTGTGTACCGTGTGTAAGGGAAATGAATGCAACACGATTATAGTCACCAGTCATTAGCGAACATTATAGTTCGTTATTAATTATGTATAACAGAATATCGTACAAATTAAGTTACAAAATCTTTATTAAAACGTTTCTTATCATTATATTGGCTGGGCCACAAAAATATTCGTTGTGGGCCGCGAGTTTGACATGTTTTGTGTAAAGTCACTAGAGGGTATAACAGTCTACTGCTCTGTCCAGAGCACTCCTCTTAGAACATCCTGCACATTTTTATTTGCCCTAGTATGACGGTGGTTTGCTGATTGGTGATAGTTTATTCCTGCTTTCAATCAAAAACCTTTTCTTCAAAACTTATTTGATTCCTGATAGTAAAGGAACTCTTAGGATCAGTTTTGCAAATAAATTCTTCCTTATCAACTTCTTTATTTTTGATGAATAAGCAAGAGAACCTGATGTGTTACATGTATGCTCTTTCTCTTCCTCTCTCAATTTTTAAAAAAATGTTTTATGCTTTTTACACAGAACCAGCGAAGGCAACAAAAAATTCAAGGAAAAGTTCTTCATTTAAATGATGTCTGTGCCTTGGACCATCTTGAAGATAATGAGTGTGAGACTGAAATGTCAGTTGAGGGAGAAGTGGATATTAAATCCGACCATATCTCACAAGAGGAAGTTATAAATAAAGAATATTGTGTTAATCAGAATGACTTGAATGGCCAAGAGAAAATGATAGAAAATGTAACTGACAATCAAAAATTCACAGAGGACGTAGATGTGAAAAGTGTCCGTGTGGATGACGACCTGGAGGTTTTGTCATCTTCTCCCACTGACTGTCCCGGGAGTTTGAACGGTGCCTGCCTGGATGCGGGGGGCGGTGGGGAAGTGGACATTTCTAGGGGATTCCGGAACCTGCACTTGGATGCTGCTCTTCACCCTGACGACATACGTGTGGAGATTCTGAATGGCAGCCCTGCTCCCGGGACCACGCTGTACGAGTGTGTGGGCCAAGATCCAGAAACTGCCTTCTGTACCCTTGCGAACAGGGACGTGTCCAGTGCTGACGAGTGCTCCATCCAGCACTGCTTATACCAGTTCACCCAGAACGAGAAGCTCCGAGATGCCAACAAGCTGCTGTGTGAAGTGTGCACCCGCAGACAGTGTGGTGCCCCAAAGGCAACTCTAAAAGGTACTGGTCCCTCCCAAGAGCACACTCGGTGTGGGGCATGTGCTGCCATCAGCAGGGCACTGCTGCTCTCATTGTGTCAGGACTTGGATGGCACCAGAAAATTCTCTCCATCTAAATATTTGACTAGGAGGTCGGATTACCGACCTTGATTGCGGGGCTTCCCAACAGTGTGCCCTTGGACTCCTCCCCTGTGGGTCAACGGTCCCGCGGGCATGGTCACAGCGGGACCCTGACGGGGAGTGGCGGCTGCCTTGCTCCTCAGTTTCCCACCAGCATTGGGATGGCCCTCACCTCCTAACTCCCAGGAAGCCACACTTTTTTTAAAAATTTTTTTAAAATACATTTTATTGATTTTTTTACAGAGGAAGGGAGAGGGATAGAGAGTTAGAAACATTGATGAGAGAGAAACATCGATCAGCTGCCTCCTGCACACCCCCCACTGGGGATGTGCCCACAACCAAGGTACATGCCCTTGACTGGACTTGAACCTGGGCCCCTTCAAGTCCGCAGACCAACGCTCTATCCACTGAGCCAAACCGGTTAGGGCTTTTTTTAAAAAAAAAAAATATTTTATTGATTTTTTTTCAGAGAGGAAGGGAGAGGGATAAAGAGTTAGAAACAAGGAAGCCACACTTTTAATTCCTCAGGTACTAACTAAAGGGACATGCCCAGTGCGAGGTCCTGGGAGCAAGGCTTTCTCAGCCTCCCTCAGAGGGAGACAGAGGAGCTTGGGGGAGTGGGACAGGGACTGTGGATGCTTAAGGACGCTTGCTAGATAGAATCGTTGAAACTAATTTTCAAGTCTAGTTTTTCATGTATTTACATGTCAACACAGAATAAACTGTTGATTCCACAATTGTTTTATTTTTTTAAAATTTTTAAAAAATATATTTTATTGGTTTTTTACAGAGGAAGGGAGAGGGATAGAGAGTTAGAAACATCGATGGGAGAGAAACATCGATCAGCTGCCTCCTGCCTCCTGCACACCCCCTACTGGGGATGTGCCTGCAACCAAGGTACATGCCCTTGACTGGAATCAAACCTGGGACCCTTTAGTCCGGAGGCCGACGCTCTATCCACTGAGCCACACCGATCAGGGCCACAATTCTGTTTAGAGCAGGTGTTGACAAACTAGTCCAGTGTCGCCTGCGCCTGTTTTTGTATGGTCTCTGGGGAAATGCTTTTCATACATAAATATTTGAAAGTTTATTTTATGGTAGAAAACACTAATTCTGAGCCCCAGTTAATTAAATGTTCTCTCTCCAAAAGTAATTACGTTATTTTCTTCAGTAGACTCGATCGTACTTTATTACATTTTGAGTTCCATCAGTAAAAATTTGTGGAAGTTTTTAATCTGATGTATAAATACCTACAAAATCCTTGATTGGTCCTTAGTCCATAAGCCCAAAATATTTACCTGGTCCTTTTCCAGAAAGTGTACAGTTCTGGCTTTTTCATCACAGACTGAATGTCTTCGAGTTCTAAAATGTTCACACTGCTATATTTTTTTCTTTTTTTAGGTGAAAAGAAACATGTTTACACCAATGCCAAAAAGCAGATGTTGATTTCTCTCGCTCCTCCTGTTCTCACCCTTCATTTGAAGCGATTTCAGCAGGTACCCATTTGTTACCTGAAATTTACTTTGAACATGTAACACCTGCTTTATGTCTCAACATAATACTTTTCTTTGGTTTTCTGTTACTTAATTCTAACGTCAAAGAAATAGGAAAGTAAATATGTGTTTGTAAGACAAAAGTTTTGATTAAGGTGCACAGTTCTGTTTTACTAGAATTCACGTTGCTCTTTTTAGTAATGTTAGCATTGTGCTCTAACCTTAGTTTTAGGTTAAAAAAGACCAGTTTACCAGTTACATGCCCCACTTAGCTGGCCCCAGTGGAGGCTGAGTGCTTCTCAGAAGAGTATTCTGCTCAGTTTTAAGAATCAGAACCGCAGGTCTAACGTGGCTTTCCCCGTTGGCGAAGCAGAAACGCTGTTTCCTCACAGGAGCACGTAGCCACACCGATCAGCTCGCAGTCAGTGAGAGACACAGAAGTAGGGCGGTGGGGCTGCAGTTTCCTTACCATGTACAGCTTGTGCGGGACAAGAACCTAAATCTGTTCCTCTTTTTCAGGCTGGTTTTAACCTACGCAAAATTAACAAACACATAAAATTTCCGGAGATCTTAGATTTGGCTCCTTTTTGTACTGCTAAATGTAAGGTAGGTAAAGTGTTGTTGGGAAAATCCTTCAAAGGGAAATCATCTTACTTCCCCAAATAGAGCAGCAGCTCACCAAGCGTGAAGTGGAGGAGCATTTCTGAGTGGAGTGGACCTTTGGCTTCTGTGCCTTCACTTTCAAGATCTTTGATGAATTGTTTTGAATGTTAGCGTTATTTCATTCAGTTCAGCATGTTTTGAACTCCCATTATTGTGGCAGATGTTGTCTGGAACTGAGAGCACAAAACTAAAGGTGAGCAGACATATTAACAGGCAGTCTGTCTAATGAGGCTCAGTGGCAAGATTGGTGCACACAGAGCAGGGTGGTTCCAGGGAGGTTTTGTTGAGTGGACACGTCTCAGCCAGCACTAGAGAAGGACTGGTGCGGCGAGTGGAGTGGCCATGTGAGGTGGTGTCGGGGGGTGCAAGCAGTTCTGGAGCTCACAGGACAAGGTCTGGGGAGTGTGGGGAGCTGAGCTAGGAACCTGGCTTTATTAGGCGAGCAGTGTGGAGCCACAGAAGGGGGTCATTGAAGATCTGTGTATCACATGGGTTCTTGCTGAAGCCTGGAGGCTGGGCTTTGAGGAGGAAATGACTAGAGGCAGAGGAACGAGTTGGGAGGCTGAGTTCAGTCTGTGGATGCTGGGCTTAAACTAGGGCAGGAGGAAAATTAACCAGACTTGTGGTCAGTTGGCCTGCAATATAAGACAGAGTCCTTTCCATAAATGCTGAGGGTGACCCAGAAAGAGGGGGTGAGCGTAGATTCCGGGGTCTGGCTGAATGACTGGGTGTGTGGGCAGAGGGAATGCCATACATTGATGTGGGAAACCCACGAAGGGCAGGTGGAGAAAGTTGGTAAAGGGTTCTGTTTGGGAAGGACTTGGATGAACTTGTTTGTGGCCCAGGGCAGAGGCAAGGATTTGGCCATCAGTGCTAGACGGTGGTTAAAGCTGGGAGGTAAACGCAGAGCTCTGGCTGTCAATGACCTCCAGGTGGAAGATGTGTCCAGTTTAAATGCCAGTCTAAGGACATCCAAAGTTTTACTTTATCCACAAAACTTGAAATGATAGGAATTCCTCTTCCCAATCTAAACTTTGCCTTGAAGCAGATTTCAGAGATGGCAGGTAGTGAATTGCAATTAGTATGTTCGTAGGCCACTGCCACTTTTGCTGGTAGCTTTGAATACAGGGCATCAGAAATCCAGCTTTTGCCTAAAGTGCCAGTGCCCTTTGTTGAGGCTTCAAGGGAAGGGCCACGTGTCCTTGACATCAGAGTTTCAGAGAACAAGACTGGAAAGGAGTATAGACTAAACAGTAGAGAGATCACGGTAAATTTTTCAAGTGCTGGTAACTTCCAAGGGTTGAGACAGGAGATACTGGGGATAAAGCAGGTAGATCCGTTAAGAGGCTTAGTGAAAAGGAAAAATGGCAGGTCCGTGAACATTTTAAGTCTGGGAGACTTGGTAGGTTTGGAGGTCAAGAGGAAAATCTAGAAGTTGAAGATACAAAAGGTTAAGGTCCTTGATGTGGGGAAGACCCTGAGGATGAGGTCATGGCATTACAGGGCGAACAGGCCCTCTGCAGTGTAGGTGAGGCCAGTTTCTGGGAAGGACAGCCGAGGACAAGTGACAGGGTTGTGCAGTCACCACCCACACGTACAATTGTTTCCCAGCAACAGCAGCTGTGGGTGGGTCTGTGATAAACTGGGTGTGGTGGCCATGCTGGTGCGGGTGGAAGGTTGTGATGCTCATGGTCTGTTCTCGAACGCAAGTGGGCATTCGAACCACCCGGGAGTCACTAGGCCCTGCGGGGTCTGAGCATCTGCATTTCTAAGCTCTCAGGTGGTCCCAGTGCTGCTGTTCTGTTACACTGTGAGTCTTGAAGATACAGATTTTATCTGGGAATGAGACCAAGAGGCAGGAAGAAATGGGACTGGAGGGTCCTGTTAGGATGCGGAGTCCAGGTGAAGCGAGGCTGGCATAGTTGTGCACCAGATTGGACTTTCAGTCAGAATCCTGACAGCTGAGTGACGAAGCTGACCTAGAACGGCAGGGACAGTACTGAGAGTCTGATGGACGGTCCCTGAGGAGGGTGGCTGGATTTGGGGTGAAGCAGCATTGAGCTCAGTGAATAGGGGTACCGATGACAGCGGGGTGTACGCAGCACCACTGGAGGGCGGGTGCTGGTTGGCAGCGGCCCCAGCTGGAGGTGCCTGTCCACGTCCATCCAGCCTGTAATGAGCGGGTCTGAGGAGCCCCCTCTGCTCTAGACAGGGACCGAGGCCAGAGGCAGAGCCAGC
The DNA here is from genome assembly GCF_028538775.1 of Myotis yumanensis. NCBI lineage: Eukaryota > Metazoa > Chordata > Mammalia > Chiroptera > Vespertilionidae > Myotis > Myotis yumanensis. The sequence goes on along the minus strand of NW_027223753.1, from coordinate 217,144,805 downwards.
CCCTCACTGAACCCAGGGGTGGGGGTTGGATGTTTTGAAATGTGACTGGTAGTTTTTAGCAGGACCAAGGGTGAGTGGTTGAGGCCTTTGGGATTATTTGATCCCAGCTCTCCCGAAGGAACTCGGGCAGGAAACACCACCATGGGGTGGCCTCTTTGTAGGAAGCGTGGGCTTGGCTCAGTGGGCGGAGAAAGTCAGATACAACCTCATGGGCGACCTCTGGAATACAACTGTCTTGCCCACATTTCCAGTATAAATGTGACGAGAACTAACATCTGGGTCCTGTCCGGTTCTACAGAATGTGGCTGAAGAAAGCACCAGGGTGCTGTACTCCCTGTACGGAGTCGTGGAGCACAGCGGTACCATGAGGTCCGGGCACTACACCGCCTACGCCAAGGCGAGAATGGCCAACAGTCGTCTGTCTGACCTTGTTCTCCGCGGGGATGTCCCCCAAGGTGAGCCCATTCAGTTCTGGTAACGTGGCATACACGTGGCAAACCCAAAAGTGAAGAACGGGAACCGTTTCATTTACACTTAATTTTCCGTCTCCTCGGCAGATTTTGAAATGGAATCAACCAAAGGGCAGTGGTTTCACATCAGCGACAGCCACGTGCAAGCTGTGCCTACAGCGAAAGTCCTGAACTCACAAGCGTACCTCCTGTTTTATGAGAGAATACTCTAAGTTTTTATAACAGCTGTGATAAAAATAAACAAGTGAAGACTAACTAAATCATGTTCACGGTAAATTACGCCCACACCAGGAGAAATCACGTGCTGAAACATTGAAGGAAACACCTGCAGACTGACCACGGTTTTGTCCTGTCATCTGTCGTCATGGTGTTCCCGCTGGCTCCCAGGTTCTGGACGGATTCTGAATCAAGTCCTCTGGTTACCGTGTCTGTGGTGGTTACAGCACATCAATAAACTGACTTACCCCAACACTTGTTTTATTACAAGAAAGATGGTGAATTGTGTTGACTTACCCCCACCAAGTACCATGTGACTGGCTAAGAAAGCTTCACTACTTGTGCTAACTTTATGAACATAGGTATTTGGTATTGGCAGTGGTGTGTGACAGGCAGAAGCGTCTTTAACACTGATGCCACGGTGGGCACGGCTGCGTGCAGGCTGACTGCCATTAACTGGCACCAGGCACCAGCTCCCTTCAACGCCAGCGTGTCGAGGGAGCCTGCAAACTGTCCGCCCAGTCCATTCCCTTTACCAAGCCTGTCAACAGTCCTGGGAGTTTCTCTAGGAATTTCTTTGATGACAGGAACCCTGGACTATGAAGTTACTGAAGAGGTGTCACTTTGTAACGTGTAGAGCTTAGCTGGGACCCTGTCAGCCATAGTGCTTCTAAAAGTCCTTCAGAATACCAAAAATATAAAATTTGAAAGTTTTCCAACACAAATGTGACACATCCCATAAAAATCAGTTAGGCTTTTACTGATCTTATGAAAGCAAACTTGGTTAATTTGTACGGGTCAGGAGGGGCATGCTCAGCTGTATCTCAGCATCTTTACACTTTGCTGCTAGAGTAAGGATTTCAACCCTTCGCTGCTAATGAAACAAGTTACTGTGAGTCTTAGGGTTTCCAGAGTTGTGATAAAAACTGGTCTGTCACACCCCTTCACAAGGCCAAGCCCCGCGAGAGCAGCGCAGACCATGTCTGAGTACACGAGCACAGCCGTGTTCGATACAACTCATGTACCAACAGGCAGCAGGCCCGGCACACACGGGGAAGAGGCCCCTGATCACTCCCACAGCCAGTTGCATGAACCAGGTCGAGTCGTCTTAGATCCAGGGACAGTGGTCAACAGAAACGAGGGTTTGATAGTAACAACACCTTTACTGCATTGTCCAGCCAAGGACACAAACACAACACTTCTTAACGTAAGAAAAACGCCAGGCAATTCCTAGTTCACTACAACTACGACTACAGCAAAAATTAACCCACTCAGTCATTCTGGTCGTCGTCCCAGTCTTTCTTCCCCGTGGGAGGCTTGGGCCCACCGGCTGGTTTTGCCATGATGATCTGCAACACAAAACAACAAGAACATACAAACTCAACCTTTAGAAGGAAGAAAAAAGATCACGTTTTTATTGGCCTCACTGAAGATTAAGCACTCATGTAGATAGAAGCCATGGGTTTTACAGTGCACATGAAATCCAGCGCTCAGCAGAGTTCCCTGCTTTCCTCAACATTAACAGCAACACCCACACCCATTAGGGAAGGGTGCTCATTCCCTCCAAGACCTGCAGGTCAACACCCATGGAGTCGAGAGAGACTGCCACGTACCACCAGCGTGAACCAATCAACATGCACCCGATTTGCTATTTATACACGAGTGTTGTCTTGCCAACCATCTTCATCACAATTTCCTTGAGGTTTAGGAACTTTAGGTCCACCTGCCAGTTTTGCCATTAAAATCTAGTAAGTTCAACACTGAAAATTTCTAGTCGCGCACCCGAGAACCACTCCAGCGGCAGGAAGCGTGTGGCATGAACCCAAGTTCACCTACCCAGTTCCGTGGCAAGTTAAAAGCACACACCAGAAGCCTCTGCTTCATCTACAATGTGCTAGCCCAGCATTACCACAGGACTAGAGGCCTCAACACTGGGAGCCCTCGGGGGATGTCAAACTGAAGGGGAGCACGGGCCTAAGCTGCAGTCGGACATCCTTGGTGCTGCCACAGGGGCGCTCACCAGTCCTCAGCCCAGCTTGTGGCCGAGTGGGGCTCCCCCTGTGAGATTGCACTGACCACCAGGGGGCAGCTCCTGCCCCCTGGTGGTCAGTGTGCATCATAGTGACCCATCCTTCTGCTGTTTGGTCGATTTGCATATTACCCTTTTATTATCTAGGAGGATTTGTTTGGAAAAAAGGGAGCAGGGAGGTGACAGTTTAGGGCTGAAATCAATTTGGGAGAGTCTAAAATTAGTTGGGTTTCCTCAGAATAGAACTCTCCAACTCATACTTTCTGAATCTCAAAACTAGAAACAGTATTGCTCCCCAAATTTATATTAAGAAATGTTTCTGGGTTTGGCTTCTGTTTAAAGCACAATACCACCCCCTTACCCGATTGGTTCCTCACCTCTTTTCAAAAGCTTCCGTAAGAAATATGAGCCTTAAATTCCTGGAATACTACTTTACAAACTGAAGTAAGTTCAGATTGAACTAAAGGCATTATCATTTCAGAATCTAAGTGTAGCTTGATTTCTTAAACAGTACCCAGACCAGTTCTCAAACTTTCGGGGCCTCGTAACCACCTGCACGGCTTCTTTAAAACACATTGCTGGGCCTCCTTCCAGAGTTTCTGATTCAGTGAGTCTGGGTTGGGCCCCAAAATTTGAATTTTTACAAGTTTTAGGTGATGCTGATTTGTGGACTGTTATTTGACAAAGGCCAATCCATCCCTTCTTCATTATGCAACACTTACAACTGATTTCCAAGTCCCGTCCCACAATATACGCTTCGCAAAATTAGGTACAAATTCATGGCAGCAACACACACTGGCGAGTGTGGTCAGAGGGTGGTCGGCACCTGTTTTCCCAAGTGCAGGCCAGGCAGACAACAACGAACTCAAGAAGCCCAGGCTCCTGTTTAAACCCAAGACCCAAAAGCACATTTGTGACCGAGGCCCTCGGCGACTGCAGCTACTGTCTCGCTGGGAGAGCTGACATCACAAAGGGTCTGAGTTAAGGAACTGCCTGTCAGAGTATCTGCTCCCATCTCTGTCCCCTTCTGCTTTTGATAGTTTCCATTCTTGGCCACATGCTAACTTTTAGAACAGGCATTTCCTTAGGCTTCCACTATGTTTACTTAAAAACTAGAAAATACATATTTTCAATGAAAACTACCCAATACATCAATGTAACAACGCCCAACTAAGGAATCTACCACACAAAGCCCAGCTGCATTTTGCTCATCTTGTGATAGGCAACGTGCTCTCTGGCACTGAGCTGCCGTCTGTATTCCTGCCAACATCACCAACTGGTCCCTGTGCTCAGGTGTCTAGTTCCCACCCCACTTGCTTCTCACAAGGTTAATTTGGCATAACTTTCACTTAATGGATGGATACTGTGCTCCCACAAATTACAAGGTTCTACGAAGTACGTATACTTCATTGCTTAGAATCACTTCTAGAATTTTGTAGAAAAATATATTTCATTAAGTTTCATCAAAAATATATTTCAAACACCTTGAAAAATTGTGAATTCAGGTTTGTCTCTGAGCCCAGTAGTCGTTACCACAAAATTTTTTTAGAAGCGGAGAAATACTATGATTTTTAATATCTTTAAAATCTTTTAGTCCTCCCCCTACACATAATTTGTCAGTCGGAAAGTTAAGCACCCAGTTCCTACCGTCTCATGAATTCCCTGTAAGCTGGTGACCTGCAGTGTCTGCCCTCTGTCCTGCCTCATTCCTCACCAACGTCGCCCTGAACTTCCTCTCCATGCTATTTTACAAAGGGCCTGAAAACGATGACTGTGAACCAGATCTGTTTAAAGACACTGGCCCGGCCGGCAAGGTTCAGTGGTTGATCATCGATCTATGAACCAGGAGGTCACAGTTCGATTCCCGGGCAGGGCACATGCTTGGATTGGGGGCGCAATCCCCAGTAGGGGGCGTACAGGAGGCAGCCGATTTTCTCTCATCATTGATGTTTCTATTACTCTCTCCCTTCCTCTCTCTAAAATCAATTTAAAAAAAAACATATTTGAGGGGAAAAAATAAAGAATAAAGACACCGTTGCTGGCCCTCCTACACCTGTCAGGCGAAGATGAAGGCCACTCCTGTGAGCAGAAAGAGAACTGTGCTCGGCCTCGTTCCATGAAAACACACTATTGAGCCCCACGAGTATTAGTTTTTCTAAAGATCAGAACCCCCCTCCCCTCACCTGATCCACTCTGAGCACCGTGACGGCGGCGTTGGTCGCCAGTTTGATGGCCCAGTACTTCCCCAGGTACGTGTCCAGGACACCAGCCTCCAGCATGTCCTTCACGGCAGGGACTTCAGCCTGTGGGCAGAGCAGGTCTCCCTTCAGGTTCTTTATGTGGAAATGTTTACAGGACAAAAGTGCCACCCTACACACCCTATAGGAGGTTACTGATAAAGCAAGACAGTAAGTTCTCATCCCTTTTCCTTTTACACAAGTATTTCTACTTGCAGGTTTTGCATTCACAAAACCAAGTTCACAGAGTTTTGTCCAAATACCTCAATATCTAATCCAACGTTTTTGTTTCCTTCCTGATGCACTGCATAGAGCTTGGAGATGACTTCGTTGGCTTTAACCCCCGAGTTTTCTGACAGTGCCCGGGGAATAGCTTCAAACGCCTCCGCAAACTTCTTGATGGCGTACTGTTCAAGCCCAGGACACGTCTGCAGCAGAAACAAGCTTGTTCATGTATTTGTTCAAATCACAGGAGGAAAGCCACTGCACCCGAGAAAGCTATACCTCTCCGTAGGACGTGATCTGCTTGGCTAACTCGATTTCTGTTGCTCCACCTCCAGGCACAAGACGTTTATCCTGTAACATGTAGAAAATGTCAATGAGCAGGAGTTTTCTTTTCTGTGCTCGGTTCCCGTGCTCTACCCAGGGCCTGCTGGTCAGGACCTGTTCCTCACTCCCTAAGCACAGCTGTGACCCAGATGTAGAGCTCTGGGCGTCGGTACATGACGGGGGAGAAAGCATGAATGGGAGCCTAAGAGCTGTGCCTGTGAAGGAACCACAACCATCCCTTCAAGAACAGCTCACGATCTCAGGTGGGACAGGGCTCTGCTTCCCACCAGCCGCCCCGGGAAGGCCGCCCCGCGCTCAGGAGTCTGCACTGCGCCTGAGCCCTGCAGCGAGCGCCACCTCCAGACGCCTTGGGACTGACCCTGGTGAGAACTTTGAAAGTGTTCACAGCGTCATCGACCGCCCTCTCCACGTCGTCCATCAGGTTGTCCGTGGAGCCTCGGAGCACGATGGTGGAGATGGCCCCGTCCTCCTTTTCTGTGGGCCAAGTGCAGACGTTTGGGGAGGAGTGAAGAGCTCGAGCTCCCGGGCTGCGGGCACCTGCGCCCCCCCCCCCCCCCCCCCCCGCACCTACCGTGCTTGAAGACCACCACCTGGGTGTCCCCCACTTCTGAGAGGGAAACACTGTCACAATGCCCCATTTCTTCAGCCACAGGAGGAGTCTGGAAGAAAGCGACCGTTGTAACAACAATAACCAATAGGCTTGGCCGTTTGTTAACGTGTCCAAAATGCATACCAGCCTAGGCAGAGCTGTAGCACCAACAGTCTTACACAGCCGCCGGAGGTCCCACTTTGAGTTCAGCCTTAAAAACAAAACCCAAAACAAAGACCTTAATAGAAGCGTTGATTCCAACAGCTAGAAAACAACACAGAGATTAAGCAGGAAACTGTACACTGGTCCCCACGCCACACATTTTTGAAGGTCCAAGCTCAGAAAAGGTTTGGATTGCACGGGGAGCCCAGGTTGGGGGTGGGGGTAGGGGCGGCGCGGGTCACGCATTATTCTAGAACAGGGAGCTTCAAGTCCCCGTCGACACTGAGGGCTCAGCTGTAAAGCATGAGGGTACGTAGGAGACGTCTGCTTTCCTGTGGCAGCCACATGAGGGAGAGAGCAGGGATTTACCGCTCATCAGATCAAGTACGAGAAGAGGGGGGATGGTAGAGGACCTGTCCAGTGCCTCATGTCCTGACCCCACTCTGGTGACTGTGCCAGGCCTCTGCCAGGAACGCCTTCCCTCCCTCTCTTCAAATGACACCCCAAGATTCAGTTAGTACTTTTGCTCTTTGATCGAATACCTTATGCTTCCCTTTTTTAAACAGCCGTCAGGTGTGCTGAATTTGGTAGTGCCGCACCATCAACAAGCCCTTTAACAGAGGTGAGCAGAAGGAAGCAGCCCTCACCTCACCAGCATGACGTTGTACTTGTTTGCGTAATGGAGAGCCATGTCTGCCACCTTGCCGCCCGTGACGATGACGTTCGCACCGGTGTCAGCAATAGCTTTGACTTGTGCGTCCATGAGGTTTTCTTCTCCCTTACTGAAATTCATCAGCTCCTCAGCAGTCTTTATCAGCACTGTTCCCTAGCAACACAAGGAGGAACTCTCTTTAAAACCATCTCATGGCTTTGATGTTCAAAGTCATAAGATAGCATTCTACTGAAGACATAAAGATTTGGGAAAAACACGAAAATCCACGTGAGTGTATTATGAAGCAGAATACGGAACCTTTACAATAGACACCCAGCTTGTTCCCTGCCTCCCGTTCCAAAACGGACACCTGCTCCCTGACAGGCACCTTGGCGGAAAGGCTAGAAACACCGCACGTTCGATGTTTTGTTGGGCAAGGGTCCTGGCGTCGGACTTTGACAAATAGTTACCTAGGTAACAATGTGGTTCTTCCCTATACCAACAAGCATCTGCCACGTGCAAAACGACAATGATAGGCTTTTCTGTACCGGGCAGACGTTTTTATAAGCATGTGGACTGATGACCACTGCCCACCCAAACCTGTCACACTTCTGAGCCCATCATCAGCTCGGCTCCAACAATCTCGGGATGAAGCCAGCAGTGACCCATAAACTTCAAACTTGACGTAACATGTATTTAAAAAAACACAAACGTATAATTTTAATTACGTCAGCATGTTTTTCTTAGGATGCTACCGAAGCCCAACGTCGCCTTTTAAAACACGAATGAACAGCACACAGCACTGGGGTTCCCCATGGGCACTCTGCTGCTGAGTGTGTAACTCCTATAGCGGTCAAGGGCCATCTTTATCACAACAGAAACCACACCACTGTGTAAAGACTCACACTCAATCTTCAGTATTGGAATTAGATATTCAAATATAAACCCGGCTTTAAAAACCAGACATGACCTGAGTTTCCAATGATTACACAGTATTCACCGGTTAAGAGCAAACCACCCCTAGAACACAGAATCCTGTAGCCGCCTGAGCGGGCAGCCCCGGTCTCCCTCCCAGTGCTGGTACCTTGGTCTCGGTTATCATGCCGTCGAAGGGACACGAGTACACAGCTATCTTCGCGTCTTTGACGGAGGTCACGTCCCCTTCCACTTCCTTCTTGAAGACCATGCCGTGCAGGACCGAAGAGGACCCGACGCCCGCGCCCTGAGGAGCAACACCAAGGCCACAGTGAGCGCACAAGCAGCACCCGGGCTGTGCTGTCTGCAGTCACCAATAATACCTCTTCACTAGCGACAGACTGCAGCGCTGACCCTGGGGAACGGGTGGGAAGGGGCCACCGATATGGGGGAGGGGAGTGGGCCTTCAGTACAGTGGGAGGCGCCAAAGACAGAAAACTGTTCTCGTCCACCCATCCAGCGCCCCTCCCCCACCCCAGTACTGGGGGCCGAGGGACAGGCACACTCAGGACTGGGGCAGAACAGAGAACAAGCATCGTTTCAGATCTCCCAAGTTCACCACTTAATAATGAGGGGGCACTGCATGGAGTCAGAAAACAGCCTGGGCACCTTCACACACACAGAGCGGGCACGTGTGCTTGTGGAGGCTAAACTTCCGCTACATCCACAGTCATATGGCAATGTGCACAACCACGAATTCTGGTTTTAATATACCAATCAGACATTTTTATGAAAAATACAGGCTTATTTCAATGCTAACATTAAAGTTATTATTGCAGAGCAAAGGACAACTTCCATCCCAAACAAAACTGCCCAAGCTTGCGGCTCTAACGCGGCACATCCAAAGAATATGAAGATCAGTGTTTTGCTATGCACGCTCTCACCCTTCAAGCTATCATGGAAGAACGACAACTTTAGCCCTAACAGGCTTGGCTCAGTGGATAGAGCGTCGGCCTGTGGACCGAAGGGTCCTGGGTTAGATTCCGGCCAAGGGCATGTACCTCGGTTGCAGGTTCCTCCCCAGCCTGGGCCCTGGTCAGGGCATGTGCAGGAGGCAAACAATTGATGAGTTTCTCTCACATCAATGTTTCTCTCTGTCCTTCCCTCTCCCTTCCACTCTCTCTAAAAACCAATGGGAGTTGACTGATGAAGAAGTGTCATTACACTTAAAATATCCTCGGGTGAGGATTAAAATAAATGAATCAATCCTAAGTGCCAAAACCCAAGGCAAGGTTTAGGTGTAGATTAACACAATTTTTCCCCCCAAAACAAGTAACTTATCTAGGTCATGTCAAATGCATTTTCTAAACTTACCAGAATCTTACAAACTCTGATGTTATCCACGTTGAAATGGCCCGACTCAGGAAAGATGGACACTGTTGAGAAAGAGGAGGCATGAGGAGCTGCAGGGGGACAGCGAGGAAGCAGCTCCGCCGTCAGACAAGGGATGTTGGATCCTGACTCACCACAGGCCTGAGCAATGAGCTTGGCCAGAAAGGCTTCGTTGCCGTACTGCTTGCTCATGATGGACGTGTGGAGAAGAGACGCCACTTCGTCAACATCCCGGAGGTTTTTGGCAGAACAACAAACCAAACTGGGAAGAATCTCATGGGCTTTCCTGCAGGCGATTTCATAGCCTTCGATGACCTGACGTGTGAAATGCAAAAACCGTTCTCAAAGACATACTTTTGACAAAGCAGCATATTATGGCGACCCCATGAACACGTACATTCATTTTCAATATGAAATAACAAAGCACATGTCCAGAACGACAGTCATGGCAGAGCCTACGAGTTAGGACAGCCATGGGCGAGAGGCCACATCTGAATCCTAACCACCACTTATAAACTACAAGGTCTCAAGCAACATTTGCCTGAGGCCTCACCCCCTTCTCCTGAAATGGACCGGGGTCATTTTATTAGCCTCACAGGCAGGCTCTGGTGCGGACGAGGCGGGGCCTGCAGAGCCGGTCCACAGCACTGGCAGAGGGAAGGCTCACGCTGCTGGGGCTCTGAGGATGGCTCTTGGAAGCAGTGGGGGTGTGCATGCATGAGCACACACATGCACACACGTGAGCACACACATACTAACTAGGACACTAAAGTCAACGCTTGCCTCAGAGACCGACAGGCCGATCCTCAGGAGCTCCTCCGCCAGCTCCAGCAGAGCGCCAGCAAACACCAGCACGAAGTTGGTGCCGTCTCCAACCTCTTGCTCTTGCATGTGCGAGGCCATCACGATCATTTTGGCAGCAGGATGCTGCACCTGGTGGAGGGGGTTGAGTTTAACAGCAAGTTAAGACACCGGATATTTAAAGCAATACAGCCATTCATTCCCATTTCTTCTTCATCAGTCAACTCCGATCTCCCAGGGGCCAGTGACTCCACCGCACAGACCAACGGTGTGGTCACGAGGGGACAACCAGGCACCCTGGTCCCTGGCCACACGTGGTCACTGTGAAGGGGAATGACCTCAGTGTGTATGCTTTTCACCTGCAGTCGCCAGCACGTCCATCTCCACACACCAGGTCAGGGCGTCATTGTGCGTTCACTCGATTAAAAATGAAGTACAGTGGGGCCTTAACTTACGAGTGCCCCGACTAACGAGTTTTTTGAGATACCAGCTGTCTCCCGGCCGATTTTTTGCATTGAGTTGACAGAGCAATTTGAGTTAACGAGCTTGGTCTCGAACGAATTAAACTCTTAAGTCAAGGCCCCACTGTAACTCCCACCACTAGTTCCAGGCCTTTTAAAAAAGCTTTATGAGAGCTAAAACAGGTATCATTTAAGTGGGGCATGAGTCTCACTTTCTGTGTTTATTCTTAATGTAAAGGAATCAATTGTGATTTGAAAAAGGGGAATAGAAAATGTTTCTTCCAAAAAAGTATACCAAGATTTTAAGTGAATTTTCCCCCTTAGGATTCAGATGCTTTTTTAGAAATGAGAAAGGGCCCTGACCGGTTTGGTTCAGTGGATAGAGGGTCGCCCTGCGGGCTGAACGGTCCCGGGTTCGATTCCGGCCAAGGGCATGTACCTTGGTTGCGGGCACATCCCCAGGCAGGGGTATGCAAGAGGCAGCTGATCGATGTTTCTTTTTTTTTTTTTTTAATATATTTTATTGATTTTTTTTTTACAGAGAGGAAGGGAGAGAGATACAGAGTCAGAAACATCGATGAGAGAGAAACATCGATCAGCTGCCTCCTGCACACTCCCCACTGGGGATGTGCCCGCAACCCAGGTACATGCCCTTGACCGGAATCGAACCTGGGACCTTTCAGTCTGCAGGCTGATGCTCTATCCACTGAGCCAAACCGGTTTTGGCTCATCGATGTTTCTAACTCTCTATCCCCTTCACTTCCTCTCTGTGAAAAATCAATAAAATATATTTTTTTAAAAATGAGAAAGGGGTACCAACTGACGGTGAGAAAACTAAGAAGTCAGTACTATGATCACATCATGAGGATTGTATCCCCACCACAACCGAGCGACTCCGAGAACAGCACCGCCCACGACACTCACAATGACAAGTCCCTCCAGCATCTTGTGCCATTAAATTTGTTTTATTCAGAACATTAAGGATATATTATTTAATAAAGTGAGAGAAATGTTTACACGCCTATAGGGTTTCATTTAAAAGGACTAAGTTGCCCTAACCGGTTTGGCTCAGTGGATAGAGCATGAGTCTGCGGACTGAAGGGTTCCGGGTTCTATTCCGGTCAAGGGCATGTACCTTGATTGCAGGCACATCCCCAGTAGGGGGTGTGCAGGAGGCAGCTGATCGATGTTTCTAACTCTATATCCCTCTCCCTTCCTCTCTGTAAAAAAATCAATAAAATATATTTTAAAAAATAAAAGGACTAAGTTATGCGGCTTTAAGAGCCAAGTTCAGGAGCATTTGCTGAGGGTCACGCGGCCTCTGGGACAGGCGGTGACAAGTGCTGACTGTCCCAATAACCTGCGGCCGTATCTCTGCTACCGACTATGCCGTCAGAACAGCGCCGTTTCACTGTCACAAAGCCAAACAAATGGTCTTTTCTTAAAGCCGCCGCTCTGAGCATCAGCTGTCCCTGCCTCGGATAAGTCACTTCAGTGCCACACACTTCAGACCAGACAGCACAGCCATCTGTGTGCTTAGCAACCTACTCGTTGTTGTTAATCCTCACCTGGGGATATTTTTCCATTTACTTAAAATTAGAAAACAAATGTTTTCACTGATTTCAGAGGGAGGAAGGGATAGGAACATCCACGATGAGAGAGAACCATGGATTGACTGGCTGCCTCCTGCACACCCCCCACCGGGGATCAAGCCCGAAAAACCAGCCTGTGCCCTGACGAGGAATCAAATGCTGACCCCTGGGTTCACAGGCTGAGGCTCAACCACTGACACACCCGCTGGGCTCCGCTGATTGGAGAGAGTGGGAGGGAGGGGGAGAGAGAGAAACACTGATTGGTTGCCTCCTCCATGTGCCCTGACCAGGGACGGGGACCGAGCCTGCAACCAAGGTACGTGCCCCGGACCAGAACTGAACCCAGGACCTTTCAGTCCTCAGGCCAGGGCTGATCGGTTTCCTTCCAAAAGCACCCGACAGGGGACCAAACCCAAGACCTTCTGGTGCATGGGACCAGGTCCAACCAACCGGACCCAGCCGGACCGCCCAGGGCTGAAATGAGGTTTCTTCCAGGTTAAGATCTACTTAACCTTCGAGTTACCAACACAATTCTTGGCTTTTTAAAGGACGCAACTTACTTCCAGCTCTCTTAAAATAGTCGCCGCATCATTTGTCACAAACAGCTTCTCCAGGTGGTTGATAACCATTTTGTTCATTCCTGAAAGTTAAGTTAGAAAAACAAGTCCATAACCATTCAAATCCTTCTCCAAATACCCAGGAAACTCTAGTTAAAAATCTGTTTCCATGCATTTCTTAAACTGGAAGAACCCACCCCACTCCAACTCTCCCACGGCCCCCAACGCACACCCAGGTCATGCCTCCCCTCGCATCTCCCCAGTTCACTTGGGAAGATGCCAATCTCGTCTCCTTTTTGATCAATAAATATAAATCATACTAATATACACAGAAGGATCTACTTAAAAGTATGTTATTTCTCTGCTGATTCATCTGCATTAACTAGATTCCGTTGATGGCAGGAGGCGAGAGACCCTTCTCCCTTAAGTCCCAATGTCGGTGTGAAATGCTGGGCACCTGTTATACTGAATGGAGCTCCTGCCTAACAGCCAGAGCCACAGTTTTCCTATCGTCTCCCGAGGACAGACAGGAGCGTCTGATCCCTACTTTCCTACAGGGACCTGAGCTGCTGATTCAACACTGGAACCTGAGTGGTGTCGCTGGACTGAGGTAACGTCCAAGCCGCCCTGCAGGCCGCTCTCCAGCGAGCAGAGTGCCGTGGAGCCCGTGCAGCCGACAGCGGAACTTGGAGATGGATTACCGTTCGGTCCGTACGCCGTGCGAGTGGTCTGGGCAAGCTCCTTGCAGGCCTGGATGTTCCTGTACACGGCCTCTTCCAACCCTGAGAAATGCTGGGACAGACCTTCTGGTTAGAACACGAAACAGGAGCCTGCCTTCCCAGGGACAGTGGGGTCGAGAGTGACAGCACAGCCCCCGGACCGTCCTGCCCACCAGGCGAGGCAGGCGTGAGAGCCCGGTGCCCGGTGTTCATGATGCAGAGGCCCCGCCAGCGTCACGGATGGAACGCGGCCCGCAGGGACCCGGGAGGGTCTCCACCTCCCTCTGCAGGGAAGGCCGCGGGCTCCTCCAGGTGGAAGCACCGACCCGACTTCCAGGGGGCAGGGGAGGAGCAGCTGCTGTGTCGGGGCCTGAGCTCAGCGAGGCCAGCAGCTCGGGTCCGGGAAGTCCCGCTGGTGCACCTGCCCCCACGCTCAGGCCCCGAGGGCAGGTTCCCGATGCAGCTCAACATCCCCCTTCACACACAGAACGGAAGGAGCGCTGCTGCGATCTGGATGCTCTGGACTTGGGGTGACTGTGGCCTATTTCCCGAGCTGCTTCCCCCAGCACAGCAGCCCCAGGAACCACCGCGCGGAGCTCAGCCCCTCGCCCCCTCCCGCCCGCGGGCCAGTCCTGCACCCAGAAGCCCACGTGCGAGCGGACACCGCCTGGACAGGACGGCGGTCCCTGCGGAAACCCTGACAGCGCCGGCCCAGGGTCCACGGGCCCCAGGGTCCACGCAGAGGAGCTGTGACCCCAGCAATTCAACTCCAGCCTCGAGCTGACGCCGTGTCTCAGCCTCCTGCCTCCTCCCCGCTCTCGCCTCTGAGCCGAGCCAGGCCCCCTGAGCTCCATCTTCTCCTCCCCGTCCTCCGTGGCCACACCCCACCCCCAGGGCCGGTGCCCACGGGCCCCTCCGGCCGGGACACCCGCACTGTGGCCGGGCGGCCTCCCCTCCGCCCCTGGGTCCCTCCCGGCGCCCAGCCCTCCGTCCGCGCCGCCATCGCCGAGCTCCCTCCTGCTCTGGTCCTGCTCCGGCCACGGCTGCCCCAGCGTCTAAGCCAGTGACCGCCACGCTGTTCTGCCCGCAAGAAGCTCGCTCCCGAAACTGTCCGAGATGGGGCCTCGCTGCCGGTGTCCGTAACTGACCGCAGGGAACGGGGGCAGAGCGAGGCCACCGGGAGCAACCGGCGCCAGGCCGTCCCGGAGCACGGACACAAGGGGAGGCTCCGGGGACACCCGGGTCCGGCCGGAAAGCAGCGCGGGGCGGGGGGGACAGGTCCCCGCGGGCGCGCAGCTCCGGGGCCCCCTGGGCCCGACCCCCATCGCAGGGGCTGCGGGCCGAGCTCGGCATCCTCGGTCCCGTGGGGCCCGGACCACGTGGCCCGAGGACCGACGGCCCCGGCCCCGCCGCCCTCCGCCGCCGTCCCGGAGGGTGGGGACCAGGCGCGCGGCGGGACGCGAACCCGGGGTCGCGGGGGGACGGAGGCGCCCAGGCCGGACGCGCCCCCACCCCGGGCACCGCCCTTTCTAGAACCTTCTCTCCCTCCGACCGCGGGACCGGGAGCAGCCGCCCTCCCGTCCGCGGCCGCCACGCCGCCCCTCCCCGGCCGGCGCCCTCACCTTCGCTCCCTCCTTGAGCATCTGCGCGAAGCCGGGGGCTTTGGGGACGTGGAGCGCCATGGCTGCGCCGCGGGAGCCGTTCACGCGCCCACCCGGAGAAGCGAGGGCCGCACAGCCTCCTGGGAACGCCGCGCGGCCTCAGGCCCCGCCTTCTCTCCGAGGCCCCGCCCCTCCCCGCCGCTGGCGGCAGCCTCGCGAGACGGAGCGGTTCCCGTGCCCAGACCGCGCTGACGATCCCCGAGCAGGTCGATCGGCCCGGCGGGGCGCGCTGTGGGCCTTCGGGTCCGCGCACGCGCAGGCCGCCCAGGCGAGGCGCCCGCTGCCGACGGCTCCGGCTCTGCGTGCGCGGGGCGTGGGCCGCCGGGTTTCCCGTGTCCGACCGGAGGCCGCGGCTGCAGCTCGGATGAACTTGCGCGTCGTCCTGCAGACCCGCCGACAGGGTCCAGGCAGGTCCCTTCCCGCCCGGAGCCCGGCCTGCAGGGCGGTTCGCTGTGAGCGAGTCTGACGCCGAGAGGCCTGCGCGGGGGGGAAGGTGCGGGGCGCGGCGAGGAGGGGCGGCTGCGGCCCCGGCTCCGGCGCCGGGGTGGGCGGTCTGGGTCTCGGGCCGACGGCCGTGCCCGGCGCCCCGTTCGGAAGCGGTGGCTCCTCCGGCGGGTCAGCGCTGTGGCCCGGACTCGCCCTGGACGGCAGCCTCGGAGCCGGCGGCCCCCCCCCCCCCCCCACCCGGGGCGGCGCGGGTTCCTGGTGTGAAACCTCCCGCTCCGCGCGGCTCTGGCGGAGTCTCCCCGGGAACAGGGAGGTCGGCGCGGGCCCGGGCGCGGGGCTGCGGGAGGCAGCGATGCGTGATTCTCACCCACGTCTCTCCCTCTCCCTTCTCCTCTGAAATCAGTAAACAACATTTTTAAAAACAGAACTCTTTCTGCTCATGAACCAGGGTCTGTTTCCTTCCCGAGATGCCGGCGGGGTTCCCGTGTGAAAGGCAGCGGGGAAGGTGCAGACCGGCCAGGAAGCCTGTCCACTTGGAAGAGAAGCTCTCACCGCCCCGGAGCCGGTCCCCACGCAAAGCCGGACCGAGACAGGGCGTCTGGGGAACAGCTGACGGCCGCCCTGCACCCGGCCGGGCAGCTGGGCTCTGACAAGCATTTTGGTACCTTGCCCTCGACCTGGACTGGGTCAGGGACAGAGTCAGGGACAGGGTTAGGGACTGGGTCAGGGACAGGGTCAGGGACTGGGTCAGGGACAGAGTCAGGGACAGGGTCAGGGTCAGACTGGGTCAGGGTCAGGGTCAGGGACAGGGTCAGGGACTGGGTCAGGGGCAGGGACTGGGTCAGCGACTGGGTCAGGGACAGGGACAGGGTCAGGGACAGACTGGGTCAGGGCCTGGGACAGGTTCAGGGACTGGGACAGAGACAGGGTCAGGGACTGGGTCAGGGTCAGGGACTGGGTCAGGGACAGGGACAGGGTCAGGGACAGACTGGGTCAGGGCCTGGGACAGGTTCAGGGACTGGGACAGAGACAGGGTCAGGGACTGGGTCAGGGTCAGGGACTGGGTCAGGGACAGGGTCAGGGACTGGGACAGGTTCAGGGACTGGGACAGAGACGGTCAGGGCCTGGGTCAGGGTCAGGGACAGGGACTGGGTCAGGGACAGGGTCAGGGTCAGGGCCTGGGACAGGTTCAGGGACTGGGTCAGGGACAGGGTCAGGGCCTGGGACAGGTTCAGGGTCAGGGACAGGGACTGGGACAGGGACAGGGTCAGGGACAGGGACTGGGTCAGCGACTGCGAGGGACAGTGGTCTCTGCTCCAGGCCTGTTGCTGTCAGACATCTCGTTGCATGGAATCTTTTATACGACCCATGGGGAAAACGTGTCCTGTTAACCACTTTTTATTTTACGGCCTCTATGATCTTACGTCTTTTCTCTTTCTCTCTTTTTTAAATATATATTTTTATTGATTTTAGAGAGAGGAAGAGAGAGAAACATCAAAGATGAGAGAGAATCATGGATCGGCTGCCTCCTGCACACCCCACAGTGGGGATCAAGCCCACAACCAGGGCATGTGCCCTGACCGGGAATCGAACCCTGACCTCCTGGCTCATAGGGCAACGCTCAACCACTGAGCCCTAGTGGCAGGGTGTCGGTTATTTTTTATTAAAATGATTTCCATTGGGATTTTCATTAGGGTGAGTGAGTCTCAGGGGAATAAAGTTAAGGGAGAATCTATTGATGTGTGGTTGGCTGGAGCAGTTGCGTTTTCTCTGTGCTATTTGATGCAGCTGTTTTCTGTCCTTCACGGATACTCACTCTTCTGACTCCGCCTAATTGCACCCAGGAGGTGAAATCCCATCAGGCAGGAGTCCTGACCCAGGAGGGTAATGGCTACGAAGTCCTTTCCAGGAGATCACACTGACCCTGTCCCTGACCCTATCCCTGTCCCTGTCCTTGTCCCTGACTCTATCCCTGTCCCTGATCCTGACCCTATCCCTGTCCCTGTCCCTGACCCTATCCCTGTCCCTGACCCTGACCCTGACCCTGACCCTATCCCTGTCCCTGACCCTATCCCTGTCCCTGTCCCTATCCCTGTCCCTGACCCTGGCCCTGACCCAGTCCAGGTTTCATCCCGCCTGCATCATCACACGGGAATTTAGGAAAAGATCATCTAACAATTAGAAATTAACTTTCCAAGATGAAAAAGGAAAGTTATTTAGAAATCAGAGCAACAGAGGAATCCTATATAACAGCCGTGGGCAAACTACGGCCCGCGGGCTGGATCCGGCCCATTTGAAATGAATAAAACTAAAAAAAAAAAAAAAAAAAAGACCGTACCCTTTTATGTAATGATGTTTACTTTGAATTTATATTAGTTCACACAAACACTCCACCCATGCTTTTGTTCCGGCCTCCGGTCCAGTTTAAGAACCCATTGTGGCCCTCGAGTCAAAAAGTTTGCCCACCCCTGCTATATAATAAAAGGCTAATATGCAAATTGACTGAACGGGTGGAACAAACAGTCGCTATGACGTGCACTGACCACCAGGGGGCAGATGCTCAACGCAGAAGCTGCCCTCTGGTGGTCCGTGCACTCCGACAGGGGGAGCAACGCTCAGCCAGAAGCCAGGCTCACGGCTGGTGAGCACAGTGGTAGTGGCAGGAGCCTCTCCCACCTCTGCAGCAGCACTAAGGATGTCCTATGGGGAGTGGGTCTAAGCCAGCAGTTGGACATCCCCCAAGGGCTCTCAGGCAGCAAGAGGGTGCAGGCCAGGCTGAGGGACAGCACCCCCCCCCCCCCGAGTGCATGAATTTCATGCACTGGGCCTCCAGTATGTTTAGAAAAATGTAATAATACAGTCACTTATCTCAAGATGACTCACATTTGCCAAAAAATTACCAAGGAGAGAAGGAAAAAGAAGTTAGCAAGGACAATGCCTGTCTCCACGCCCAAGTGCTTTCTTACTCGAGGTGTGGGAATGAAGTGTGGCAGCAATCATCTCAGGTAGAAGCTGTACTTTAACTCTAACCCTGCTGTTTGGCTTCTGTACTTACTGCTTTGTTTAACAATAGAAAAGTTACTTTGACTTTCTGAACTCATGTATGCTATCCCAATGGATTGAATGCTCCATTTTTGGTGGTTTGAATATCCCATTGATGGTGATCTTACTGGTTATCGAAGCACATCCTTCTGTACCTGGGAACCAGGACAGCACAATTATCCTAAATTGCCTCAGTGGCCACAGATAATGCGTTCCGGTTGACTCAGTGGTCCCAAGGCCAGGACAGCACAATTACTCCAAATTGCCTCGATGGCTCCAGATCATGCGTTTACGTTGACCCTCTAGTTAATGTGTTTCTGTCCATTCAGTGGTCTGGAGACCCAAAACTATAATTTAACTAACTTGCTCAGTTCTGCTTCTGTAAACTGCTTTTTTGCAAACCAGGTTCCTCATTCCAAAGCCTGAGATGTAATCAATACCTTTGTGATTTTTTCCTGTATAAATCTGGTGTTGGGGCTAGGTAATTACTATGAGATTTGAGAGAGCGAAATGCCCCCTCGTAGTCCCGGATTTGCAATAAATGCGACTCCTTAATTCGACTTCTTGGGGCGTCCTTGTGTGATTCGCGGGCACGTTACAGCAGGGAGACTGTTAGGCCCTCATCAGGACCTTAGGGGCTGAGGTGTGTAAGGTGATACCACTCCTTCCCATAAGCTTTCTGTATGATTTCTCACGCAGCCCAAGTGAGAACAGGTGTGGGTGCAAAGGTGACACGCAGACCTACTGATAGTAGCAGCAGGTGACAGATAGCAGCCAGGGCCACACAGACAGAGACTTGAGGAACCAGAGAAGCATCATTGATGATGGTGATCAGGTAAGGTGATCACCGGGTACAAGTAAAATACGTAACTATTTTTGACCCTTTTACGTGGCCAGTGAACATGTCAAATACACTTAAATTCTATCAAAAGTGACTTAATTTTTAAAAACATTTCTTGGTTCTTTTTGTAAATTTTATATTATTTTTTAAGTCTTTATTGTTGAGATTATTACAGATGTCCCTCTTCTCCCCGCCCCCCCCCCCCCCCCCCCGCCCACTGTCCCCCTCCACCTGGTTCCTACTCCGACCCAGGCCTTCACCACTCTATTGTCTGTGTCCATAGATAATACATATCCTAAATAATAAAAGGCTAATATGCAAATAGACCAAATGGCGGAATGACCAGTTGCCATGACACGCACTGACCACCAGGGGGCAGACGCTCAATGCAGGAGCTGCCCCCTGGTGGTCAGTGTGCTCCTACAGGGGGAGCGCTGCTCAGCCGGGAGCCAGGCTCATGGCTGGCGAGCGCAGAGGCGGTGGGAGCCTCTCCCACCTCCACAGCAGTGCTAAGGATGTCCGACTGATGGCTTAGGGCAGTGATGGTGAACCTTTTGAGCTCGGTGTGTCAGCATTTTGAAAAACCCTAACTTAACTCTGGTGCTGTGTCACATATAGAAATTTTTTGATATTTGCAACCATAGTAAAGCAAAGATTTATATTTTTGATATTTATATATTTAAATGCCATTTAACAAAGAAAAATCAACCAAAAAAATGAGTTCGTGTGTCACCTCTGACACGCATGTCATAGGCTCACCATCACGGGCTTAGGGGAACGGGCCTAAGCCATCAGTCAGACATCCCCCGAGGGCTCCCAGACTGTGAGAGGGTGCAGGCCAGGCTGAGGGACCACCCCTCCCGCCCCCCAAGTGCACGAATCTCATGCACCGGGGCTCTAGTATGCATATAAGATCTTTGTTTAATCTCTTCCCACCCCCTGCCCCACTTCCCTCTGAGAATTGTTTGTTCCATTTCCATGCCTCTGATTCTATTTTATTTACCAGTTTATTCTGTCCATTAGATTTCTCATTTGTTTATTTTGATTTTTAGATTCAATTGATGATAGTTATGTATTTGTTGCCATATTGTTGTTCATATTTTTTATCTTTTTCTTCTTCCTCTTCTCAAAGTATATCCTTCAACATTTCATATAATACTGGTTTGGTGGTGATGAACTCCTTTAGCTTTTTCTTATCTGTGAAATTATCTGACCTTCAATTCTGAATGATAGCTTTGCTGGGTAGAGTAATCTTGGTTGTAGGTCCTTGCTATTCATCACTTTGAATATTTCTTGCCACTCCCTTCTGGCCTGCATAGTTTCTGTTGAGAAATCAGCTGACAGTCATATGGGTGCTCCCTTGTAGGTAACTAACTGTTTTTCTCTTGCTGCCTTTAAGATTCTCTCTTTGTCTTTAGCTCTTGGAATTTTCATTTTGATGTGTCTTGGTGTGGGCCTCTTTGGGTTCCTCTTATTTGGAGTTCTGTGTGCTTCCTGGACTTGTAAGTCTATTTCTTTCACCAGGTAGGGGAAGTTTTCTGTCATTATTTCTTCAAATAGGTTTTCAATATCTTGCTCTCTCTCTTCTTCTGTCACCCCCATAATTCTGATGTTGGTGCACTTGAAGCTGTCCCAGAGGCTCCTTACACTATCTTTGTACTTTTGGATTCTTACTGCTTTTTGCTTTTCCGTTTGGGTGTTTTTTTGCTTCCTTGTATTTCAAATCATTTATTTGATTCTCAGAATCCTCTACTTTACTGTTGAATCCCTGTATATTATTCTTTATTTCAGTCAGTGTATGCTTAATTTCTGACTGGTCCTTCTCCATATTTTTGGAGGTTTCTAGAAGATTCTTTAGCTGAGATTACAGTGGGAGAGTTGCTATGCAGGAGACACCCCTGTAGAGCAGAACTTGCTTCATTGGGGCTTTGGTGCTCACTGAGTCTGCCCCTTGATGTGTCACTTATGGATGTGAAGAGTTGTAATCTGGATGGTCTGACACTGACCACTGGGTACACTGGCTCTTGGGTCTCCAGGGAGGTGCAAAGTCAGCCAGTGCCTGGGGCCACCCAGCAGGAGCTACAGAGAGATCTGCAGATTCCTCCTCTTTGTATCGGGTTTGAAGTGCCCAGGGGAGGCCCAGCTGTGAA
The DNA here is from genome assembly GCF_028538775.1 of Myotis yumanensis. Classification (NCBI taxonomy): domain Eukaryota; kingdom Metazoa; phylum Chordata; class Mammalia; order Chiroptera; family Vespertilionidae; genus Myotis; species Myotis yumanensis. The sequence goes on along the minus strand of NW_027223753.1, from coordinate 217,123,302 downwards.
GCAAGGCAGGCTGGTGCTGGTCCTGGATCTTGGGCCTTTTATCGTTAGGTTTTGGGCTCCCTCACCCAGCTGCAGCTTGTCGAGAGAATTTAGCCTGAGTAAGGACAGGCCACTCATATGCAAAAGTTGTTGCCAGCTTGGGTGGGGCTGTAAATTGGGTGAGGCGGGGTCTTAGGGAATCACCTGAGCAGAGCAAACAGAAATGGCTGCCCGTCAGCCCTGCACCGGGAGGTCCCAGCACAGGAACAATGACCGCTGCGAGCACCTCCGTCTGGGAGAAAGCCGCCCAGAGTTCCTGCCCCGATGCCAGACAATCCAGTTCCTCCTCATATGTGTCTGTGTTCCCCAGAGGCTCGCCTGACGCTGGAGCTCAGAGGAAGCAGGACCTTGTAAGTTCAGTTCGTGGTGCCGGCCTGTTAAGCGGAGCAGCTGGGTCTCCAGCAGCCTGTGTCACTGAGCCCCAGTCCACACGGTTTTACAGCCCATAGCCCTCACTGCCCCTAGGGGCTTCTTTCCCAGCTCTGGGACCCTGAGCTGGGGGTCTGGCGTGGGGCTGGGACCCCTTGCTTCTCTGGGGTGGCCTCCGCAGAGACAGTCTCCCTCCTGATTAAAAAAAGCGGCCCCCGTGGGTGCCGGGCCAGCCCGTTCCCCGCCTCTGCACCTCCTACCCGTCTCAGTGCACTTTCTTCTTTACTCCTCTGGTTGTGGGGCTTCCACTCAGCCAGCTTTCCAGCGGTTCTGGATGATGGTTCTTCTGCATTTTAGTTCTAATTTTGATGTGCTTGTGGGAGGTGGCGAGTACAGGCATTTACCTACGTCGCCATCTTCCGTCCTAAGTTTCTGCTTCCATCTCTTGGTTCTTGGTGGAGGGAGCTTAACTTACCTGAAACATTCGTTTATAACATCCCATTCCACCGACATGATGTAGGAGTGAGGTGCTACCGCGTTTACCGTTACCAAGTGCTCATGGCGGTTCCTGTGATGTAGGAGGTGCTACTGCGTTTACCGTTACCGAGTGCTCATGGCGGTTCCTGTGATGTAGGAGGTGCTACTGTGTTTACCGTTACCGAGTGCTCATGGCGGTTCCTGTGATGTAGGAGGTGCTACTGCGTTTACCATTACTGAGAGCTCATGGCGGTTCCTGTGATGTAGGAGGTGCTACTGCGTTTACCATTACTGAGAGCTCATGGCGGTTCCTGTGATGTAGGAGGTGCTACTGCGTTTACCATTACTGAGAGCTCATGGCGGTTCCTGTGATGTAGGAGGTGCTACTGCGTTTACCATTACTGAGAGCTCTTGGCGGTTTCTGTGTTGTTGGAAGCAGTGTGGGGTGGCTTCCAGGCAGGATCATAGCTCTCACTCTGTTCAAGACCCCGAGGCAGTGGAATTGCTCCCATCAGAGTGTCGGGGTGGCTCAGATCTCTGCGCCTCCCGTGGGTTTGTGGGACGTGGTGACAGATCGCACCATCCCAGCCCTTCTGTGCCCCTTCCTAGAAGACTGCCAACTGCAGTCCTGTTTCCATGGAAAACACCCAGGAACATGCAGGAAAGCAGCAGAGAGAAATGAGCTTGGACGTCTCTGAGCTGACACTGCTGTTGGCACCGCGGGCGGCGTGGGGACGGGCGTCTGTCCATTCCTTGGGTGTGATGGAGACTTAGATACTGAGTTTCCCTTCAGACAACGCCAGCTCCCAGCCAAGTCACTCAGACCTTTGGAAACAGACTCTAAACTAGTGTGTGATACCCTGGAGGGGAAAACAAACCGTGATTTAGATCCACAGAGTGCGGACTGCGCTGTGCGGCGTGCTCAGAGAATGAGCCGGAGCAGGTCATCAGGGATGGCCAGGAGAAAGCCCCGCTGCGCCCATGAACTCTAACCTGAGACGCACCTGTGATGTTCCCAGTCAGTACCTGCTGCTCCCCAGCTCTGGGAACCCCGGGTCCTTCAGTCACAGGCTGACGCTCTATCCACCGAGCCCAACCGACGAGGGCAGGAGCGTCTTCATGAGCTTTTGTGCACCAAGCCGTGCTCACCACGCCTGGGAGCAGCTCGGCGCCCACCTGAGGACATGGGGAGACGGGGCTGTTGATGTCGTTTCGTAGCGACCACGGCGTTTGGGGGTTCCTCCTTCAGATTCGTTTTGCCACAGGCTGGGTGCCATGTCACTGCGGATGGCAAAGGTCAAGAATGGTGAGCAGTGCCAGCGGGGTGGACCCCATTTAATTGGCGATGATGACGAGAGAGCCCGGTGAGGCAGCCCGAACAGTGAGAACTTTAGCCCAGCGGTTCCCGACGTGGGCACATGCCCCAGGGGTGGTGGTGGGGGGCGATTTGACTTTAAGGGGCAATTTGAGAATGAGTTATGAACAGTGAAGTTTTTGCATTTCTTGTGGTTCTAGGGGCCTCATACAGTATGTAAATATATGTTGTAACATCTTTATGCATTTCAGTTCTCCGTTATATGTTTTGAAACTTTCTTTGCTATTTTTCATATCACTTCATATTATTATTATTTTTTAAACAATTTCTTAGTGATTTTTTCCTCGGTTCTCCCACTGTCCTTTCGTCCTTTTATTTTTCTCTTTCATGGCTGCCATGTTCTTTGGAAGCTTGTCTAGACCAAGTTCATGGCCTTTTAGGCTTCCTCCATGTGAACAGGGGTTCACTTTTTGAATAATAAGAATTCTATGTCACAGGGAGGGGGCATCAGGATTTTAGAGATGCTGAGATGGGCCACGGCCAAAACAAGATTGGGAGCCACGGGGCTGGAGTGAGTGGTGGGCAGCTGACTCCCATCTCAGCGCAGGCCCATCCTCACTCCATCCATCTTGCAATAGCTCGACCCTGAGTTCTAGACGATGACATCTTTGGACTCGCTTACGTGTTCTATGCCAGGGTTGATCCAGTCACAGCGATGACGGCATCTCCTGTCAAGGGTTCACCCTGAGCCCGGTTCCCTGTGCTGAGCCCCTCTCGCGCTGGCTCGGACCATTGTCACAGCCACCCTGATGAGAGCCCTCCAGTGACTTCCCAGAGACTCAGAAGTTCAACCAAACTGTACCAGGGCCTCCAAGGCCCGGCAGGATGGCGCCCATCCCTGCCTCACGTCCTGCTGTGTTCCCCCTCAGCGCGCGGAGCTCACGGAGCACACGTCCTTCCCGCTTTCCCCCAGCAGCCCCGCTGCCTGGCCGGTGCCCGCCCGCTGGGCGTGGATGCCTCCTCCTTGTCCTTCAGGACCCAGATCAAATCCCATCCCCAGGAGGGCTCCTTGACAACTGTCTAAAGACCTTCGTCTACACCACTCTGTTGTCCCCATCACAACACCTAATACCCCCTGAAAATGTTCATGCTAATTAATTCTTAAAAAATCTCTCCACCAATAAGAATGTCATCTTCCTGAGAATTTGGACCAAACATATTTGTTATTATTATGTTTCCAGCTCTTAAAACAGTGCTTGGCACCCGTTAGGTATTCAATGAATGAATGAACTCTGATTTTTGGGTCAGGGAGCTGAAGCACAGAGAGGTTAGGATATCTGTCTCAGGACACACAGCTCCCAAAGGACTTATCCAGGCTTGAGGCCGAAGCCCATTTTCTAACCACCGTGCTTTCAGACACCAACTACACAATGTCTTTACGTCGGACCTGAGCTCAGATAAAGATTATAATGAAATCTAAACTTTGGTGCCCAAGAGGGGAATTCTGGTTTTGCTTTAGTCTCCGAAGTTAACTGAGTGGCGAAGAGCTGCTTATGAGCTGCTGTGCGTGAGGCACACTTCTCAGGAGTGCTGGGCTTCCCAACTCAGTCAGGATCGGGCAGCGCCGTGAAACTGTCCCGGGTCCTAATCGCTCGGTAAAGACGGATGCTTTCATTTCTCCGGCAGCTGGACTGAGGAGTGAAGCTTAACTAGACACACAGCTCCACACATTCTCTGTGAGAAGGTTAAATGTGAGCGCAGAAAGAGCAACTAATTCATCCGACCACCCTCTGTGCTCCCCCCACGTGTCTATTTTAAAATAGTGGCCGTATGGTTAGCAGAGAGCACCCGGGGCTGGGCTTGCTTTACCGCCACATGTGCTGCGTTCTGTGCGAGGACTAGGCTGTGATTTCCGAGTTCTTCCGGCTCCTTCTCAGGAGCTTCTTTCACGTCATGTCACACCCTGTGAAGTGTAATGGAACGACGCTGGTTTCATTTGATAGATTAAAAGGAATCAGGTTGGTTTTAAAAAGTTATGCTGCAAATAATAAAAATGATAATAGGAAATACATCCCGTAACACGGATGCCGTATTTCCTGAGCCTCCTGAAGCCCGGCTTTACCCTCATTACAGGAGCCTTAGCCTGGGCCCGACCACTGTGTGACAGGAGCACGGGTGACACAGGGTAAAGTGTGTGTGTGTGTGTGTGTGTGTGTGAGTGTGTGTATGCGAGTGTGTCAATGTGTGTGTGCATGTGTGTGAGTGTATCTGTGTGTTTTGTGTCTGTGAACATGGATGTGAATGTGTATCAGTGTGTGCGTGTGTGCATACATGCGTGTGTGCGTGTGTTTATGAGGACATGAGCGTGTCTGAGTGTGTGTTTGTGTCAATGTGGCAGGCACAGCCCGTCTGTGGTCCTGCTTCTCGGACCTCCTGTCAGTGAGAACTTCCCTTGCTTCTCCAGGGACTGTGCCAGCGAGTTAGCTTCCTTTGCCGGCAACAGAGAAAGCTGAGGAGGCGGGTTGGGGGGCCTGTGACCTGGGTCCCAGAGGGACTGCTAACCCTAAATCAAGAAGCTGCTCGCACTGCGGGGGGTCCCAGGGCGGGCCTCCCATTTGTCTTTCCCCATAAAAACCCTGCTACGCACGGCCGCTCGCAGACCAGGAACAATGCGTCACCAGCAGGCTCTCGGCCTCCATGGAGGTGGGTGTGTGCCGTGTGCTTGCAGATCTGCCAGGAAGAAGCCAGGAGAGGTGTCCAGGTCTAAAGCAGCGTGTGACCTGCGTCTGGGGGGGCAGCGCTTCCTGGGCTGAGGGCTGCTGATGGTGAGGTCTGCAGTCGGCGAAGGTTTGTGCTCTTCCTGTTCTTGACCTGGTCTGTGAGGTGGGGCTTAGGAATAAGATCAAACACTAACCTCATGAAGACTTTGCGTAGAATTAAGCAGCGTCCATCTCAACGTTGAACTTGACCTTGTGGCTTGTGTTTATAGAGGATTTTTTTTAAGTGTTTCAGTTGTTCAAAGAGTGGGGAAAAAAAGGAAAAGAATAAAAAGAAGGAAGGGAGGGAGAGAAAAAAGAAAGGGTAGCCAGTGTTGACCTATGAACCAGGAGGTCAGGGTTGGATTCCCGGTCAGGGCACAGGCCCGGGTTGCGGGCTCGAATCCCCAGTGGGGGGCGTGCAGGAGGCAGCCGATCCATGACTCTCTCTCATCATTGATGTTTCTATCTCTCTCTCCCTCTCCCTTCCTCTCTGAAACCAATAAAATATATATTGTTTAAAAAGAAGAAGGGGTACACCTAACCTAAGAATAGTTTCCACCTGCTCAGGCCTGCTCCTTGCTTTTGAGTGCGTGGGGACAGCCGACAGCGCAGCGGCGTGAAAGGTAACTCGTTCTGCATCACTTTTCCTCTCCTTCGCTGCTTCCATTTTTCTTTTAAAATATTACCAAGCAGCCTGCAGAGGGTGCACTTTCTTAACGTAGGCCTTTCTAACCACTTCCCAGAGAGGACATGTTTTACGAGTAAAAACTATTGTCCAAGAGGAGAGGGAGGGTGGGACAGCCTTTCTCTTCCCTCTATCCAATGTTACAAAGCAGAATCTCTAAAGGGCACAGGGCACGCGATCTCTTTCAGCTGAAAAATCAGTCTCTGTGACTTCCTTTTTTAAAAATAAGATTGATTGATTTCAGAGAGGAAGGGAGAGGGAGAGAGAGAGAGAAACATCAGTGATGACAGAGAATCACTGATCAGCTGCCTCCTGCACGCCCCCGTACTGGGAATCGAGTCCGAAACCAGGGCATGTGCCCTTGACCAAAATCGAACCCAGGACCTTCAGTCTGCAGGCCGATGCTCTACTCACTGAGCCAAACCAGCGGGCGCTATGACTTCCTTTCTTTAGGTGGAGCTGGAGTCGTCAGGCCCATGTCCTCCCTCATGGACTGCAGTTTTTCAATTTGTTACATTCTTGGGGCTCCTTTTCCCTCACGTGTGTGTGTGTGTGTGTGTGTGTGTGTGTCCCCCTCCTTCCATAACAGCCTTGTCTATAACGCACGCTGCACATGTCATTGCAAAGTTTTTTAGTCGTCACCATTAAGCAAGTGAAAAGAAACAGGTCAAATTAATTTTAAAATAGACCCTATTTACTCCAACTTATCAAATTTTCGTCATTTTACTGTGTAGCCAGCAGAACATTAGTGCAGTATTTCACATTCCTCTCGGCCCAAAGGCTCCTAAGTCTGGTGTGAATTTCGCCCTCCGGCACGTCTCCGTGCGGCCAGTGGCTGCCGACCTGGCGCCCAGCTCTCCTCTCCTCCTCCCAACCACAGCTCCCCAGCCCCACCCAAGCCACAGACATGAGTCCCACAGGCGCTCTGTGCGGGGCCGTGTCTAGTCGTCTACTGGTTTGGGTCACGTGGGAAAACTGGGAAGCGACGCGTGTTCCTGGGGGAGACTGTCACCTCTACTCTGAGGTCTTGTCAACGGGCTGTAATAATATTTCTCAGCCGGCCATTTCTAAGTGGCTCTGCCTCCCTCCGTTTCGGTGGGAGGGAGGATGCTGGGACCTCCCACTGTGTTTTCTGAGCGTCATGAGAATACCCTCTGGTCCTGCCTCCTACGGGCCGAGGGCGGTTGACCACTGTTCACTAGGTGTTTCCGCTTCATGTTGCGATGCCCTCCGGGTTGGGTACTGTTATGACCTCTGTGTAACCTTGAGGATGCACGTGTCAGGGAGTGTCCAGGACCCCGCAGAGCAGGGATTCCACGCTGGGCCTCACGACTCCTGATGTGGCTCTTTGACTTCACGCTCCGTGTTCCCCAAGTTGTGGGCATGTGGACCTCAAGGCGAGGACGCTGGTGAAGAGCAGAATTCTGCCTGTGGGAGATCCCGTCAGCAGACGCCTCCGTCTTACAGGAACAAAGACACCCACCCCTGAGCCCGGGGGCTGCGTGGTTTCTCCTTGAGTTTCCAAGACCAGAACCCAGGGCTCTCCCTCTGCGAGGAAATGTTTCCGGATTTAAACTCCAGTTCATAGGCCATTAGCGATCCTCTCTACAGAGGAGGCGAGAGGTTTCAGATTCTTCTCAGATCAAAAAAGAACTGACATAAAAGGTTTGCTTGGGGTCGTTCGCCTCATCCTGACTTTGACTTGGCCTTGGTCTATACTTAGCATTTCAGTTTCAGGCCCTGCAACCTCCGTGGAGGGCCAGCCAGAGGCCACGGGCGGCCGGCAGCCGGGCTGGTGGTCACTCCGAGGCCAACGCTATCTGCGCCTTGGACATCCCCGCTCCCCTCGGGTGCCCTGGGACCCGCCCCGGAAGGTGCTGTCGGAGCGGACGGCTCCCTGGCTCCCGTCTCTCATGTTCAGATCCCGATTCCGCTCCCCTTTCTCCCCGGGGCTGGTTCAGAGGAGGAAGGCCTTCCCGAGTGCGTGCGATGGGGCTGCTTTTATAGATGATGTTTATTGATTTCAGAGGAAGGGAGAGGGAGAGAGAGAGAGAAACACCAATGGTGAGAGAGAATCATGGACCGGCTGCCTCCTGCACGCCCCCCACTGGGGACCAGCCTCCAACCCAGATATGTGCCCTGCCCGGGAGTGGAATCATGACTTCCTGGTTCATAGGTCGACGCTCAAGCCGCACACACTGCCCTCCCTTTGAGTGCAGGACCCGCCTGGTGCCTCCTTGTTGCTGTGACCTGCCCTCCCCACACTGTGGCTGTGGCTGGAGAGAGAGGCCGGCCTGGTGGGCTGTGGGCTGGCGTTCACCTCTGGGGTGTGATGCATTCTGCTACAGAAAACGGGCGTGGTCTGGAGGGCGAATCCCAGGACTAGAAGGGAGCAGTCTGCCCATGGCCTACGCAACAGCCGTTTCCTCTCCGTCACCACTCCATGCAGGTAGGACAGTGGCCTACGTTAGTCATGAACATCCTACTTGCTTTCGCAGTTTGGAGGGTAAGCATGTGACCCAGTTTGGGGAACGATTTCCTCCCTGACCCTAACACCCCCCCACCCCTAAGGTGGTGTGGGGATGTGGTGTGTGGAGCCGCGGCAGCCATGGTGAGGCCATGAGGACATAAAGGTGTGGGAACAACAGGGAAACTCATAGGCGGCCCTGGCTTCACCGAGCTGTGAACGAACCAACCCTACATGGACTTTTTGTTCTGTGGGAGGGTGTCCGTCGGTGAAGACATTTACCGCGTGTTCTGCTAAAGGCAGTGTCTTCGCTGGCATGGAGACTCCTCTGCTCCAGGCACTGTGTGGATTCTGTGGTCGTCTCACTGCTCCATGCAGATGAATTGCTGTTCTCTCTCCTTTTGGATGAGTAAACAGACATTCAGAAATGTAGGGTGTTTTGTCCAACGACGTGGCGGGCAGTATCCTTATACCTACGTTTCAGTCAAAGTGACACCCCCACTGTTACCTTTAATCAGTGGTTCCCAGCGTGGGGCACACGCCCCAGGGAGGCAGTTTGATGTTTAAGGGGGCGATTCCAGAATGAGTTATTACAGTGAATGTTTTGCGTTTCTTATAGTCCTAGGGACCTCAAATACAATATATAAGTAGATATTGTGACATTTATGCATTTCTGGTCTCTATTATGTTTTGAAACTTTATTTGCTATTTTTTCATATCACTTCATATTATTATTGTTTTTAACAATTCCTTGGTGACTTCTTCCTTGGTCCTCCCACTGTCCTTTCATCCTTTTATTTTTCTCTTTCGTGGCTGCCAGGTTCTTTGAAAGCTTGTTTAGACCAAGTTCATGGCCTTTTAGGCTCCCTCCCCGTGAATAGGGGTTCACTTTGTTAACAATAAGGATTCTGTGTCACAGGGGCCACCAGGATGTTAGAGATGCTCACGTGGGGCCAGAAACAGGCTGGGCACCACGGCCTTCGATAGGAGACGGATGGGAGGGGTGGCAGGAGCCTGAGGACGGTGCTTCTCTCCACCGGGGACGTGACCTTTGACTCATAGCCCTCAGGAAATCTCGGTTTTTATTTTAGTATGTGATCCTCGCTGATGCAAGCCTTTTATTTCTGTTGCCCATGGCACAGGGCTGTTCGAGGTTCTCTGTCTATAAAAGGCAGCGAGCAGAGCGCCTCAGACGTGTGCCTGCCGCGGTGACATTGCCGCGGCTGCTAACTTGGTCTTTTCCACGCCGTCCTCTGGAGCCCGTCCCTAAAAGCTCTAATTTGGGGACCGGAGCTGAAGCAGCTCAACGGGATCTCGCCTGCTTGTCATTTAAATAGCTGAGCCCCTGCCACGGCCGGTTCAGCCTCTCGTCTTTCAGTCCGCTCAGCAGTTCTGCTTTCACATTTGGCCGATTTGTGAACGCAAAACCTCCTTTTCTTTATCCACTGCAATCGGCATCTATAAACAGCGCCGACGGCGGGAGGGGGGGCGTGGACTCCACATTCCCTCCATAAGTGACCTCAGGGGGACGGCAGGACCCACGGGAGTGGAGCGCGTGGTCCCCGCGGCTCCCGGTGGGCACAGAGGTGTGCACCTGGGTCCTCGCGCCCATGATTCGCTGTGGGACCCTGGCAAGGGACTCGCCCGCCCTTTGCCTCAGTTTCCACATCTGTAAAATGGGGTGATGGCAGTGCTGACCTCACAGACAGGACTAGTTACAACATGTGCAGAGCCCCGTGTTCAGATTTCGGTGAAATGAACATGCTGGGCCCCTGTTCCAGTTTCGAGGTGAGGACACTAGATTGTCGATCCAAGCGTGAGGCCCTCCTGAGTGTGGGGCCCAGGAAGCTGGCCCTGGTCGTAGGACCGTTGTGAGGATTAAGTGAATTCTTGTATTTAAAGCCCTGAGTGTAGTGCCTGGCACAGGTGGGATCCAGGTGAATGTTAGTGAAAACTGAAAAAGAAGCAGCGAGGGCCTGGCCGGCGTGGCTCCGTGGCTGAGCGTCGACTATGAACCAGGAGGTCACGGCTTGATTCCCGGTCAGGGCACAGGCCCGGTTGTGGGCTTGATCCCCAGTGTGGGGCGTGCAGGAGGCAGCCGATCCATGATTCTCTCTCATCATTGATGTTTCTCTCTCTCTCCCTCTACTTCCTCTCTGAAATCAATAAAAAAATAAACAGTTAGTGAATCTGGGAGCTGGAGACCCTGTCACTAGCTCAGGGAAGGAAGGGGTCGGTGGGAAGCAAGGCTGGGCTGCCCGGGGCCCCTGCCCTGTTCGCATACGTGTCCACACTGTGCTTCTTCGGGGAAGGCCCGTTATCCAGCTGGCGTTTTTAATGCTTTGAATGTTCTGTGCACACAGTGGGCAGTGGCAGTGCCTCGTGAGCGTGGTGTGTTGTTATTAACTTCACCTACAGCCTCCAGATGAGACCGGGGCCTGTACCAGCCCTGTCCCTGGGCGGCCCCGGTCCCTGCCCGATGAAGCCACATGAACTCAGAGGAGTCGAGTAAATGACACTGGGCTCTTGTCATCAAAAATGAACGAAACATACACGTGTAAATCCTTTTCAGAAGATAAATGTGTGAGTGATGCATGAGTTTCCCCGGGAGCTCAACCAGGGGTGACGTAGGTGATTTAAAGGAAACCTTCTGGTTGGAGTGTTTGCAGTGTGACCAGGTGCCAATTCATTGTCCCTGCCCTGTGGGCCCAGCCAGGAGGCCCGGCTGAACGTTCTCCGGCGTTAGTTCCTAACCTGCCCTGACGAACATCATCCGGAACCTCTCGGGTCAAGGACAGACACAATTTTCTTGAAATCTTTGTTTGAAAAACCTAAACAAGTACAAAATACTGTCTATATTGTGATTAATCTCCATTTGCTTTTTTTCTTGGTAAAAAGGGAGTGTCATTCTTGTTCACTGTGAATTTCAGAATGTAAATTTGGGAAGAGAATTCTAAAGGCACGCTGTGAGGCTCTGCAGAGTTCTCTAACATTTTGAATGTAGACATAATCGTAGCGGCATTCAGAGTACGAGTTCGCTGTCGTTAGTCCGGAAGGCTTTCTAAAGCAATGCGCCTCTTTCCTGTGCAGGAATGCTTTCCTGGTAGACAGACAGCTTCCATTTCATGGACCTCGGCCCTGAGGGCACCGGGCATGGACTGATCTAATTCGAATGACTTGGCTTAATTTGGCAAACGGTGAAATACGGGTTCTTCTCTCAGTCACGTGCACCCTGGTTGGTGAAGCCGCTGTGAACTCCGCCCTAACTACCGGTAGATTTAATACATTCTCAAAGCTCACAAGAGGCCCCGCCCATGTGGCTCAGTGGTAGAGCGTTGACCCAGGAGGTCAGGGCACAGGCCCGGGTTCCGGTTCCATCTCCACCCAGTGGGGGGTCTGCAGGAGGCAGCCGGTCAATGATTCTCTCTCATTGATGTTTCTATCTTTCTCCTTTCCTTTCTCTCTAAAAATCAATCTAGCCCTACTCAGTTTGGCTCAGTGGATAGAACATCGGCCTGCGGACAAAAGGGTCCTGGGTTCGATTACAGACAAGGGCACGTACCTGAGTTGCAGGCTCCTCCCCAGCCCTGGTCGGGGCCCTGGTCGGGGCTTGTGCAGGAGGCAACCCATCAATGTGTCTCTCTCACATCAGTGTTTCTCTCTGTCTTTCCCTCTCTCTTCCACTCTCTCTAAAAATCAATGGGAAAATATCCTCAGTTGAGGATTAAAAAAAAATTCAATATAAACATTTAAAAAAAAAAAAAAGCTCAGAGGAGATGCCTGACCTTCGCTGGGTTCTCTGCCGCCTCCTCCAGGAAGCCTTCCTCCCGCTTGGCCGGGGCCCCGCCGGGAAGCCGCCCTCCTCTGTGGGGCTCACACCCTGTTTCTGTGTCTCATTTGAGAGGTGAGGCAGCCTCGTTTGTGGTCGACACTCTCGCTTTTAAGTGTATTTTTAAGAAGCGGGGGACGCATCTGAGCTCCGTTTTAGTCCGAATGCCATCACTGCTCAGGCACACGCGACTGTCATCGGCCCGCGCCTGTGTGGGCGGGTCCCGCGCAGCTAAAAACGGGGAGCGGACAGGTGTCCCCGAGGCCCGGCCATCAGTCACCCGTGTCTGCACCGCGGTGACCCCTCCGCACGCCGCATTCCGGGCTTTCAGGAGGAGGCCCGCGGCGTCCCGCGCCACTATTTTGGGACATGATGGCTTAATTCGAGAAATGTAGGATGAACCACCGCGATGGCCTCCTGCCGCTGTCGGTGTCCTGGGCTCCCGGTGTCACCGACGGGATGGGCTCTGCTTGGGCAGGAGCAGCCGGGGACTGAGAGGCTCGGGGGACGTTGTTGGCGCTGGTAACCAGCCCCACAGGGAAGAGGAGGGGGTATCTTCCTTCTTTTCCTGCCGGTGGCTGTCAAGTGTACTTTTGGTTTATTGCAAACTGTGGACGCTTCACTGAATCAGATCCAGGGAAGGAGTCCTGAGATAACTGTTTTTTCATTTGGGGGCTGCTCCACCCTGAGATGACAGGGTGTGGATTCTAAGGCGCTTGGAGAGCACCCGTTTTATTTATTTACTAGCGGCCCTGCGCACAAAATTCGTGTGCGGGTATGGTCCCTAGGCCTGGCCTGCGATCAGGGCCATCTTCCCCAGCTGTCAGCAGCTGGCCCAGCCCCCGCCGCCACCCACCCCCAGTCCCCGTTCGCCATCGGGTGATGGGAGCCTGACGGCTGGGGGGGAAAGGACTGAGAGGTTGGCCGATCCCACCCACTTGCTGGCCCTGCCCCCTGCCGCCACCACCCCAGGTCCCCGTTCGCCATCCACGGCTGGGGAAAGGACCGAGAAGTCAGTGGTTCCCGCCCGCTCACTGGCCCCGCCCCCACTACGGGTGGCCCTCTATGTGTGGGGCGACTGGCGGGGCTGGGGCCTTGGCCTGGTGTTGCCCGTGTCCCCCGCCCCCCGCCTCCAGTTCCCCATTTGCCATCAGGTGATGGGAGCCTGCCGGCCAGGAAAGGGACCGAGAGGTGGTCAGTGTGCCTCATAGTGACCGATTGAGCAGTTGTGCTGCTGTTAAGGTCAATTTGCATTTCACCCTTTTATTATACAGGATAGAGGCCCAGTGTGCGGGTGGGGGCCCCGGATTGGGGTGGGGGTCCCCACTGAGGGGCGGGGCTGGCCAGTGTAAGGGGCCACGATCGTTCTGGTCTCTGGTTGTTCCGCCGTTTCAGAGAGAGAGGGAAAGAGAGAAACATCAATGATGAGAGAGAATCATGGATCGGCTGCCTCCTGCACACCCCACACTGGGCATGGAGCCCACATCCCGGGCATGTGCCCTGACCGGGAATCGAACCGTGACCTCCTGGCTCATAGGTCGTCACTCAAGCACTGAGCCACGCCGGCCAGGCGAGAGCATCTGTTAAAGCTCTGCCTTCCAGGTGGGAAACTGCGGCAGAGAAGTGGGGTCGGTGTCGCCGTGGCTGAGGGAGCTGGAACCAAGAGGAGAAGGTTTCTCAGCAGCTCGTGCCCTTCACGGAGCACGAGGCCTCGTTCTTGCGTTTTTGTGTTGACTTTTCCCGACTGGGCCACTGCCTGTTGGCTCCCCACCTTGGAGGACGGGGATTCGGCCCTTCCTCCCTGTGGGACCTCATCCTCCCGCCTCGACCCCTCGCCCCTTCAATCGCGAGTTCCCATGAGGTTGACGCTCGGCATTCACAGCACTGAGGTCGTGGAGGTGCCAGTGTGGCCAAGGCAGAGAGCCACCCTGTGACGGCCACTTTGCTGCCCCTGGAGTCCATTTTGTTGTTTGTTTGCTCTTTGTTTCATGTCCTGGTCTTTGCTCTTCTGCCGACTGTCAGTCTCCTCCGTTCAGTCCAATAAAGTCCATCCGCTCACACCCTACGGAGCCATGGCTGCGCCTGCCTCCGTGGGGACCAGGTGGCTGCCCTCTCCTGCTGGCCAGGCCGCTCTGGCCTCCCTCACACCGTCTGAAGGGCCGCTCAGCCGCTCTGGGGCGAGTCCTGTTTCCTGTGCCCAGGGCTCCCTCTTCCCTGGTTTCCGTCGCTTTCTGAGGAAAGTGCACAGGAGGCCAATGTTTTTCTAAGACCTCGATCCTCAGACTTGATGGGCAGTGTGCCCCAGCAGGGAATTCAGGCTGGAGAGACGTTTTCTCTGGAATAATTAAGACTGGCCCCCTCTCCCGGTTTCCCGTGTGGTTGCTGGGAATGCCCGACACGTCTCTGACAACCCCGCCTTTTACCTCCTCTCCTGTGAGGCGTGGAGTCTGTTCAGATTCTCGCTCTCCCTGCGCTGAGTTTGTCCTGCTCTCTCCGGCCTGTAATCGCCTCGGCCACAGTCACCTGCTCCCCAGCCCATGCACTCGTGTTCCTGTTGTGTCCTCTCCCCATTTTTCCGTCTTACGGATGTATGCCGACAAGCAAAGCCAAACCAATAAAAACCCAGAACAGCACAACCACCGAGCTCCACCAGCGCTTCAGCGGGGGTCAGACATGGACGCTCTTCAGCAGCAGGGCTGTGGGTCTGGGCTGGAGAGCTTGCACTCCTGCAGTATCGCTGGAGACAAAGGCTGCAAACTCGCCATTGCCCTCCAGGCCCGGCAATACTACGCACCGGCCGGGCCCTGCTCCCACCCACCTTCACATGTGCACCTTGCAGGCCTCAAGTGTCCGAGCACGTCTAGTCTTGCTCATAGAGTAGACGTGGCGCTCAAGCTTGGCCAGTGGCTGTGGAATGAATGCGTGAATACCCACTCCAAAGCATAGAGAGTATTTAATGGAAAAATAAAATATATTTATACAAAAACAACTTTATTGGACCCATCCATCCACTTATATGGTGTATATTGCTGTGTTTAACAATAGAAATAGCAGAGATGAGTAATTGTGAGGGAGGCTTATGGCCTGGAAAGCCTAAAATATTATAGAAAAGTTTGCCGATCCATCTTCCTGATGGACAGACTGAGGCTCAGAGGGTTGATGTGTCTGGTCTAACTTGTACAGCATTTGGAAGCAGAATCATAGTTCAAACCTAGGTTTTCTAACATGTCGAATGCCTTTGGGTATGGTTTCCCCTATATTTTTGCCCCGTTGAAAGAATGATGCTATATAATAAAGAGCTAATATGCAAATGGTCGTCACACTGTCACACTGTCATGCCAGGGCCCGTGACCTGAGGCCCCACCCCCTGCCCCAGCGCTTGGCTGGGGGACCTGAGGCTGTGCCCCCCCCCCCCACCCTGTGGGGCTTGACGGGGGTGGGGCTGGCCAGGTCTGGGTCTCGTGCAATTTCGAGGAGCGCGTTCGTGGGTGGGGACTTGACTCTGGGTCCCAAGGCGCACCCCAGACTCTGACCGGAGGGAGATTTTCATACACATTTTACTAATTTTCTTTCATCTCTGACACTTCTATTATCAAGAAAGGGCAAATAGCAATATTAAAGTATTTCCTCTAATTAATTCCCTCTTAATGTGCATGAATTTTGTGCACCAGGCCACTAGTTTTACTTATAAAGTGCTTATTGTCTTCCCTGTTATTGTAAGTACTTTCCTTGTATTAAATCATTTAACCTCCATGTTCAGATTGGGGTGAGGCAGGAGCTGGTAAACAGGGTCCTGTGGCTGAATCCAGGCAGCTGTTCATTTTTGTAAATAAAGTTTTGCCCTGGCTGGTATTGTTCAGTGGATAGAGCGTTGGCCTGCGGACCGAAGGGTCCCAGGTTTGATTCCGGTCAAGGGCATGTACCTCGGTTGCAGGCTCCTTCCTGGGCTCTAGTCGGGGCTCGAGCAGGAAGCAACCAATCGATGTGTTTCTCTCACATCGAAGTTTCTCTTTCCCTCTCTCTTCCACTCTCCCTAAAAATCAATGGAAAAATATCCTCGGGCGAGGACTAACAATAAATAAGTAAATTTTTGTTGGGACACGCCCATTTGCTTCCTGTCTTTGTAAATAAAGTTTGAGCCCATCCATTCAAAGGCGGCTCCTCTGTGGCTCTCAGGAGGCCAGAGATGAGCAGTTCCCACAGAGCCCGTAGCAGCCTGGGAAGTGTGAACACATGTTGTCTGGCCCTTTACAGAGAAGGGCCTGGTGGTGCTGGGACCGCTGATCATTTCACCATCGTGAAATATTTCTTTTTCGGAGACAGCAGGCTGCACAGGTCACAGAGCCTGGGGCGAACTGTGAAGACTGGAGGAACGTCCGTAGACCCTTCTCCAAACGCTGCACAGACAGCAGTGTGTCTCGTGCAAATGTGCAAACCCCAGGCCTGCCCCGCTCTGCGGAGTCGCTGCCTGGCAGGGCCTGGTCGTAGGCGAAGGCATGAAGCCAGGATGGAGGCGAATGTGGGAAAGACCAGCCTGGAACACACTTCGTCTTCCCAACGTGTTGACCGAATTGATGCGATCCCGTTAGTTGAGGCCACAGTCGTACCAGGAGCTGCTGTGGGTCTGCTAGGCCGCCACTCAGAAGCAAGCCTAGCGCCCAGGCTCTGAAAAGCTCCTCCGATCCTATGAGACATCACTTTCTGCATCACAGCAAACACTTATGGCCGAAAAGGACCCTACACAGCACACACGGTGCCGCCTCCCGGGCCCTCAGTCCGCGTGCTCACAGTTCGATGCGCACACGCCTCTCTGGGTTGAGTTACTGTAGTTTTATTGAATTCTCAAAATGCCATGAGGTTACCTTTGGTTCCAGTTCTGGAAAGCGATTCCACTTGGGTTTCGACTTGTTCCTTTCCTGGGCATGTTTCGCTAAAGAGCCAAGAAGACACACCGTTGCTCCTCTGGGAACGGGAGGAGGAGGGAATATTCATTAGTCTGTGAAAGTCTTGAATGTATAGGCTCAGACTCGGACAGACACACTGAGCCATGCAGAGGCATCCCTTTTGTTTCTTGTTGTCAACTTGTCCTTGGGTGACACCTGTTCCTTGGGGGCTCTTCACCTGCTGGGCCTCCGGTGCCGTCTCTGAGGTCAGGAGGCTGCAGGTGGACAAGCCGTGCCCAGGCCAGTCCTGGGTCCTTCCCCGGGGTGGTCTCCGGGTGCAGCTCTAGGCGGAACCTGCCAGGCGCCCCGACAGTGTCGGCAGGTGACCTTTCCCACCGGGTCCCGTGTGCAGCTGCCCCTTTCGACTCTGGGCGGCTCCCTGAGGCCTCGGCTGGCCAGACATCAACCCTCCAAGCCTCAGTCTCTCCATCAGGAAGATGGGTCAGGGCGGAGGAGGTAGGGCTACTCATCCCAGGCCTTCCTGTTCCGAGGGGCCAGTTTCATGGAACCCAGATGCCAGTCACTGGCTGCCATGGCGATGGTGATGGCGATGGCCCAGGAGCCGATGTGGAGCCGTGCAGATGTGGTATCTGCTTCCCATCAGCACGTGGAAGATGCACGTCTTTGACTCCCTCGGGGTCTATCATGAAGACGCTGGCGCCAGGCGAGCCTGGATGCGAGGCCATTGGAGAAAGTCACACCTTCGTCTGCTCCAAGCCAAGAGCTGAGAGCCAGGCTTTTTTAAAAAAATTTGTTTTTATTGGTTTCACAGAGGAACAGAGAGGGAGAGAGAGAAGCATCAATGATGAGAGAGAATCATGGATCGGCTGCCTCTTGCACGCCCCGCACTGGGGACCGAGCCCACAACCCAGGCCTGTGCCCTGACCGGGAATTGAACCATCACCTCCTGGTTCCTAGGTGGACACTGAGCCACACCAGCTGGGCCAGGCTTGTTGTTAATGAAACGATTCAGTTCACACAGGCGGCATCTGGTTGGTGGAAACAGGTGAGCTGTTACCTACTTGTCTGAGTCTCAGTTTGCTCCTCTGTCCAACAGGGATGAGCGGACGGACCAGGATTATCTTATCGGATCTCGGGGAAATGAGGGAGAGACAGTGAATGAGATGCTCTGATAAATTATAATGTGTTACGCAAGGCGACATGACCTGTCAAATAAAACCACGACAGTAATAACTCCTGGGAAGATTTGCAGTGCGCAGCACAGATAGGCTTCTCTGTGAATGCTCTCAGGGTCCGAATCGCCGCTGCCTGCAGGTGCAGCACGAATTAGCCTCCATTCACCAGGTCAGGGAGACCTGCTAGGTCCTCTCACCCATTGATCGAACCTGTGTGAGCATGTTCAGGCTCACAGGTAAAAAAATGAGTGGAAATGAGAGTTTTCATACATTCCCACCCCTGTGATTTCGCCCACTAAGAACGCCTTGCATTCGTGCGGTGCACTTGTTACAATGAGCCGATGCCGGTTCATCGCTGTTAACTGAATCCCTTGGTTTACATCAGGGTCCACGCTTGGTGGTGCCCATTCCATGGGTTTTGGCAAATGTGTAGTGACATGCGTCCACCCTTGTAGCATCACACGGAGTCGTTTCACGGCCCTAAGACACCCTACACGCACCTACTCGTCCCTCCGTCCCTCTCCCTGGACTCCTCGCAGCCACTGAGCTTCTCCTGTCTTGCTAGTTTTGCCTTTTCCAGAATGTTCTACAGCTGGGATCTCATCCCTCGGTACGTCATAAGTGTCTATAAACGCAACTAAATTCAAAATATCGTGGCGTGTGGGGATGGTTTCCGTCTTGGACGCGTGGCAGTTAACTGGTTAATAGTGTGTGGGCTTTTGATAACGGCTTCTTTCATTAGTAACATTCACTGGAGTTTCCTCCACGTCCGCTTGTGGCTGGAGAGCTCACTTTTCACGCCTGAATAATCTTCCACTGCCTGCCTGGACCACAGCGATGCGCCCGCCACCTGCTGAGGGCAGGGCTGCCTCCACGGTGGCTGTGGTGAGTGCAGGGCGCAGGCTCCGGGCAGGTCTGTGAGCTCCTGCACGTTCAGCTCCTCTGGGTGAGCAGCCAGGAGCCTGGCCGCTGGGTCCCGGTCACAGTGTCTCAGGGTCAGTGCCATCTGCATCCCCCACCCGGGGAACGTGCATTCCTGCTGCTCCACATCCCCCCAGCAGGGGGCGGTGTCGTGCTCTGGAGGTCAGCCTTCCTAACAGGTGTGCGGGCCTCCTTGCTTGTTAGTTTTTTAAATTTGTTTTTATTGATCTCAGAGAGGAAGGGAGAGGGGCAGAGAGAGAAACATCAATGATGAGAGAGAATCATGGGTCAGCTGCCTCCTGCTCACCCCCTACTGGGGAGGTAGGCTGCAACCCGGGCATGTGCCCCCTACTGGGAATCCAACTGTGACCTCCTGGTCCATAGGTCGATGCTCAACCCCTGAGCCACGCTGGCCAGGCTCAAACCTCACCTTGGTGACGGGGCTCCTGGCTATTGCCCTCCGAGCGTGGGCCTGTGGCCGCGAGTGGGCTCGGTGCCTGGTGCTGCCCCAGGGCGTTCCTGCCGACTGGGGTCACACCGTGTGTGCCAGTTCGAGGGCACAGCCAGGCCCGATTGGGCCACACTGAAGACATTCCTGTCGTGTGACGCAAGCCTGCTTGTATTTTAGGTTTGCCAGGACTAATGAGTTCGAGCATTTGGCCTCTCCACAGTCGCTGTTCATCAATGCCTCTGACAGGAGGAGGGCTGCACCCGCCCTGCTTTTTCTAGAAGCATGACCGCATCCCCGCTGTCGGGGAGGCGAGGGCAGGAGGGGTGGCAGCGGGAGCGGAACAGGAGGCCCGGGGGACACGGGTCTGGGACAGCAGGTAGCGGAGCGGTGGGCAGCTGTCGCTGCTGCTCAGACCGCCAGTGGCCGCGGCAGGTGCAGGGCTCCGAGTCTCTGCTCACAAAGGCGCCGGGCGGCCAGCAGCGCTGCCCTGGATTACCCGAGGGCACACACCCCGCCGAGTGAGGTAAGGAACAGGTGTGCCCGCCGCTCGCTCACCGGGCGGGGCACAGCCGCCTGGCCGAGCTCTGCCGGCCGAGGAGGGATGGGAAGGCATCTGCTCTCGGCCCCTGGTCCACACCGCGTCCCCGACTTGGCCGCCGCCACCCTGGAGGCACAGATGTCTCCGTCGTGCGGGGAGGCCTGTGTCTGTGTGTCACCTCCCTTCCCATCTCTGGAAGCCACAGAGCTGGGCGGACTCCCCGGTGCAGGATGGCTGGGAGCCCCGGCCAGGAGGGAGCCCAGCTGCGCATCCTTAGACGGGGCGATGATGTGGCCTGCGGACCGTGACTTTTTTCTTTTAGCCACAAGGTCCAGGGGTTTTTACAGTTTGTTTTGTTAGATGTGAGACAGTCTGTTCTGCTCCCGGGAGCAGGTGGCTAACAAGACGCTGGATTCCAGGCAGGCCGGGCTGCACAGGAGTGAACGCCAGGGCTCAGAGGAAACGCTCCCGGGCCGAGAAACAGCGATTCCTGCTACCCTGTCCCCAAGTTGGATGCTTCATGCTCCCACCCTTTTCTAACTTAGAAGGACGGACATGGGTGCCCTGGCAGCCACCGCTCTCTGCCGTGTGAAACGAATGGGCCGAACGCGATTCTAACTTCGTGATAAGCAGTTGCTGTTTTCCCCCCAAAGCTAAACAAGGTGGAAAAAAGCCTGTTTTCTTTCCACTTTCTGGGCGAGATGGTTCCGTGTAGGTCACGTCTCACATACACGCACATATGTATGCCTTCGCTTTGGCTCTATAAATAATTGTGAAAACAAACCCAATGTTCTAGGCACTATTTTTAGGTGGAGAAAGTTATGGGAAAGACTCAGGGCCCTTCCTGTGAGAAAATGCTCTGCCCAAGTGGTTCCCAGAACCCCGCGAAGGGCGCCGAACGATGATTTATATTTTGCCATTTTTGGAGACATTTTCCTTAAAATATCCTTCAGCGCTTTTTGGTTTGCTGTCTACATGGGAAGGAAAGTAGAGGGGTTAGGGGAAATATGACTAAAAATAGAGAAGTTAAATATATGTATTTAAGGAACCAAGATATTTATAACAATATCTTTTCCCGGTGCCAGTGAACCAGAGTGATCACACATCTCGGTTTGGATGATTCGGGCTAAATGATCTTATTGTGACAAATGTACTTGCCCACCTGAGCCCGTCTCATCTGTCGGCTATTTTCCTGTTCGTTCTGCCCTCGTTCATTAATTAAACGGTAATTTAATGGATGAGGTAGAACATCAGGATGTTTGCAGGTTTTGTGTTTTGAATCGTGCAGGCAAAGACATACAACCTCAGAGATGCTGACAGACTCACAGGGAGCGAGTCCCATGTTTAACGCACATGCTGTTCATACGATGCCTGCGGGATATTTAAAACAGTCCTTGTTACTCTTCAAAGGATCCCAGATGCTCATCCTTTGCCACCTGATCAGACATTCACACCCCATAGACCCTGGAGCGTGGGAAGGGAGCCCAGTCTAATGGCGACCACCCCCTGCCCTAGGACTCCTCCCCTCAATTAAAAACGAGGTGCAAGACCTGGAGGGGCCAGGGCTGGGCTGGTCAGTGTGAAAGGATGCGGTGAAAGTCCTGTATATGTCACTCTAGGTGTATGTGACAAAGCAGCATTGTTAGGTCAGAAAAAGGACTTGAAATGGGGCCAGGACACTGGATGCAGCGAAGGAAGGCCGGGGACTGGGCCATCTTTACAATAAGAAAGCGACACTTCACCCCCCCCACCCCCCCCCACACACACACCTGCCAAGGCCCATGGGTGGCAGAGACCTGGGCAGTGACGATGCCCCCCCCCCACACCTGCCAAGGCCCCGCGGGTGGCAGAGACCTGGGCAGTGACGATGCCCCCCCCCCCACACCTGCCAAGGCCCATGGGTGGCAGAGACCTGGGCAGTGACGATGCCCCCCCCCCCACACCTGCCAAGGCCCCGCGGGTGGCAGAGACCTGGGCAGTGACGATGCCTCCCCCACACCTGCCAAGGCCCATGGGTGGCAGAGACCTGGGCAGTGACGAAGCTCTTGTCCCCGCAGCTGGAAGACCCGGGGGACGGCCGCGGCTCCGGCGCCCACATGCTCAGCACCGCCAGGGTTCCTGCGGACCGGCCCGTGCGCATCGCCTTCAGCCTCGGCCAGGCTTCAGGTGCGCCCTCCGTCCCCCCACCCCGGCGCTTGTGCAGGGAGCCTGCTGACCTTGACCTCCTGACCTCCATCAGGTCCCGGCTGGGTGGCTTCCCTGTCTCTCGTTTTTGGCCGTTTTAGTGCATTTTCTCTTCTTCCTTCCCCACGTCAGCTTTCTCCTGTCAGAGAGTCCTGGGCTGCACTTTCCGACCACAGCCCAGCGGGTGGTTGCTCAGTGTTGAAACACCGCGGTCTCGGTGCTCGAGCTGCCGGGCGGGTTCCCACGTGTGGAGTGATGGGTGGGCAGGCGAGGCGGGTGGGGGTGGTGTGTGGGCAGGCGAGGCGGGTGGTGTGTGGGCAGGCGAGGCGGGTGGGGGTGGTGTGTGGGCAGGTGAGGCGGGTGGTGCGTGGGCAGGCGAGGCGGGTGGTGTGTGGGCAGGCGAGGCGGGTGGGGGTGGTGTGTGGGCAGGCGAGGCGGGTGGTCGTGTGCAGGCGAGGCGGGTGGTCCGTGTGCAGGCGAGGCGGGTGGTCGTGGGCAGGCGAGGCGGGTGGTCGTGTGCAGGCGAGGCGGGTGGTCGTGGGCAGGCGAGGCGGGTGGTCGTGGGCAGGCGAGGCGGGTGGTCCGTGTGCAGGCGAGGCGGGTGGTCGTGGGCAGGCGAGGCGGGTGGTGCGTGTGCAGGCGAGGCGGGTGGTCGTGGGCAGGCCAGGCGGGTGGTCGTGGGCAGGCCAGGGGGCCTTCTCCAGGTGGCGAGGTTGAGGCGAGGCCCCCTGCACAGAGCTCCCTGTCACACTCCCCTCAGGGCCTCTTCACACACCTGGAATCGCATCCCTTTGACACGGACCTGGGGTGTGGTCACGGCGGTGACAAGGGGAGGCGTGCATGTCCTCGGCCAGTGTCGTATCCGTTTATGTCACACATAGTACGTCCCCCCAAATGAACACACACTTGGAATAGCTCTAAAGGCAGCGTTCATTAAAATACATTTCACTTTCAAAACTGAGGTATCAGCTGTGAAAGTGTGTGTACATGTTTGGGGACACCCTGCTATGGTGTATATGTCACGTGTGTGTGCACACATGTGTACATATGTACACACATGTGGCATGTAGGCCCAGGCGCAAACAGCGTGGCCACCTAGACCTGTCTTTTGAGGGCTGGTTGCCTCTCTGCCACTCCATCCACCGACCTGTCATCTCCCGTCACCCCCTCTGTCCTCCCGCGGTGCCCTGGTGGGTGACACTGACCAACAATGACCGAAGAGGGACAGGTCCATCCCCAAACGATGCCGCCCAAGGAGCTGGCCCCTGAAGTCCCTGACCCGCAGCCCATCTCCAAAGGCACCTTCTAACGCGGGCGCCCAGGCAGGAGCTGGCGTTGGCCCATGTTTCTCCAAACGGGCGCCCGAGAGCCCCCGTCAGAAGGGTCCGGCCCAGATGGAAGCCGCGTCTGCAGCCGGGCGTGTGCAGGGCCTGGCTGCGCGGGAAGAGGCTTTGCGCATAGTGGGGCGCCCTGGGACTCCCGGGGTCAGGGGTGTGCAGGTCACGCCGGGCAGCTCTGCCCTCCTCACGCCGCTGCCCTTTGGATTCCAGTGCGTGTGGCGCGCACACCCCGAGTTCAGGGGAGCACCCAGACTGTCACAGGACGTGGGCACCAGGGGGACTGTGGGAGCAGTTCATGGCCTTGAACTTATTGTTGAGGAGTCAGCAGAGTCCACGAGAAAAGTACTCCCTTTTGCTGTCAATGTCGACTCGTTCATTTCCTAGGAGACTCATTCAGTGCCCCTTCCCTCAGCCACGTCAGGCCTGCTTTTCTTCCTTCTCCTCCTCCCTCTCCTCCCCCCCCTCCCCCCTCCTCCCCCCTCCTCCCCCCTCCTCCCCTCCTCCCCTTCCTCCCCCCTCCTTCCCCCTCCTCCCCCCTCCTTCCCCCTCCTCCCCCCTCCTCCCCCCTCCTCCCCTCCTCCCCTTCCTCCCCCCTCCTCCCCCCTCCTTCCCCCTCCTCCCCCTTCCTCCCCATCCTCCCCATCCTCCCCATCCTCCCCCTCCTCTCCCCCTCCTCTCCCCCTCCTCTCCCCCTCCTCCCCCCTTCCTCCCGGTCCTCCCTCTCCCCCTCCTTCCCCTTTCTCCCCTCCCCTTCCTCCTCCTCCCCTTCTCCTTCATATTTCTCTGAGATGAATTGGGATAGAGATTAAGAACATAGGGCTCTAGCCTCAGCAAGGCACGGCTTCTAGACCCATTTCCATCACAGTTTTTTTGATTTTGTGTAAGTCACTACACTTGCTGAACTGCAGTGTTTGGTGAGATGTGTGAGATGATTGACAGCTGTGAGACTCGCGTTCGCCCTGTGCAGGCGAGGCGTCGCCATGGTGCTTCCCGCAGATTCCGCCTCAGCTGTCCCTGCACCTGCATCTCACCCGTTACCCCGCTGTCGAGGCAGAGGCACAGGACCAGGGACCAGGGACAATGAGGGACCAGTTAGCCAGCTGGGGGCTGCGGTGTCCCTGCTCCCCTTGTCCCTGATCCGACCTTTACTTCGTTTCTACGCTCCCAGATCTGCCCCAGGTGGGCCAGGTGGCGAGAGGGCACGGACTCTCCCTCTGCGTTTCTTGAGGCAGAGAGAGGGGAGGTCTGTGATGCACGGAGCAGGGGCAGCCGCTTCTGGGAGAAACCTGGCCGGGAAGAGCAGGATGTGTTCCATAAACCAAAACTCTCGCCCCTGGAGCGAGGGCTGCATATTGGGAAGTGACCGGCCGTTCCCCGAGCCTCGCTGACCCAGGAGGACGATGTTGTTACAACCCGTTTCACGGACGTGGACAGGGGGCTCAGGGAGGGTAATTGCCTCAAATGGCAGCCAACAAATAGCATTAAAAAGGGACTCGGCCCGTTTGGAGGTGGGTCCCCGTCATAAAAGAGAAGCCCGGCCTGGCCGGTGTGGCTCAGTGGTTGGGCATCGACCTACGAACCAGGAGCTCACGGTTCAATTCCGGTCAAGGACCCAGGCCCGGATTGTGGGCTTGATACCTGGTGTGGGGTGTGCAGGAGGCAGCCGATCCATGATTCTCTCTCTCATCGTTGATGTTTCTACCCGTCTCTCCCTCTCCCTTCCTCTCGGACATCAATAAAAACACTTAAAAAAAATAAAAGAGAGACACACGAATGCTCCTGAGAGCAGTGCCCCCGATGGCTGTGGGGAGTGACGCAGGAAGGTCAGTTCCGATATGTTTTTAGAGGAAGAAGGAGGGGACGTAGAGGTAAATCCCATTTGATGGTGAACGACTCCCAAGGGGCTCTTGAAGCAGGTGTTTCTGGGCAAGTATGTGCTGAGCTAAATTAGTAAAAATATCCTTGCAGGAGGATAAATTGATAAGAGTCACAAAGTGATAGCAGCAACAATGGCGACCAGATGGCTGCTCCTAAGAAACGTGAAACCTGCGCTCAAACCGGACCCGGTTCCCGGTGGAGAGCACTGCGGTCTGTTTGATGCTGGACCTTGTTGGCCTGACAGTGCCAGGTCCTGGCTGAGGTCACATGACGATTAACATTAATATTAATGATCAAGAATTGGCAGTCTGCCAGGTGTCATCCAAGTCTCTTCCTGTATCCATATCGAGAGCCCCATTTGTACCTGTAGCTATACTCTTGGTTTTATGCACCTGGAAGCCTAGTGTGGATTAAAGAATTCACACCTCTGATGCTTAGTAAGCAGGAAGCAGAGATTGAAAAGAGCCTTTGATGTGTTTCAAAGCGATGAGATGCTCTCATGAGAAGCTAGGCATCCAGACCTTTAAGGAAAGTTGTTTGCTATATTATTAACGTGGGTTGGCAGCCTTATAGCACTTACTTTATTTCTATAAATAAAACATTAATCTCAATTTGGATTTAAAATGAAAGTGCTTGAAGTCCTTCTGTGCATCAGTTAAATTTGGGGCAATATTTCATATAGAAAGTGTTTGCTTTGATAGGAGAGTATCAGGAGACCGTTCTACGTTGAGATTTAAATGAAGAGAGTACACCCCAGGCCCAGGGCAATGTCCCTTCACTGGCCTGGAGCCCAGGACGCAGGGCTCTCTGTTCTCTGTGATTCGGAGGAGGAGCGAGGGCAGCGTCAGCCACTGTGGGCCGAGCGTGCACACACACACGCACACACACACACGCACACACACACACGCACACACACACACGCACACACACACGCACACACACGCACCATTACCCCTTTTGTCCGACTTGTGGTGACGGAATGGAAGCTAAGCTTGATCGTATTAAGCATTTATTATTGTTATTGTTATTACTGGTTATTTCCTAGGCCCCCGGCTGTGGGATAAATGACTGATGTCTGATCCCTTTACTGGCATCTAGTTCCCGGGACAGGGAGTATCGTGCCCATTTAGCAGAAGGGAAAACTGTGTCTCAAAGAGGCCACGCTGATGCTCCACGTTCACCACCTGAAGAGCCGACGAGCTTCCGTGCAGGCCTGTCCACTGCATGTTGCACTGACCGCTGTGCCCTCAGTGATCAGGGCCTTCGGAGGCGAACGTCCCCAGGAACGTGTGTGCGTGAGCCTGGGCGCGTGGCCACGGCCCTCACTCGCTGGCCTGTGAGTGTGTGTGTCCCTGAAGGACGGTCTCGGGCCACCAGCTCGGGCCAAACTGCCGACAGGACCAGCTGCAGGTCTGGGGGCCGTGCAGTCCTGCGGGCTCCTGGTCGGAGATGGTGAGGAGTTGCAGACGCTGTGGGCGGAGCATGCCACCTGCCTGGGCCCACCTGGCCCAAGGGCCCCTGGACTGAGCCAGCGGGAGACCCCGGGGCGGCTGCCCCCGCGGGACGTGCAGGTAGATGGGATGGAGTCTGAGCAGGTGGCCCTCGGGCTCCTGGCTGGGATGGGAAGGAGGTGGGCTGTCCCCCAAGCTGGCTTCCCCGGGGTCTCCTCTGTGTGGATTGTGCCTGGGATGGGGGCCCCGGTGGGGGAGTCCGGCCGGGATGCCGTCCAGAACGGGCTCAGACGCTGGTGTGCACACCTGGCCTGGTTTTGACGGAGTTTTCACATCTCGGACGTGAAACAGGAAATGAGGACACAGCAGCGAGGACTTCTTAGTGTTTGTTTTTCTCTACAAAGTACGTTTGTCCCACAGACGGACTCGCCTCTGGCCCAGGGTCCGCTTGTCTGTGAACCGGGTGTAAGTGTTCTCTGTCATGAGGTGCTGGTGACAGATTCCAGGGTTTGGGGAAAACTGCTGGGGCTCGAGACGGCCAAGTGTGTGTGCCGTGGGGGTCACGGCCAGAGGGGAGGAAGGCAGGGGCGCGGCGAGAGCCCCACCGGGACACCCCTGCCTCTGCACCAGAGGACGGTCCAGTCGCCGCTCAGCGCCTTCGGCCCCGCGGGTCCAGCTACTGCGGAGCAGGGAGGGTCCGCGCGGCAGCCCAGGGTCCCACCTCCTCGGTTCAGGGGGAAACGCAGCGAGGACGATGGTTGAAGGAACAGAACAGCCGGCAGCTGCTCAGAGGCCCAGATGCCGTCCCGGGCACAGGGCGGAGGGTGCCGTGGTGGGTGCAACAAGCGAGCTCTATTTTAAGTGCCGTTGACTCAGTCCATCGCGTCTGCCCACGGGCAGCGAACATCTGCTTGGGAAACACTCCTCCTGATTCTCTCCTTCGTGCTTCGCCCTCAGAGGTTCCTGGGCCCCTGGCGTGTCCCGCAAGCCCACGGCACCCTTTCGAAACGGAAGCCTAGGACTATTTCCTCAACACATGAAACTATGATAACCCGACTGGCCAATGTAGCCGAGAGCCCCTGTCGCGGCATTCAGGCAATATTTGGCAAATAAATAATTTTTTAAAAAAATATGTTTTTATTGATTTCAGAGAGGAAGGGAGAGGGAGAGAGAAACATCAATGATGAGAATCAGGTAAATAAATAAACGTTAATCAAATACACTTGCATCCGATTTTGTTACATTCTAAACAAACCCGGGAGCTGCTTTTCTTTCTTTTATAAAAAGGGAAGTTGGCCGGGGGCGGGGGAGGCCGGCATGGCTACTGTACAGCCACCTTGGCTTCCGGAACCGCGGCCGGGCTCGCGGCTCTCAGGAGCCGGTCCAGCGCCGCCGTCCAAGGTGCCCGAGCTCAGCCAAGTGTCCGCGCAGCTGTGTCCCGGGGCTGAGTCATCGCCCTCCTCCCTGCGGCCCGGCCTGTGACTCATCGTCCGCTTTTAGCATATTTGCCTATTTTTAAGACCAGTTGGAGAAGACAGCCACTGTTTGAAAGTAAACAGGCCACACATCACCGCGGGGCGCAGCAAGCGGCTCCAGGCCCTGGCGCTGCCGGCGGCCGGGGTGCCAAGGCAGCAGATGGCCTGGGAGGCACCGGCTGGCTCGCTCCTCACATCTGTCTGGGGTTTTCTCGTTGCCGCGGCCACTTCCTGCTTGGAGTAATCCAACTTGATGCACTTTTGAAACTAAAGTCTGACTTTCATTCTGCTTGTAAAATACCAATTCTGTGTTTATTTCTCCGCCAACTAATCGGGCTTCCGAGCGACTCGAGGTTGAGCCTCTACTTGCTGCCAGCTCGTCAGCGTGGTCCCGCAGACCTGCCGTGCGCTGTGGCTGAGCCAGGATGTAGATTTCTGTAGGGGCTTCGCCGATTCTGAGGCACACTGGGAATTTGCTATTTTCTTGGCTATAAAAGTGAATTCTTTTCCCCCCAAAATGTTTGTTTTTATTGATTTTTTTGTTCTTTTGGCGGGGGGAGATAAAACATTGATGAGAGAGAATCATTGGTTGGCTGCCTCCTGCAAGTCCCACCCTGGGGATGGAGCCCACAACCCTGGCATGAACCCTGACCGGGAATCGAACCGTGACCTTCTGGTTCATAGGTGGAGGCTCCACCACTGAGCCACACCAGCTGGGCTGTTCTTTTTGCTAATCCTCATCAGAGGATATTTTTCCAATTAATTTTTTAGAGAGAGTGAAAGGGAGGGAGGAAGGGGGGAGAGAAAAACATTGATATGAGAGAGACACATTGATTGGTTGATTCCCAGGGCCCGGCATCAAACCTGCAGCCCAGGTACGTGTGCTTGTCCGGGAATCGAACCCTTCACCCCTCTGGCTGACACTCTAACCACTGAGCCACCAGCCAGGGCCAGAGCCCTTCTTCACTGGGGAACACCCAGAGGCGTTTGCGAAATGCTGGTGTCGGCCCCGGGCTGGATCCTTGTGTGTGTGTTGACCGCGAGTGCTGCCGTCCTCTGCGTCCTGTCCGTCTCCAGCGAGAGGCAGCGGCGAGCGGGGCGTCCTGCCGGGAGAGAAAGGGCCCAGAGTGAAAGTCTGATTTCCCTTCCAGATGGCGCCCCCACGGAGGACCCCGCGCTGCTCTTCCCGGAACTAGACCAGCAGCTGCAGGTGAGGGCTCTCCCAGCTCCTCCTTCCTTCTCGGCTTCAACACAGAGCTGGGCAGAGGCCTGGGAAGCAGACCGAGGGCCAGGCCCTGGCACACGGCCCTGCCTGTGACCCTCAGCGCAAAGGGGCGGCTCCTGTGCTGGGGGAGAGGAGGGGCCGTGGGCCGGGAACGCGCCGTCCACTCCCCTCTGTCTGGGCCGCGCAGCGTCCACTCCCCTCTGTCTGGGCCGCGCAGCGTCCACTCCCCTCTGTCTGGGCCGGGAACGTGCCGTCCACTCCCCTCTGTCTGGGCCGCGTCCACTCCCCTCTGTCTGGGCCTCGCAGCGTCCACTCCCCTCTGTCTGGGCCGCGCAGCGTCCACTCCCCTCTGTCTGGGCCGGGAACGTGCCGTCCACTCCCCTCTGTCTGGGCCGCGTCCACTCCCCTCTGTCTGGGCCTCGCAGCGTCCACTCCCCTCTGTCTGGGCCGCGCAGCGTCCACTTCCCTCTGTCTGGCCACGCAGCGTCCACTCCCCTCTGTCTGGGCCGTGCCGCGGCCTGGCTGGGCTGGTGATTTAGTAAACGACGGTGCCGGGGAGGCGGCCTCAGCATCCC
This sequence comes from Myotis yumanensis, assembly GCF_028538775.1. NCBI lineage: Eukaryota > Metazoa > Chordata > Mammalia > Chiroptera > Vespertilionidae > Myotis > Myotis yumanensis. The sequence goes on along the minus strand of NW_027223753.1, from coordinate 217,093,245 downwards.
CGTCCTCGCTCTGCCCTCCCGCCTTCCCGGGTCTCGGACGGCTTCCAATAGATCAGAACATCGTTGCTAAGTGAAGCCTTAGGATCCTGTCTGGTGTGACCCTGAGGACGATGTTGTGGTCACAGTCGCGGAGGCTCCATCGGGGACGCCCAGTTCAATGCGCCGAGTGGTTGGAAAGGCGCTGACTCAGGGCACTTTGCTTCTCGCTAGACCAGCGGTTCTCAGCCTGTGGAGCGCGACCCCTTTGGGGGCCCCACGACCCTTTCACAGGGGTCGCCTGAGACCATGGGAAAACACATCTATAATTACATATTGTTTTGTGATTCATCACTATGCTTTAATGATGTTCAATTTGAAACAATGAAATTGGGGGTCACCACAGCGTGAGGAGCTGTATTAAAGGGTCTCGGCGTTAGGAAGGTGGAGAACCGCTGCTCTAGACGCTAGGGGGTGACTCCAGGCAAACTCGGCTCTGGGATGAGGTTTGGCCTAGAAGCCTGGACACTGGCCTCGGGCCAGACGTCCACATCACAGGCCACAACACAGGTCATAGGTCACAGGTGATTATACAGGTCGCAGGTCATCGCACAGGTCGAGGTCATCGCACAGGTCACAGGTCATTGCACAGGTCACTACGAGGCTGCCCCAGGCTCACATCCGCACGTGGACATCTGCTCAGTCACCACGTGCTTTCCCCTAAACGTTGCGTCTGGAAGCCCTTGGAGGGGCTGCAAACTCCAGTTCCCAGCAGACCCGGCGTTTCCTCGCACCCAGCGCCGTCCCCACTGTGGCTGCCTGGTCCCGGGAGGCACTGGAGTTGGGGACCCATCGCCCTCCGCAGCAGGACGAACAAGGGTGGGCCCATGACACACGCTGGTGTCCCCTTTCTCAGCCGTTCTCGCCTCGGAGCCTGTGCCCCGGGCTGGGATCCTGGACGCTGGTAGGCCCTGCGGGGCCCCTGGAGGAGCCTCACCTCCCGCCCAGCCCCGCCCACCCCACAGGGTCTCTGCCCAGCAGGAAGCGCTCAGCAGGGCCCTGTCGGGGGTAGAGACGCCGCAGGTCGCCAGGACGTGGGGGCCACCCCAGGGGTCGCACACTCGCTGTCGGAAGACTTCTCTGTCCCTGCACCCAGTGCCCGCCTCCCTCTTCTCCTCGTCCCCGGGGGAGCTGCTGCCCCCGCTGCTTCCTGGTGTCCACACATCCCCCCCTTCCTCTCTTTTCACGCCGGCTCTGTCTGCGTTTCCATCCGCGTGCTCACATGGCACACGCTCCTGCTGGGCCTCGGGCTGTGTCAGCTGCTGGTGGTCGGGCTGGGGCTGCACAATTATAACCATCTACTGGTCCCCGCCACCGTCTTTTCTGCTTTATTTCACTGTCATCCAAAGCTGTTTTATTGGCCGGCTGGCGTTTCTCAGTGGTTAGAGCATTGGCCCCTGGACCAGAGGGTTGTGGGTTCAATTCCCGGTCAAGGGCAGGTACCTGGGTTGCAGGTTCGATCCCCAGCCCCGGTCGGGGTGTGCGGGAGGCAACCAATCGTGTTGCTCTCACGTTGATGCTTCTCTCTCTCTCCCCCTCCTCCTTCCCTTCCACTCTCTCTAAAAATCAATGGAGAAATGTCCTTGGGTGAGGATTAACCAAAGAAATGCAAAACGAAACAGGAACGATGCCAGCCCTGCCGCCCGAATGCCCTCAGCTTTGGTGCCACCTGCACAGGAGCTGCCGGGCAAGGGTGCTCCCCACCCACGCGCCCGTGTGAGCCTTGCCACAACCGTGTAGCCGATTGTTATGTCCGCTGAGAAGGGTGAGGTGCCATTTTGGTCTAGATGCAGTCGCCAGTTCAGGCAGTGATTCTGCTGTGGGTAGATTCCCTTCCCGACACCTGCTGCTGACCCTGTGGTCAGCTTACGTCGCTTCGATGGGTGTAGGATTGTTTTGCTTCTGGTTTGCAAGGTCGTCATAGGGGGGTCATAGAACAACCTCATAAAATCTGCTCTGGCTTTCTGATAGCGGTTACACATTCCGTGGCCACTTACAAAATATCTGTGTGGTGGATGCTCTACCACCAGTTTGACCACCAGGGTTTTTCTGTCGCTTTGCCAAGAATGCGGACATGCTGGAGCATGAAATTCATGGTGCTGCTATTTTCACAGGAGCCCAAAACAGCCCCGGGCAAGAATAGCAGTGGCCCACACTGCTCTTGATGTCTCTATTAATGCAGAATGTTGGGCAAGAGAGCTTGGGGCATGGTAGGTGTTAAAATGAACATCCCTTCAAGACAGTCATTTATGGGCCGTGGGCCTCCGCCCAGGGGCAGGTGGTAGGTTGGTTCTATTTTGTGTGGATTCCTTTCCTGGAAATGGGTTTCTAAATTCTCCGTGCCCCTCAGAGGCCGCGTGTGGGCAGAGCGAGTTTAGACCATGCAGGGCCCAGCTTATGTCCACTTCTAAGAATGAATGAAACGTCTTTAGGCCCCTGTGTCCTTCCATTTGGAAAAGGTCAGGACCGACCTCCTCTCTCTTTAGAAAGATAGGGCAGTAATTTAACTGGGTCAGGACTGAATTTGTCTTCACATCTAATGACGTTGCTACGTTTTGGAGGCCTTGGTGTGGCCTGTACAGGCTCCAAAGCTAAGCTGCAATGTGGTCTTGATTATTAGCACTGGAATGAGGAACCTGTTTCTGTACTCGGGCATCGGCCAAGCTAACGAGCTAACGAGTGGATGCTGATGGGAATCACAGGGACGGGCAGGAAGCGGGCTTGGCGTTGGATTGGCCGGAATTGGCGCTCAGCTCCCACCCAGCAGTTCTGTGATCCGGGGAATGAATGCTATTCGCTCTCTCTAAGCCTCACTTCTCTGCACTGCAACGTGGAGATAATACCTCGCCCGCGTCACTGCTGTGGGATTAACTGTGAGAACGAGCAGCGCTGGCACAGTGCTCGGCAAAATGATGGCTCAGTCCCTGTTCATTCTCTTCCCTGATGAGCCGTTTGCTGAGCGAAGCAGTGACGGAAGCACAATTCTGTGTCGAATGCAGTAAGAGAAGCATCTCTCCGGAGCTTTGAGTGGGGATAGAGTTCGGAGGCCGTTGTCTTGTTTTCATGAAGTTAAGGGACTTGAAAACAAGGCGACTTTTTCTAAAGCAAATTGAGCAATAGCCTCCCTCCTCCGCCACCCCCACCCCAAGTCTCCCGTCGAATCTGAGCCGAAGGGACAGGTGTCTCGGTACACACTGAACTGGCCTCTCCTCGGACAGTGTCTGGTCAGTGCAGAGCTGAGGTCAACTCCACGAATAAACAGTGCGTAGCTCGAGCCGGGCACCAGCACATCTCGTTATCCGAGCCGTCCCTCCGGACACTTCCTTTGGGTCTTGCATCAACAGATCCCTGTGGCTGGGAAGGAAACTGGGAAACGGAAAGGAAGTCAGCCTTCCAGGGTTCTCCGCCATCCGGCGGAACGGCTGCTTTTCCCCCTCACACATGTTGAAAAGTCTCCTGCAGTGTCTCTGGCTGCTGTGACCAGAGGAAACATAGATAGATCTTTGGAGCTTTCGAATGGTACCTTTTTTCTTCTTTTCTTTTCAGAAACCCAGGGGTCATTAGGGTGTGCCTTGTAGGAGAAGTTTTAGACACCCTGGAGTTGTCACCCTTCGCACTGCTTATGTCAACGGGAATGACTTACATACTCGTTCCAGTGTTAGATAAGGCGTAAGAGACGCCGCACACACCTACCAGTGCCGACGTTCCGCACACACATCTACCAGTGCCGACGTTGACCATCATGCAGATACTATAAAATGTCAGTTCTTAAAATGTTTTAAAAATAATTACAATTCTAGATAACAGCATTTTCAAATATTGCAATGAGTGCTGAGTATTTTTTCCATTTAGTTTTAACAAGTTATGCTTGTTAATTTGGGGTCATTAAAGTGCAACATGGCCTTAGCCAGTGTGGTTCAGTGGACAGAGCGCCTGCCTGTGGACTGAAGGGTCCGGGTTTGATTCTGGTCAATGGCTTGGTCCCCAGTAGGGGGCGCGCAGGAGGCAGCTGATCAATGATGCTCTCTCATCACTGATGTTGCACTCTCTCCCTCTCTGAAATCAATAAAAATATATTAAAAAAAATAAAGTGCAACATAAATTTAAACCACTCTGCCCCCCTCCCCCCCCATAAAGGTAACATCGAGAATTAAGGAATAAATACAAAGTCTGCTCGGCAACCATAGGATATTTAGCTTCCTAAATATATCTCGTGTGTGGGAAGCTGGAGAGGGAAATTAACTTCTTACATTGTCAAGGTGGACGGGCCAGCAGGACTTGAAGGAGCCAAGGAGAAAACGGAAACGCTGAGGCTGGCTCTGCCCCTGTGAGAGGTTTGGCCGGGCCTGTCCCGCGGGGCCCTGTCCAGGGACCGGGGCCATTTCAGGAGGAGCTTGCCCACACCGTGGCCGGCGGACAGCGAGAGGGGGTGGCGTGGCTGGGCTGGCACTCCTGCACCAGGAGCCTGCGGTTTCTCGGTTACTTCATCTCGTTAAATCGGTCCGGTGAGTGGGTGGGGACCAGAGTGAGGCTCACCGCACCGCGTGTAATTAAAGCGCTTGGGAGCTCGTCCCAGCAGCTGGGAGGCGGGGGTGGGAGGGCAGGAGGAAGTGCCCTCCTGGGCTCTGACCTCATGCAAACCCCGGGCCGTGCCTTGGAAAAGTGTCTCGGCGTTGGCTGGAGACGCCGTTGGGAGAATGTCTTAATTTAACCTTCTTAGAACCGGACGTGTTGCGAGTAGAGCAGACACCCCTCGGGGCCCCGGGTGGGCCTGCAGAGTGTTCCGTGATCCGCGGTGTGCGCACTGTCCCTGAGGTGCCTCCACCTCTTCCGCTTCCGATCAGGGGTCTTCCAATAACCCCACGGCTGCCGGACAGGTGCAAGCACCCTCTGGTCAGCAGGACCCGCATCACCGGACACTCACTCCGCCTGGGAGACTCACCAGAGAATTTCTAAACACGTGTCTTATCCCAGTAGGAATTCTGCTGAGTAAGAGCAGTAAGATATTTCGGTGTCACACCTGAAATGAAAAGTAGAACCATAGAGCAACGAAATGTGATGCTCTGTGTGACATGGGACACTCATTGCTCTGAGTGACATAGGGCACGACCTCCAGGCGGAGTGAGTGTCCGGTGGTGTGAACGCCCCTGGGCACAGCGGGTCCTGCTGACCAGAGGAGGCTTGCACCTGTCCGGCAGCCGTGGGGTTCGTGGCTCCCGATGTTAAAGGGGCAAGAAGTTTCAGTTCCCAGGGTCCTCCTCCTTGGGACGCAGCCTCTCACCCTTCAAGCCGGATTGGGAGGGTGTGGCATCCTCGTGGAGAAAATAAGACATGTTCCTGCTCCCGAGGCCGCAAGAAATTCCCGTCCCCACAAAGAGTTTATTTATTGCTCCTTCGCTCCCAGCCTGGAAATAACTACAAAGCTCTCTTGGATGAGAATAGTTAAAATTAAGCAATGAGAACTGAAGCAAAAATAAAAGTGTGAATTCTTATTCCAAGAAGTTAACCGACTATTTCATCCGGTTACCACAGGCTTTCCTTTAAGACACTTTTAAGTTTTTAGCGTGAACATGTGTCAGTATCTGACACGCATGGGGGCCAGTTAACGCCCCCGTGCCCGTGTTTTCTATGTCCCGTGACGGGAGCTGACTGGTGGCTCCGTGTCTAAAGTGGAAACTTGATCCTGGTGCTTGAATTTCCGGAATCTATTTCCTCAGGCAGATCTGCCCATGAACCCTGTTGTCACACAGTGTCTCCTATTCTGAGGGGTTGTAAGAAGGTAAGAGAGAGGATCTGAGATACTACACACAAACACATGCACACAAACACCCAAACACGTCATGTACACACACACACACATGCACACAAACACCCAAACACGTCATGTACACACACATACACACACACACACACACACACACACATTACATCGCAAAGCAATGAGTGTCCCATGTCACACAGAGCATCACATTTCGTTGCTCTCTGGTTCTACTTTTCATTTCAGGTATGAAACCTAAATATCTTGCTACTCTTACTCAGCAGAATTCCTACTGGGATAAGACACGTGTTTAGAAATTCTCTGGTGAGTCTCCCAGGCAGAGTGAGTGTCCGGTGATGTGGGACCTGCTGACCAGAGGGTGCTTGCACCTGTCCAGCAGCCGTGGGGTTCATGGCTCCAGATGTTAAAGTTCCGGGGGAGCAAGGGCGGGCACGGAGGTGAGCCTCGGACAGGGCCTCCCGGCAGCAGAGTTTGGAAGATGGACTGGGCAGCAGGAAGATTTAATGATAACTATTTTTTTGCATTAAATTTTATTGGTTTCAGAGAGGAAGGGAGGGAGAGAGGGAGAGAAATATCAATGATGAGAGAGAATCATGGATCAGCTGCCTCCTGCACACCCCACACTGGGGATCGAGCCCACAACCGGGGCATGTGCCCTGACCGGGAATCAAACCGCGACCTCCTGGTTCATAGGTCGACGCTCAACCACTGAGCCACGCCGGCTGGGCTGCATTAACTTGTTTTATTCTGGTAAAGAACGCATATTGTAAATGCTACCATCTCAGCCAGTTCTGAGCGTGCACTCGGGTGTAAGCACATTCACGCTGTCGTGGAACCATCTGCAGGCCTTTCTCTTCTTGCAGACGGACCCGCTCCCCGTTACACAGCAGCTCCTCCCTGCTCAGCCCCTCACAACCACACGATCATTTTACCGTGTCGTGTGGGTTGTGCAAGATAACGCCCGTCCTCTCTTCAAAAAGACCCATCTTGCTCTCCAGGGCGTTCATGCAGAGTGGGAGGCCTGGTGTGGTGCGGCGTTTACGGGGCAGGTTGGGGTGAAGAAGGAGCTCATAGGACCAGGCACGTTTCCCCCCCGGAACGCTGAGCATGTTTGGTTTGTGCTTTTAAAATTGGTGTTGCTTCTTACCCGTGGGAAATCTTTAAAACATGATTATGTACTAGAGGCCCGATGCACGAAATTCGTGCATGAGGCTCGACCTCCACCGCCACGGCGGCTGCGAGGCCTCTGCCTTGGCCCCCGCCTGCCATGAAGGACGTCCAGTCTAATTAGCATATTATGCTTTTATCATTATAGATGAGTAGCACGGCCATGCTGCTAAGCGCACACGAGGACATTGAATATCCTGAAACGTCCCCTCTCCTCAAATACCCTTAGCAGTAGGGTCCCACTACCTGTACATAATTATGTCTTTGAATTTTCCACAATTAAGAAGCGCTAATAAAAAAAGAACCTGTGAACCCTGGCTGGTGTTGCTCAGTGGATAGAGCATCAACCTGCAGACTGAAAGGTCCCAGGTTTGATTCTGGTCAAGGGCACATGCCCAGGCTCGATCCCCAGTGAGGGGAGTGCAGGAGGCAGCTAATCTATGATTCTCTCTCATCATTGATGTTTCTATCTATCCCTCTGCTGGGGTCCAATCCCAGCAGGTCCAGGGGTCCCCAAAGGTGTGGACGGAGTCGGTGAAGAAGGAATGACACGAAGACAGCCTTCAGTTGGTCAGCAGCCTAGTCAGGGCCTATAGCCAGGATCTCCAGCCAAAGTTCTGGTCGGAGTTCTGGTCAGGAACTGATGAGGATCTGACGTTTATTGTCTTGTTACATCCGTATTTATACCAGCCGATTTTAATCCTGTCAATTTCTATTACAAGGTGTTTCTCATCTTCATTCCAGGGAGTAAAGACCATGTAGCTTAACTACCCGCCTGGCACTTAATTAAGGGGTTGTATTCCCTCCCTAACCTCAGGGAAAGATCCCCACCTGGGGAAACAACCTTTCTCGGAGAGGTGACCTTGGTTAAAACACATGGCGCTAAAGGGAGCAAACATATTAAAAACAGTATGCTACATACGCCAGGTCCACACATGCTGTGCAGATCCCTCTTTCCTGCAGCGACTGCGTCAAGCAGCAAGGATGGACCAGCCTCCAGCATCCCTCTCTGAAATCAATAAAAAATCATATATATATAAATACACATATATGTGTATGTATCCTATATAATAAAAGCCTAGGTGGTGCCGTGAGATGTCGTTACAAGATGGTCACCACAAGATGGCCAGCAGGGGAGGGCAGTTGGGGGCAACCAGGCTGGCAGGGGAGGGCAGTTGGGGATGACTAGGCCTGCAGGGCAGGGCAGTTGGGGGCGATTGGGCCAACAGGGGAGGGTAGTTGGGGGCGATTGGGCTGGCAGGGGAGCAGTTAGAGGTGATCAGGCAGGCAGGTGAGTGGTTAAGAGCCAGCAGTCCCAGATTGTGAGAGGGATGTCCAACTGCCGGTTTAGGCCCGATCCCACAGACATCCCCCAAGGAGTCCCAGATTGGAGAGGGTGCAGGCCGGGCTGAGGGACACCCACCCCCCGTGCATGAATTTTGTGCACCAGGCCTCTAGTATATATATAAAAGAGCCCGTGAAAAAAATTCCAGTTAATAAAAAGCTAAGGGGGGGGGGGGGGGGGGATGGGAAGAGGCCTTTCTCTTCTTAAGAAAATTATGTCTAATTTTCAGTTTTCCTTTTAAATTGTGGCAGCAAAGGACAGTTCCCCTTTTTTGTGGCTGCTCTCGCCTGTAGCCTCTAGCGCACGTGAGTCGCTGCAGAGCCCTGGGATCTGTTGCCATCACGTAGGTAACTGCTGACTTTCAGGGTCAGGCTCCTACACATGGCAAGTTACTGACTGAACTGGGTGTAGTTGGCGAGTTTCACGAGATCAGGACACAGATGCATGGCGTCCCAACACGCCTCCCAACACGCTATCCCTGTAGGCCTGGGGCCTGACTCCCAGCTCAGCTGCCCAGAGTAAATTGCTTTCATCTCCTCACTGTTATCCCTGGAAACGAGCCAGTGGAACAGGTGAGAGCTGATGAGGTGGTGAGTTCAGGGCCAGAGGTGGAGGGCCAGGCGTTCTGAATTCCTCTGGCGGCAGCTCTGTCTGGCAGGGCGAGTGGTACTGTAGGACTGCCCGGCCCGACTTTTCAGTTTATTTCTATATAGAAAGGGGTTTCCCCACAGGCTGAGCTCATGCTGTGAGTGTGTTCATGGACGATAGGGAAAGATGCCGCATAATGTAATTTTTATTAGATTTTCCATTAATTAGGACACAACAGATGTTCCACAGGAAGGTACATTTCCTCCAAATCTATTTCAAACCTTTATTTCTTTTAAAAGATCTCTACTCAGAGGCCTCATGATCAATGGGGAGGCTCATCTCATTCATCAACCAGACAAGAAACTCTATAGAATTTCTGTTGTACCTAGTGGGGGTCCCTAACTATGACACCCCAAAAAGTCTGTGTTCTTGCAGAATGTACTGAGGGGTGTGGCAGTAAGAAGTTCGTTCGTTCTCAAGTTACCAACATAGAAAAGGTGAGAACACGGCCAGTCGGACGCACAGCTCACACGTACAGGCCTCGGTGAGAAGAGGGTTAGAGTTAGACGGAAAAGCTAACAATGAGCTCCTGTTTCTCAGATATCATATAGCATTTTTCTATAAATAATGGAAAAGGGTGATTTAAAAAGCTCCTTAAAAGACTATTAATGAGTGTTTCTAAAAAGAATGATTTGAATAACTGAAATTCGATTATAAACTCAGGAAATCGAGGCTTTTCAACGTGTTGCAGGGGTGGGCAAACTTTTTGACTCGAGGGCCACAATGGGTTCTTAAACTGGACCGGAGGCCGGAACAAAAGCATGGATGGAGTGTTTGTGTGAACTAATATAAACTCAAAGTAAACATCATTACATTAAAGGGTACGGTCTTTTTTTTTTTTTTTTTTTTTTAGTTTTATTCATTTCAAACGGGCCGGCCCGCGGTCGTAGTTTGCCCGCGGCTGTTAGGGAGTGAGGTCGCCGTGCGGGCCTGCCCTCGTGGGTGGAGGAGTGGAAGGAGCTGGCCCTCCCCGGCCGCCTGGTCCTCCCTCCTTTCCTCGGCCCGGGTGGCACCTCGTCCTTGCAGACACTCTCCCGGCCCAGACCCAGACCCTCGCTGCAGCTGCAGTCCGGGCGCATGTCTAGGAGTGAGCCTTCCTGGCCGGCTGCTCCCGGAGGGAGATGCCGCCTGGGCTGCGGGACGGGAGAGCCAGCCCCACGGACACACGCCTGCGCCGTCCGTGGGAGAACGACGTGTGCGGTCCCCGCTCGGGCCGGGGCTGCGTGACTGGCTCCGGAGGTGAGTGGGCTGTCGGTCCACCTCTGGGTCCGTCCATTGGAACCAGCAGGATTCTGCTGACGATGCTGTTCTCACGCCCCCCGCCCCCCAAGACCATCCGGAGGGCAGGCGCTGGTTGTTTCTTCTGACGCGAGAACGTGGACTGATTTCTTGTTGTTGCTCCCAAGCCGCTGCCGCCCCGACATGACTCCCTGGAGTCCATGCAGGTCTTCCAGCAGCACTGCCAGATCGCCGAGGAGTACCACGAGGTCCGCCAGGAGATCGCGCTGCTCGAGGAGCGGAAGTAGGTGCCGTCCGGGCTGCTGGGCGGGGCGGGGCCAGGCTGAGTGGAGGGGCGGGGCCAGGCTGAGCTGGGCGGGGCCATGCTGAGTGGAGGGGCGGGGCCAGGCTGAGCTGGGCGGGGGCCATGCTAAGTGAAGGGGCGGGGCCAGGCTGAGCTGGAGGGGCGGGGGCCATGCTGAGTGAAGGGGCGGGCCAGGCTGAGCTGGGCGGGGCCAGGCTGAGTGGAGGGGCGGGGCCATGCTGAGCTGGGGGGACCAGGCTGAGTGGAGGGGCGGGGCCAGGCTGAGCCGGGGGGCCAGGCTGAGTGAAGGGGCGGGGCCAGGCTGAGCTGGGCGGGGACATGCTGAGTGGAGGGGCGGGGCCAGGCTGAGCTGGGCGGGGACATGCTGAGTGAAAGGGCGGGCCAGACTGAGCTGGAGGGGCGGGGCCATGCTGAGTGAAGGGGCGGGGCCAGGCTGAGCTGGGCGGGGACATGCTGAGTGGAGGGGCGGGGCCAGGCTGAGCTGGGCGGGGACATGCTGAGTGAAGGGGCGGGCCAGACTGAGCTGGGCGGGGCCATGCTGAGCTGGGGGGACCAGGCTGAGTGGAGGGGCGGGGCCAGGCTGAGCCGGGGGGCCAGGCTGAGTGAAGGGGCGGGGCCAGGCTGAGCTGGGCGGGGGACATGCTGAGTGGAGGGGCGGGGCCAGGCTGAGCTGGGCGGGCCAGGCTGAGCTGGGGGGCCAGGCTGAGTGAAGGGGCGGGCCAGACTGAGCTGGGGGGCCAGGCTGAGTGAAGGGGCGGGGCCAGGCTGAGCTGGGGGGCCAGGCTGAGTGGAGGGGCGGGGCCAGGCTGAGCTGGGGGGCCAGGCTGAGCTGGGGGGCCAGGCTGAGTGGAGGGGCGGGGCCAGGCTGAGCTGGGGGGCCAGGCTGAGCTGGGCGGGGCCAGGCTGAGCTGGGGGGCCAGGCTGAGTGAAGGGGCAGGGCCAGGCTGAGCTGGGGGGCCAGGCTGAGTGAAGGGGCGGGGCCAGGCTGAGCTGGGGGGGCCAGGCTGAGTGGAGGGGCGGGGCCAGGCTGAGCTGGGGGGCCAGGCTGAGTGAAGGGGCGGGGCCAGGCTGAGCTGGGCGGGGACATGCTGAGTGGAGGGGCGGGGCCAGGCTGAGTTGAGCGGGGGGCCAGGCTGAGTGAAGGGGCGGGCCAGACTGAGCTGGAGGGGCGGGGCCATGCTGAGTGAAGGGGCGGGGCCAGGCTGAGCTGGGCGGGGCCATGCTGAGTGAAGGGGCGGGGCCAGGCTGAGCTGGGGGGCCAGGCTGAGTGAAGGGGCGGGGCCAGGCTGAGCTGGGGGGGCCAGGCTGAGTGGAGGGGCGGGGGCCAGGCTGAGCTGGGGGGCCAGGCTGAGTGAAGGGGCGGGGCCAGGCTGAGCTGGGGGGCCAGGCTGAGTGAAGGGGCAGGGCCAGGCTGAGCTGGGGGGCCAGGCTGAGTGAAGGGGCGGGGCCAGGCTGAGCTGGGGGGCCAGGCTGAGTGAAGGGGCGGGCCAGACTGAGCTGGAGGGGCGGGGCCATGCTGAGTGAAGGGGCGGGGGCCAGGCTGAGCTGGGCGGGGCCATGCTGAGTGAAGGGGCGGGGCCAGGCTGAGCTGGGCGGGGGACATGCTGAGTGGAGGGGCGGGGCCAGGCTGAGCTGGGGGGCCAGGCTGAGTGAAGGGGCGGGGCCAGGCTGAGCTGGGGGGCCAGGCTGAGTGGAGGGGCGGGGCCAGGCTGAGTTGAGCGGGGCCAGGCTGAGCTGGGTGGGGTGGGGTGGGGCGGGGCCAGGCTTAGGGGCTTAGCTGGGGGCAGGGGCTGACGTCCTGGGGTTCTGAGGTTGCTGGGCACCTTCCTGTCCGTCCTTTTGTCCCAGAAATGATCCAAGTGGCACCGCTGGAGGGCCAATGCTCTGCGAGCAGTGAGGGACAACAGGGCGCTTTCTTCCCCCAAACTTAAGTTTTTAATAAGCATTTTTAGCTCAGGAAGTTAAAAATGCCAAAACACCCCAGAGCAGTACTGTTCCCTGCGCACGTGCCCAGAGGCCCAGCCCTCCTCGGCTGTGTGTGGCTGGTGCTGAATGCTTCCCTGGTGGGGTTCCCACAGCAGGTAGGCAAGCCACTAAGGGGGGGTTAGGGCTGGGGTGACGTATTCGTGTTGGATGAGTGACACATGCGTGTTGACTGAGTCCAAATATTGTCCTTCATTCTCTGCTTCTCCCCTCACTCTTCCGGAGAGACATCTCATATATACTTATTACTTAATGTTTAAATCAAAGCAAGGAATTCATGAAGCTGTCAGGACCCTTTGGAGACCCAGCGAGGCGGTTGCGCAGGGCGCGGCGGGGAGTGTGGGTTGGGTGGGGACCCGAGCTCACCCCGAGGCCCTGAGCCGGCCGCAGGCCTTTCCTTCCTCGTTGCTTTCTGTGTTTCACACACATCCTACCTGGACTCTGGTTATGGGGTTCAAGGCGTTTGCGAGATCAGAAACACCGCGCTCTCCTCACACGTCTGAGACGCGTTCTGGTCTGAGGGTTTTCACAAACTGGTGTGTGCAGACTGGACCTTACACACAGGCTGCGTCCTGAGAAAAGCTTCAGGAAGGGACCGAGGAAGCTGATTAATAGCGTGACCAGTGGTGAGTCACAGGAGGACCTGCCTAATCTGCAGCCTCCGAAGTCTGTTCCTGTGTGTGTGTGTGTGTATGACTGTGTTTGTGTGTGTGTATATGAGTGTGAGTGTGTGTGAGTGTGTGTGTGTGTGTGTATGACTGTGTTTGTGTGTGTGTATATGAGTGTGTGTGTGAGTGTGTGTGTGTGTGTATGACTGTGTTTGTGTGTGTGTATATGAGTGTGTGTGTGAGTGTGTGTGTGTGTGTATGACTGTGTTTGTGTGTGTGTATATGAGTGTGTGTGTGAGTGTGTGTGTGTGTGTGTGTATGACTGTGTGTGTGTATATGAGTGTGTGTGTGAGTGTGTGTGTGTGTGTATGACTGTGTTTGTGTGTGTGTATATGAGTGTGAGTGTGTGTGAGTGTGTGTGAATTGTGGTGTCCTGACAGCGAAAAACAGGTAGTTATGTGTTTATCTGTAAACTCAGTTGAGGTGCTGGGGGACTTTGTTATCTAAACCAACGAGAGTGGCTCTTCATGTGGGGTGCAATGGAAGACCCCCCCACCAAGTTATAGGATCTGCACGTCTATGTCAGTGATGTCGAACCCATGACACAAGCCTGTCAGAGGTGACACGCGAACTCATTTTTTGGGTTGATTTTTCTTTGTTAAATGGCATTTAAATATATAAAATAAATATCAAAAATATAAATCTTTGTTTTACTATGGTTGCAAATATCAAAAAATTTCTATATGTGACATGGCACCAGAGTTAAGTTAGGGTTTTTCAAAATGCTGACACGCTGAGCTCAGAAGGTTCGCCATCACTGGTCTATGTCTCCGTATGTCGCATTTAAAAATACGCCAGGACAGCAGCGTGCGTGTGGCTCCTCTGGTGTTTGCGGGAACCCATTCCTGCTCTCCTGCTTAGAGCAGTAACCGCTGTGGCCGCCAGCGCAGCAGGAAACACCAAGAGGCAGAGCTGCCTCTGAGAGAGGGCGGCCCGGGGGCCAGGGGAGCGAGTCCACACAACCTGCCAAACCGCAGAAGTGCCGGCCAGACCCCAGCTCAGCCCCCCAGACCCCACTCAGCCCCCCAGACCCCAGCTCAGCCCCCCAGACCCCAGCTCAGCCCCCCAGACCCCAGCTCAGCCACCCAGACCCCAGCTCAGCCACTCGCGGCCTTTCTTCCCCTTTCCTTTCTCATAAAGTCTCTCAAATTCCTTTTTCTTCATTCCTGCTTCTGCCGTTTGGGGCTGTGATATGGACGGTAGGCCTGGGAGCCCCGTGCTCGGCCCGATTCAGACCTGCAGGTGGCCTCGTGCCTCTGAAGGCCCCTCACTCCTCGCCTTCGAGGGCACTGCCCCCGCCCCACCTCTGCCTCTGCCCCCCTGGCACCTCCCTCCTTCCTCCTCCCTCGGGCCCCCTCGGAGGACGGCTTAGCCCCTGCCCCTGCCCGCCTTCCGCAGGGACCAGCTCTGTTCCCCAGAGAGGAAAGCCCACAAGAATGAGACTTCTGGCACTTGTGTGTGTGTGTGTTAATATATATTTTTATTGATTTCAGAGAGGAAGGGAGAGGGAGAGAGAGACAGAAACATCAATGAGAGAGATCGGCTGCCTCCTGCACACCCACTACTGGGGATCGAGCCTGCAACTGGGCATGTGCCCTGACCGGGAATCGAACCGTGGCCTCTTGGTTCATAGGTCGATGCTCAACCACTGAGCCCCGCCGGCCGGCTACTTCTGGCAGTTTTGTAGCTGGTTGTCATCGATAGTTACCCACCTCAGGTCTGCTCCCTACAGACTCCAATCCCAGCCACCCAGTGGGATTGTGTGTGTGTGTCTGCGCGCACGTGTGTGTGTGTGTGTGTGTGAGAGAGAGAGAGAGAGAGAGAGAGAGAGAGAGAGATTTATGGTGGTTATGTGCAGTGCTTACAGGAGACTGTAACAGCCTCCGCGTCCACATTTTATCTGGAAGTCCTTTGGTCTGTATTTAAAATACAGAGACAATAGCAGCAGTGAAGGCGGCGGTGAAGAGTTGGGACGGAAGCCGGTCACATCTCACGTGATGACGGGGACGGGGTCCTGCCAGGGTTCCCGGGTCATCGTTTCACTAACAATCTCTGAGGCAGAAACTCCTTCGGCAGCAGATGTTTTCCTAAACGAGCTGTGTTTCCACGTGAGGGAAGGTGGCCCCTGGGCTCGACCTCAGGGAGGGCTGTTTTCTGATGTTTGGATGAGGCTTTCTTCCCTTCGCTTCCTGAAGTGGCTGCCCGGTCGCCCCGGTGATGGTGAGGGTCACGGCTCAGGCCGGGCCCTGGTGATGGTGAGGGTCAGGGGCTCGGGCCGGGCCCTGGTGATGGTGAGGGTCAGGGGCTCAGGCCGGCCCTGGTGACGGTGAAGGTCAGGGGCTCAGGCCGGGCCCTGGTGATGGTGAGGGTCAGGGGCTCAGGCCGGGCCCTGGTGATGGTGAAGGTCAGGGGCTCAGGCCGGGCCCTGGTGATGGTGAGGGTCAGGGGCTCGGGCCGGGCCCTGGTGATGGTGAGGGTCACGGCTCGGGCCGGGCCCTGGTGATGGTGAGGGTCAGGGGCTCGGGCCGGGCCCTGGTGATGGTGAGGGTCAGGGGCTCAGGCCGGGCCCTGGGACCCGGAGGAGCTCCCGTGGGAGTTTCTGCGGCTGAGCTTCCTCCCTTCGCCAGCGGGGGGCGCCCGGGCCGTTTGGGAGACGCAGAGCCGGGGGAGCTGGTTGTACCTGCTGTTTTAAGCCCTGGCACTGAACAGGTAAACTTCTTTTAGAATTATAAACTCAGCACAGAGTGACTCTAATTTAAATAATTATTTCTGGCCTATTCACCAACAACGTGAGAAAAGCCTGCTTTTACTGTTATTGGCATTGTCCCCTTTTCTGTTGGGAAAAAAAGGGCAATTTTATTGAAAGCTTTTTAAAAAAATTACTAAGCATTCTTACATCTGTACACGACTCCTGAATCCATTTTTATTTCCAGGCTTCTTGCGTGTGAATATTTCTATATAATTACACACACAGTAACACGAAAGGTGCACAGGCTTTTTCAGTAAATAGTGTGAGTTTTTTACACGCAGTTTTGCATCTGTAATGGAAGCACATGGGCATGAGATATAGACATTTTTTTACTTGGAATTGGTCCCTGAGCTGTTTGACAGGAAGTGTTTAATGTCCATCATGAAACAGCAATAGGTTCTGCCGCTACATTTGCAATCAGTGGAGGTCGCTTTGCTCTAGGCAGTGGTCGGCAAAATGTGGCCCCTTGAGTGTGGCTCTTCCACAAAATACCACGTGCGGGAGTGCACTTACAGTGCGATTGAAACTTCGTGGCCACACTGAAGGGGCCAAAGAGCCGCATGTGGCTCACGAGCCTCGGTTTGCTGACCACGGCTCTAGAGCAGTGGTTCTCAACCTTGGCTGCACATTAGAATCACCTGGGAATCTTTTTAAAATCCTGATTTCCGGGTGATTCTAATGTGCAGCCAAGGTTGAGAACCACTGCTCCAGAGCGAGCATTTTATCTTAATCAAAGGAGAACCATTGGCCAGGAGACACGGTGTTTAAAAGACAGACTTGGAACGTGAGAGAATCGATGCGTCGTTGTGACGTCGGGTGGGCCGGTTCGGTGGTTAAAGTGTCTCCAGGTGCACAGCACCCTCCCATGGTAGGGCTTTGTCCTCCCGGAAAAGGGGAGGGGAGGGGAGGGGAAGGACTTTTGGACCCTTGAGCAGCCGGCAGCTCCCCGCCCCCGCCAGCCCCTGGCTGCGCTCGCTGCCCTCGGCCCCTGTGGGCTCCTGTCCGGGACACCCAGATGCCGTCAGACCCTCCGTGCCCTTTGAGAACGGCTTCTTTATGGAGCACGATGTTTGCCAGGTTCACCCACGCTCCCTGCATCGTCCTGCATCCCTGCTTATTCTGAATAACATTCCGTGTGTGGACGGACCAGACTTTATTAATCCATTTCGTCTGCGATGGATTCGAGGTGTGTGCACTGTGGGCTGCTGGGCTGATGCTGCTACAGACACTCATCCATGGGCCAGGTCGTGTGTGGACACGTGCTGCCAGCTGACCTGTGCTGTGGGCCTCGGGGTGGGCTGGCCAAGGCCCCTGACGGCTCAGCGCGTCGCTGTGAGCAGCTGCCTCGGTCTGAAGTGGCCGCACCACGTTAGCGTTTCAGCCGAGATGTCGGGGCGTCCGGTTCTCCACGCCTTTGGGGGGCACGTCTTCTGGGTGATAGTCGCCCTCATGGGGTTGTGGTTTGTACATCCCGATGGCTAACCACACTGAGCCCCTCTCGTGGGCCTTGGCATTTCTGTGTCTTCTTGGCGACGTGTCCTTTTAGCTCTCTGGCCGTTTAAAAACATCAGCTGGGCTGTCTTTTTATTATCGAGTTGAAAAAAAAAAAAGGTACAGAATTTTAGGGGGTTTATGCAAAGCATTGGAAGAGGGTGTTCATACGGAGATAACCACTAGCAAGGCCAGACGTACGCTCATGGTCTTTTAAAAATGCATAAGTGATGATGGGGGAGTGGCAGTCTCCTGGGGGCACCTGTCACGCGGGTACAGGGAGCAGATGTGATACGAGAAGCGTGGCCTCACATACAGCATATAAATAGATATTGTGACATTTAATGCATTTCAGTTCTCTGTTTTGAAACTTTATTTGCTATTTTTTCATATCACTTCATATTATTATTTTTAAACAGTTTCTTAGTGAGTTTCTTCCTCGGTCCTCCCACTGTCCTTTCGTCCTTTTATTTGTCTCTTTTGTGGCTGCCATGTTCTTTGGAAGCTTGTTTAGACCAAGTTCATGGCCTTTGAGGCTTCCTCCACCTGAATAGGAGTCCCTTTTTGAACAATAAGGATTCTATGTCGGGGGCGGGGGGGCATCAGGATGTTAGAGACGCTGAGGGGGGCGTGGCCAAAAGAAGGTTGGGGTCCGCGGGGCTGGACGATCATGTTCGCTACAGAGGGACCCCGATACTTCCAGTCCCACCGGCACCACCCACAGTTGCTACATATTATTGACCATCTGTCCCAGGCTGTACTGACCCATTTCTCTACGATCGTCCATAAGAAACTTTCCTGAGATTCAATTAGGGACAAATGGCTTCTCCTGTGCTTAGAGGTACAGAGCCCTGAACGTCTAAGAAGCAGACTTTGACGCTGGCTCTTCTGTAGTAGCCGCGTTTCTCCTTCCTCGTCTTTAAAATATACGGTATTTGCCCCTGAGGTACCTGACTCTTCGGTCATTCATTCAGCGAGCATTTACTGGGAGCCTGTACATTCCAAACACCGTGGAAGACTCAGATCATAGCACAAAGGAACGTGTGTCTGCGTCCCCCCTACCTGCCCCCCGCCCCCGCCGCCCACTCAGGCCCCTCTCCCCCCTGTTTCCACCCGCCTTCCATGCCCTGGGTGTATGTCATGCTCCGTTGCCCTCAACACCTCAGGGGCCATTTCTAAGAACAAGGGCACCCTCTCCCTTAACCACAGCCCAGCGTTAAATGAGGATCCCACCTTGTGCGGCGCCGTGTACCATCGAACTCAGTCCCGCTAACTCGCCTCCTTGCCCAGCACGTCCCTCCCCGCCACCCTTCTCAGTGCCTTTAGTTGTCACTTCTCTTCCGTTCCTTCAAAGATGTGCTTAACCTTGAAGAGTACAGGCCGGCACCGGCACGCTTCCTCTCTCCTGAGGTTGTTGCTGACACCCTGGGGTGCTCTCCACGCCCCTCCTGGCAGGTGCCCTGCCCAGGTCTCTCTGCACGCCCCCCCCCCCCCCCCCCCGCCCGCAGGGAAGGGAGGAATGGGCGTGTCGCACAGTGAGGAACGGAGGCTGCCATCTGCGACTCCCTGACCCACCTGGGGGCAGTGGACCTGCTGTGGGTGGTCAGGTTTATTAAATCTAAACGTGGACTGTGAGTCTGGGGCTCCTTTTCACGCGTATTTACATCAATACATTTAAAAAAATTTTAAATATATTCTTACTGATTTCAGAGAGAAAGGGAGAGGGAGAGGGATAGAAACATCGATGATGAGAGAGAATCACTGATCGCTGCCTCCTGCGCGCCCTGCACTGGGGATCGAGCCCACAACCAGGGCCTGTGCCCCAACCGGGAATCGAACTGTGACCTCCAGGTTCATAGGTCGACGCTCAACCACTGAAAACTGAGTTGTTTGTCCCTCCAGCACCTCGAGCCGCTTCCTGAGTCCTCCGCCTGCAATAAAAGGATGTTGTTTTGTAAGTTAGGCTGCAGGATGGACGTCGGAATCAGGGGAAGCTGCTGGGGAGGTGGAATTCTTAGTCTGAAGAACGAGTGCCGATTTGTTCCGCTGAGAAGTAAGAGACAAGGAAGGTGCTGCATTTGGAGGGAGGACGAGCTAAGGGTGAAGCAGGCTCTCCACCATGGACACTGGCGGCATCTTCAGTCGTAAGCAGGATCCTGGGTCCCCCCGAACCAGCTGTCATTCCTTGTTGCCCTTAAAAAGGTCAGCTCCTCCGACGGCCGAAGGATTCGTGGAGCATTTTCTGGCAGATGTTTACTAGTTTGGGTGTCTCAGCAGAGGTGCCGGGACCCAAAGGATCTGAGGCCTGGGCCCGGCCCGTGTAGCTCAGCGGTTGAGCATTGAGCCAGGCCACCGGTTTGGTTCCCAGTTTGATTCCAGGTCAGGGCACCTGCCTGGGTTGCAGGCTTGATCCCCTGAGGGGGGCGTGCAGGAGGCAGCTGACTGATGATGTCTCTCTCTCATGGATGTTTCTATCTTTGTATCCTTCTCCCTTCCTCTCTCTCCAAAAAATCAATTAAAAGTATTCAGTGGGGCCTTGACTTACGACTGTTCCAACTAACGAGTTTTTTGAGATACCAGCTGCCTCTTGGCCGATTTTTTGCATTGAGTTGATAGAGTAATTTGAGTTAACGAGCGCCTTAACGAGCGCCTTAACGAGCTTGGTCTCCGAACGAATTAAACTCGTAAGTCAAGGCCCCACTGTATATAAAAGATAAAGGATCTGAGGCTGGGGAGGCTGGAGGGCCGGGCAGAGGGCGAGATGTGAGGAGGGGACTCCTCTGTGCATTTCCGTGCGTGCATTTCAGCGTGTGCTCTCCCGCTCCGCCTGCAGGAAGGAGCTCCTGGCCAAGCTGGCGCAGGCGGAGGAGGAGAAGGGGGACGCCGCCCAGCTGGCCCGCGAGTTCGAGGCGCTGACGGAGGAGAACCGCACCTTGAAGCTGGCGCAGTCCCAGTGCGTGGAGCAGCTGGAGAAACTCCGCATCCAGTACCAGAAGCGGCAGGGCTCGTCCTAGCGCAGGTCCTGCCCCTGCCCGCCCCCCCCCCCCGCCCCCCCAGGGACGGTGACCCCATCACCCCTCCTGGTCACCCACATGCTGTCTTCTCTCTGAGCTGGGCCGGCGAGGTCTGGCCCGACGGGAGGGAGATTTCACGTTAAATAAGATAACGAGAACAAACCTGCCCCGCGTGTTTCACTATTTGTTCCCATTTAGAAGATATTTCTCCTCATTTAGAAGCCAGGACACAGATAGAGTATTGACAGACTCCCTGAGAATCTTGAACAGGATCGAGCCACCAGACAGGCCAGCCCGGTGCTCGCTGCCGTCTGCCTGCATGTTTTTAGATCTCGCGTCGTTAACATCTCACCTGCGCGCCACGCAGCGGCCTCTCCGACGTGCTCATGTCAGTCCCCGCGCGAGGATTGTCCCAGGAACAAACGGCCGCGTAGCTCGGAGCTTCCTCCTGAAAATGTTAGCAGAAGCGTTTGTGTCAGAGGCGCGTTGGCAGTGCCGACTGCTGCGGGCGTGAGAAGAGCAGATAGAAGCCCGTTTCTTCACGCCGTGCTGGCCCCTGGGGAACGTGTCCCCTCCAGTGTGTCCCGGGGGCCCCAGGAGACGGAGGGGGTAGTTTAGACGTCATTTTGGGGAGTTCTCAGGAAAACATCAGACAAATGACGACCGTTGCTCCGTTTGGATTTAAAGGGCGTTCGGGGTAATAACGAATGGAAATATGTGCGTAAATTCAGGATTCACACGAGGGTCCCGTGTTCTACTTATTACCATCTTCCCCAACGTGACCTCTTTGTTTTATGTCCATTTCTATTCATGTAACTTCTTTTTCATTAAACACGATCAAACTGCCCGCTGCCTCTGGCCCCTTTCTTCACCGACCTCCTGCTCGGAGTCAAGTTGCTGACGCTTGTCCGAATCTGTTCTGAGTTGGGGCTGCAGGTGCCAACGAGCAGCAAACCCCTTTCCTGGAAAGATGGGGCTCTCAGCGAGCAACGTGGGTCTGAAGCTAATCTGACGCGCGAATGTCAGACGGTATCTCCCAGAAACGTACAGGGCAGAGCCGCTGGAAATAAGGTGGCCCGGCCGGCGTGGCTCATGGTGGAGCGTCGGCCTATGAACCAGGAGTCGCGGTTCCGTTCCCGGTCAGGGCACAGGCCTGGGTTGCGATCCCCAGTGTGGGGCGTGCAGGAGGCAGCGGGTCCATGATTCTCTCTCATCGTGGATGCTTCTGTCTCTCTCTGCCTCTCCCTTCCGAATCTGAAATCAGCAGAGCTCCCCCGGCCACAGGACGCTCCTGCTGTGGGCTTAACCCCGAGATGCTTTGTGACGCCAACAAGGGTCTTTGCTGGACTTAAGAACCGTCACAGCCAACGCCTCTGTCCCACGGTGACCATCGGATTCTGGGAGGGTCAGGAGGGCTCCCTGCTGTGCTCAGTCCCCGATCTAAATCCTCTCTCACCATCGGATCCACCGAAATCACTTACTGCCATTTAGCAAAGTCATGTTGGTGTCTGTCGTGTCAACACAGAATTTTACCATCATACCTTGCTTTAAGGCTTACCTTGCATTTACACCGAGGGTTTAAAGTGATGCCTTGTATCTAATAAAACATGCGATTGTCCACTCATCCTGCACGGGTTTGCTTAGCTTAATATGAAGAATCTCTTTTGCCCTGGCCCATGTTGCTCAGTGGATAGAGCCTCGTCCTGCGGACTGAAGGGTCCTGGGTTCAATTCTGGTCAAGGGCACATATCTTGGTTGCAGGCTCCTCCCCGGCCTGAGCCTGGTCAGGGTGTGTCCAGGAGGCGACCAGTCGATGTGTTTCTCTCAAATCGCTGTTTCTCTGTCTTTCCCTCTCCCTTCCACTCTCTCTGAAAATCAATGGAAAAGTATCCTCAGGTGAGGATTTAAAAAAAAAGAGAGTCAATTCAAACCCAATTATCCTGCCAGCAGGGACAGTCCTGACCTCCTGAGAGAGACGCCGGATGACACACGACTTCCCCTGAGCCGCTGTCTCGCAGGTGCGCTTGGAAATAGATGAGCCGTCTGTGCTGGTCGCTGGTCAGCGGGGCCTACACGGCCTTGGGGTTTTCCCTCTTTCTAGTCACAGGTGTCTTAGATCACCTGCCGCCCGCTCCCTCCGCCCTCCTGTCGTGTGGGAGGGGAGACCGAGGCGGCGGGGGCGGGGGGGGGGGGGTGGGAGGACTGCAGCCCGCTGCGAACGGCTGCCCCGCACCTGCCCAGCGCTCCAACATCTAGTCACTGGGGAGGGGCCGCCCCTGGTCCTGAGGTTTATGGAGCAAAGCGAGGGCAGGTCCCTCCTCCCGGCAGGTTCCCGAGGCCTTGTTCCCCGCGACGCCGTCTCAGTCAGGCTCTCGGAGAAACAGAGGGTCTCTGCCCGTCACAGGCCGGTGCTCACGGGCTACGAAGGCTGGTTTCCAAGGTGTTCAGTGGGTCCGGAGGCCGGAGACCCTGGACGGAGGGTCCTTCCCGCTGAGGCCGAGGAGCTGGTCTCACTGGGCGGCGTCCAGGCCGGAGGAGCCGTCCTCGCTTCTGGGAGGGTCGGGAGGGCTCCCTGCTGTGCTCAGGCCCCCCCCATCTAAATCCTCTCTCACCTAGGACCCCCCCCCCCCCCCCCATAGAAGCGCCAGAACAACATCTGCCCAGGGATCCGGGCTCTTTGAATTGACGTCACGCACTGGGTGCGGCACTCAAAGGCCAGAGAGCAGCTGCCCGGCCCCCTGGTCAGCTCTGCCCTCGCCACGGTGGCGGGAGTTTAACCAGAACCAGGTGACCACTCGTCGGCAGCTCCTGGGCCACGCTGAGCACCAGGCACAGAGACTGGGAGCGGACAGCTGGTCAGCAGGAGGGACGCCGGCTGGGAGGCACGTGTGAATGGTCGCACCCGGGAGCCCTGCCCTCACTCCGCCCTCTGACGGGGGGGTTGGTTTTCCCGTTTGCACGTTCTGGCCGGAGCCCACGGGGTTGGCATCGCGGCCGTACAGCGAGGCGGCTTCTCTAGGAAACGCAGGGCGAGGGTGAGTGGAATCGGAGAGACTCCGAGGCCCCGGCGTCATTTCAGTGGGATGGAGGGAGGAGGGGGAACAGGGACGGAGAACTCGGAGCTGAGAGCCTGTGGGGGGGGGGGGGGGGGGCGAGCGCAGCTCTGCATCCCAGGAAGGAGGGGCCGACCGACCGACCGACCCGAGGGACTGGGGGGGCGGGGGTGAGAGAGGAACGACCTTCTCCTGAACCCGGAAAGGCTGTCAGCAGGAGGCTGAGCCTCGCAGGACGGTCCGTGGGTCAGAGCACACGGGACCTACGGGCAGGTTCGATTCCTTCGTGAGGCATCAGAGCCGGTGACACTGGGCTTTGCTCACACGGTTCTCTCCGCCACCACGGCTGACTGAGCGCCCGGTGAGCAGCAGCGGCTGGATGTGACTGTCCCTGATGCCTGATGGCCACACAGAGCCGTCGTCACTCCTGCTGCTGCCCCGCGGCCGCCGTGCCCGCCCCCTGCCTCCCGCCCCGCCTGCCGGGCCGCCTCACACCCACGCACCTGCTCCGGGACCTGCCTGGCTTCCCGGTGAGCGGGGAGTTCCTGGCGACAGTGGTTGTGGCTCCTTTAAAGCTGTGTCTTCAGGACGCCAGGGCCGGGCCGAGCGTCACAGCTGTTCGCTCACGAGAGAAGGAAGGAGTGAGTCCTGCACACCGCTGTCCTGCTCCTGCTCCCGGGGTGCGTCGGGCTCAGAGCGGGGTGTCCTGGATGTTTAGGGCTCAGAGCGGGGTGTCTGGGGTGTGTCGGGCTCAGAGTGGAGTGTCTGGGGTGTTCAGGGCTCAGAGAGGGCTGTCTGGGGTGTGTCGGGCTCAGAGCGGGGTGTCTGGGGTGTTCAGGGCTCAGAGCGGGGTGTCTGGGGTGTTCAGGGCTCAGAGTGGGGTGTCTGGGGTGTTCAGGGCTCAGAGTGGGGTGTCTGGGGTGTTCAGGGCTCAGAGCGGGGTGTCTGGTGTGTGTCGGGCTCAGAGCGGGGTGTCCTGGATGTTTAGGGCTCAGAGCGGGGTGTCTGGGGTGTGTAGGGCTCAGAGCGGGGTGTCGGGTTGTAGGGCTCAGAGTGGGGTGTCTGGGGTGTTCAGGGCTCAGAGTGGGGTGTCTGGGGTGTTTGGCGCTCAGAGCGGGGTGTCCTGGAGGTTTAGGGCTCAGAGTGGGGTGTCTGGCATGTGTAGGGCTCAGAGCGGGGTGTCTGGAGGTTTAGGGCTCAGAGCCGGGCCTTGGGGGCGAGGACAGGGTTCCTGGCCTCCGGGAGCCAGCAGCCCGGTAGCACCGCTGACCACCAGGTGGCGCTGCGCTGCAATGAGTAACCCCGGGGCCCAATCCCTCTGGTTCCACATAAAGGACCCGAGGGCAGATGGTCCGGTCCATCTGGGACGTGCTGGTCCTGAACGTTTAGTTGTTGGTTAAGGTTGAGATCGGACCGGCCTCCTGTGTGTGACCAGCCCCACGAGAGAGGAGCCGGCCCAAGAGGAGGATTCCGGTTTCCAGGGCGTGTGGGGACCAGGCCGTGACTCAGTGAACGTGTCCTGGAAAAAGGGGAGGGGACTGCGTTCAGCTGTCAAGGATGCAAAACCCAGATGTGAGGCCCCGCGGTTCTGATGGAGACACCCCGGGCGGGGCAGGGGCCGGCAGACGGGAGCCTGGCTCCCCCTGAGGAGGCGTGAGCGGGGAGGAGAGAAACCCAGCAGGTGGGTGGGCAGGGCCTGCGACCCCAACCCCACCCCCCCCCCGTGGGAGCCTCGTCCCTTCGCCTCCGCCAGACTGTGGTCGGGCAGCCTGGGTCTGTCTGTCTGTCTGGGCAGCAGTTTCATTTCCCAGTGGAGCAGGGTGGACGTTGGCCTCTCTGAGTAAATACTGAAGAGGAAACACCAGGAACGTTGTGCAGAATCATGAATTGCTCGCCCATTTGCATCCGCCCCGCCCCCCCCCCCCCCCCACTGGTGTCAGAACAGCATCTCTACCAAGTTGAGAAAAGAGTGAAACTAATGACGAGTTATCCAAACAAGACGGGAGGCTGGGCGATACTAACTTCTGCAGTGTCTGCAATTTTAGGTTTTCCAGTTTTCTATTTAGCATCACATAGTAAATATATAATAAAACAGACAAAATTTTCTTATTCATGATGTAGGAAAGAGGTGGGAATACTTGTATAATGACTTTTGAGCAGTTACTATGCTCCCTATGTAATGCCCCTTAATCTCAGCATTACAAAAATACAATTGTACACACAAGTAGATAGAATAACACTAGTACACTGTTGTATACAGATGTAGATACAATAATACTAGGACATTATCTACACTAATAAAAGAGAAACATGCAAATTGGTGTCACTCCACTACACCCACCAGCCAATCAGAGCAACTATGCAAATTAACCCAACAAGGATGGTGGTTAATTTGCATACGCAGGCGTGGAGCGAAAACTGAAGGCTCCAGCAGGAGTGAAGACTGAAGACTGAAGAGGCTTGGCTTCTCTGCTGCGGCCGGACCAAAGGCCTGGGTCCCGGATGCCGGAGGAAAACCGGTGCCGGCAGCCAGGGGAAGGAAGGCCTATTGTGCGAATCTTCGTGCAACGGGCTTCTAGGATATATATATAAAAGCCCAGCGACCAAATGGCGGAGTGACCAGAACGACCGGTCAACTAGTCGCTATGATGTGCACTGACCACCAGCAGCCAGACACTCAACGCAGGAGCTGCCCCCTGGTGGTCAGTGCGCTCCACAGGGGGAGCAGCTGCTCAGAGGGCGGGTCCACAGCTGCTCGGCTGACCGGGATGAGCGGTGCTCCCACAGCGGGCCGATCCCCCCAGGCCACGCCCCCACCAGTGTACAAATCCGTGCACCAAGCCTCTGGCTGTAGACATGAATGATATAGTGACACTAGAACAATTATGCGAGTCTTGCTGACGTTGGTGTTTATTGCTCATCTATGATCACCCAACTAGCAAATAGTTACTTTGAAGTTCAAAGCTGACTTGACTCCCATATCCTCGTGGTTTCCCTCATTTCACACTTACAGGTAAGGACCCACAGGTGAGTGACGGTTCCTGAGCCCCACACACTGCCCTGTGGGGACAGAAGGCAGGAGCGTCCGTCCATCCGTCTGTCTGTGGACAGGGCTGGTTCTCGGGGGAGGCTGTGCTAGAGGAGGGACTGACAAGATCACCTCGCCGTCTGATAAGATGGGTAACAGGCAATGTGAGAGGAGAACTCAGGAGTGAAGGAAGTGTTACTAGTTTTAAAACAGATATTGCAGTTCATTCTCGAAAGCTCTGACCAGGCTTATGTGATCTTTCATTAACTGTTCCACGTAGATGACTCACACTTAAATTCCCACACCCACTGGTATCATGAGTCATACTTATTAAATGGCCATTATTTATAATTTTCAGCTTCTTGTGTGATTATAGTTGGGTACCTCTTCTGTTAGAACTCTACACATTTACATAGAAATGTGTTTAAAATGTCTTCATAATTCTATAACCTACATGAGTGGCTATATAGTTGGGTTGACTGAATTCCCCCCCACATAATTATTTCAATTATATAAAAACTAGTGTCCCGGTGCACAGATTCATGCACATTGAAAGGAAATTAATTGGAAGAAATATTTTAATATCGTTATCTGCCCTTTCTCTATACTAGAAGTGTCAACCAAATTCACGATCGACAATGACAGATCGAAACACGCGTGTGCGATTGGCGTCAACGAGAGCTTTATGTGTGTCGTGCATGGGTGAGTCAACTTAGCCTTTTATAGACATAGAACAAACTTGCTTATTAGACCTGCTTTCTGATTTAGCTAAACTTTCTCCAGCCCAGTGAAGCACCCCAACTTCTCTTTCAGGTAATTCTCAGCAACACAGCAGTAAATATCAACATGAAGCAGATTATTATTGTAGATCACCAGGGAGAACAAAGGGTGAAATATTTACCTGCAGCCGTGTCTGACTATATTCTGCGCAGTGAGAAAACCTGAAGTCACTTTCAAGGTCCACCATTTCTTTCTTCTTTTCAGTCGGGTCAAGTTTCTAGGCTTTCTGAATCTCCGTTTTCCGGCGAATGAAAAGAAAATAGGATTCCATCGAGTCTCCTATCTACCTACTCCAGGACTCCTGTAAGGATCACATGAGATGAGGCACGTGAAAATGGTTCACACACATTTGGTTAAAGTGTGAAATGTTTGCACCTGCCTATAAAGCAAGTCAGGTTCCTGGGCTGAAGACACTCCAAGGAGGTCAGTCGCTAGGGAGAGGAAGCCGGGCGTTGCTACATGACGTCATTACCTGGCGTTGTTACCATAGCAACCGTTTCTGGGCTGGGCTGTGGCCGCATTTTGCTCCATGGGGTCTTGGTAGCGTTGGCTGCGATTTGGTGGGCTGTGGCTCCAGGGTGGTGGCGGGGCCTGTGTCCCACTTGGGGGACACTGAGTGTTGGTTTGTCGGCACCAGCTCTGTGGTGCCATTTCTTTTTAAATGGCCAATACGTGTCACAGCAGCTCATGCCCCCTGGTGGTGAGTGTGTGTCATAGCTTCCAGGTGGAAGGAGGGACGGACACTTAGGCTTTTATATATAGAGATAGATGTTACTTACATAACTGGGATGGCATTACAGTTGTAAAATATTCAATTCCATAGTTACGTAAGATTAAGAAAGTAAAAAGAAAGGCCTAGCAACGTTATCCCTAGAGAGAAGCTGAGTAGTTGTATTTCTGTATTTTAAAAAAGGTGATAAATATGAAAACAAAATGCTTTTAAATGTTTTCCTTTCTCAAAAGACATGAACCAAAATTCAATGTAAAACATCGAAGTGTTAGTCTGGAGTGTAGCCTGTGGGGTGAGCTGGCCCTGCACACCTCTGGCACTCAAATCTGGCTTCCACGTCCTCTCTCCAGGAACCCGGCGTCTCCACAGATGCTAACTTATTGTCTGTAGCCCTAGAAGGTTTGCAAGATTTTCTGGCATAAAAGCAGCCATGAAAAATGCCCGGGCCACTGGTCCCTGCTCGGCCAGCTTCCCGGTCATCTCTGACGGCAATTTTCTAACGGACGGCTCAGAAGCCACTGGGAGAAGGTGTAATTCTGCCCGGATAGGAATCGACGAGGAAGGCGATGTGCTGAGTTCAGATGTGTTCCTGAAGGAGTCATGGACAGTTGACGCGTACACTTACTTAAAAGTTTTTATTGATTTGAGAGAGAGGAAGCGAGAGGGATAGAAAGATAGAAAGATCGATTGACTGCCTCCTGCACGCCACCTGCGGGGACCGAGCCCACAGTCCAGGCATGTGCCTGACCGGGAATTGAACCGACAACCTTGTGGTGAAGACGAAGCCCAACCAACTGAGCCACCGGCCGGGGCGGGTGTGGTTTTCGTTTTTCATAAAAAAAAAACTTTATTGTTGAGATGGACGTGGTTTTCGGTGGCTCAGCCCTCCAACTGTCCACAAGCGGCAGGGCGAGAACAGTTACGTCTGACAAGGATTCATTCACTGGTTTTGGGGGGAAGAAGAGCTGTGCAGTGAAGTCTGAAATACTCACCTTGTTTTGTTCCTAGCAAGTCTCTGGGTGTTATAGCCTCTAAAGAAAATGTTCCCTACACCCTCCTCCTCGGGCCCCACATAGTCCCCTCCATGTCAGCACATAGTGCAGCCTTAGCATGTTACAACGTGTGTCGTGTAAAAGGGAGTGGACATTGCCAGTAGGAGGAAGAATGTGCGAGGAGGAAGCACATTCCGTGTCCAGCAGAGAAATCACGCAGACTTCGGAGGAAGCGCTGAGTGCATGAGTCACTAACTCGCGTTTAAAGCCCCCGAGGCTGGTTCTCTCTGGTTGGCAAACCATCGGAAGGCGCTCGGGCTTCTAGGAAGGAAGTTTCGCAACGCTGGGTTTCTGCCCGTCTTCGGGCTCAGAGGAGACTGTTTAAAAATAAAGTCATCAAGCCCTCGCCGGCTTGGCGCAGTGGCTAGAGCATCGGCCTGCAGACTGAAGGGTCCCAGGTTCGATTCCGGTCAAGGACACATGCCCGGTGTGGGCTCGATCGCTAGTGTGGGGTGTGCAGGAGGCAGCCGATCAACGATTCTCATCATTGATGTTTCTCTCTCTCCTTTCCTCTCTGAAATCAATAAAAATATATTTAAAAAAATAAAATCATCAAGAGAATCAGCTTCTCTCCATAAAGAGGAATAACACTGTTCTTACAAGCTCTGGTCCCCAGACCTGCCGGGGTGCTTGGTGGAGAGAAGGCGCCGGTGTACGCGCAGGCACGTGGGAGTCACGGTCTCGCTGGTGGGCCAGGCCAGTGGCCTGCGGGTGTGGCGTCCGGAGACGTGCAGTTTACAACCTGGAGGCGGCCTCCTCTCTGAGACGGGCAGTTTGAGTCCACCGACTAGTGCACCCGCCAACTGTGTGAGCCGACCTGCTCCCGTCACGGGACGACTCCTTCCTGAGCAAGAATCCCTGATCCATGACGTCGTCCGCCCGCCCTGCCCGTCAGAGGGGCTCATTCCTGCGGTTTGTGTGTCTCCGCGTTTCCGGTCTCCCCACCCGCCTCTCGAATCCCCGTGTCCCCTCCTGGCAGGCGCCTGCGGTCCCGGAAGGATCTGGAGCCTTCTGCAGCGCCCAGGCGCGGGGGCCGAGAACAGACTCCACTGAAACACCCGCTCGTTCTTGTTCCGTGGGAAGCTCCCAGAGGAGCACGTTTGCCTCTTTGCCGGCCCCGCACGATGGCTCACAGGACAGACTGTTACCCGGGGGAGTTTATGGGAAGTCTTTCCCGGAATGTCATCATGTCCAGGTCACACTGACGAGTCGGAGCGGTTACCAAATTCCTCCCACAGGGCGGTCCTTGCTCTTCCCCGAGATTCAACGGAAATGCCTCCTTTTCTGTGAATCTCCCCGCCCCCCCCCCCCCCGCCCACCTGTGCACGTCTGTGTATTACACGCCTGCATCTCCTCTGGTTCACGGCACGTGGAGGAGAGGAGCGTGGAGCCCGTATCACCCGTGTCCCCAGCATCTGCACCATCTGACAGCGTCGACGCTCACGTGCAGCCGAGCGAGGAGCCGCCGGCAGCCTCCGGGTCCCCTGGAGACTGTGGCCCTGAGGCTGGGGCTGGGTGAGCGGAGGAGACGCCTGGGCCGGCAGACACAGCTGGAGGGAGACATCTGATCCCTGTACAGATCTTGGGGCTGTTGCTCCAGCCTGTCTCCTTCCCTCCATCCTACGCTGCTGCCAAAAACAACATCCTGAAGCTAAGCTACTCCTTACTTTTGTGATTAAGTTTTCAAAGGCTCCCCCTTCCTCAGGCCCCCGAGGTCATTGGGTCCTGAGGGTGCAGCTAAGGGAGGAGGTTGGACGTTTCAGGACGGCTCAAGGCCCGCAGGCTTTTAAAAATTTATTTAATATATTTTTATTGCTTTCAGAGAGGAAGGGAGAGGGAGAGAAACATCAATGATGAGAGAGAATCACTGATCAGCTGCCTCCTGCACACCCCACACTGGGGATCAAGCCCACAATCCGGGCCTGTCCCCTGACTGGGAATCCAACCGGGACCTCCTGGTTCCTAGGCTGACACTCAATCACTGAGCCACACCGGCTGGGCTGACTTCATCTCTTGGGTCCATGTGGCGGCCGTGGTGTTTATAAACGTCCACGTTTGCTGACTCTGAACCAGCTCTCGCAGCTGCAGAATCCCTGTGGGTTGGTGGCCGGCCAGCGGGCGCAGGAGTCGGCCTGAGGGAAACCAGGCATCGCGGGCGAGGAAGCAGGAGAGGGCAGGGACCCAGAGGGGTTCTTGTCTTCCTGCCAGGTGGCCTCACGGGCCCTCTTGCCTTCTCTCAGTTCCCCCAGCGAATAATCCAGAATAATCAGGTGTTTCTCCCATTTCAAACTTTATTCTGAGAATCCATTGCTGCCAGGTGAGAAGCACCCCCCCCTTTAGACTTTCAAGAGAGCATGAAAGTCAAGAAAAAGTTTCACCACCTAAGCTGCGTGTTTCAGTAGAAAGACACTGACAAAAGATAATCCAAAAATTCACCTGCAGAAAGTGAGCAAAATTATAGTTTCTACAATAATCACCTTTCTTACGCCACATGGGCGCTTTGAGCAGAAGCCAATATTTTAAAAAAGAACCCGATTGAAATACCAGAGGAAAACGAGAAGACGACAACCACACCCATACCTTTCCCCACAGAAGACGAGCCAGCAGCCGCGGCCGAGGGACTCGCCCTTGTGCCAGGCCGGTGCAGGCCCTGCCGGGAGAGGCGGGCTGTGCCCCTCAATCCCTCCCCGGGGGGCACGGAGCTGATGCCACACCCATGCTTTGGGAGTAACAATTGGCTCAGTAACCAGAAGCGGAAGCCCAGAGCACGGGAGCACCAGGAATGCTGGGAGTCATAGTCCTGGTGGCAGACGTATCTCCTAGACACTAGAGCAGCGGTTCTCAACCTGTGGGTCGCGACCCCTTTGGGGGCCGAACGACCCTTTCACAGGAGTCGCCGAAGACCATCGGAAAACACATCTATAATTACATGTTGTTTTTGTGATTAATCACGATGCTTTAATTATGTTCAATTTGTAACAATGAAAATACATCCTGCATATCAGATATTTACATGACGATTCATAACAGTAGCAACATGACAGTTATGAAGTAGCAATGAGAATAATTTATGGTTGGGTCACAACATGAGGATCTGCATTAAAGGGTTGCGGCGTTAGGAAGGTTGAGAACCACTGTCCTAGACACTAGAGCAAAGTGAGCCTGGAGCACGTTACTGTTGCGGTGGGGGATGGAGGGAAAGCAAAGGTGAGAGACATCAGTAAAGTCAGAGTGTCCAGGAAAAACTAAAAGGAAGGTATCCTAAAACTTCCAGGAAATCTCCACCAATGAAGCAGAGGAAAAAAAGCCTCTATTATTCTGTGAGCAACAAGCCAAACTGGGTTGGGGTCTCAGACAATTCACTCATATGATTGCAAAGACAGACAGAAACTCCCGGATTGGAGAGGGCTCCCCTGAGGGACCCCAGATTGGAGAGGGTGCAGGTCGGGCTGAGGGACCCCCCCAACCCCCCCCCCCCGCATGAATCTTCGTGCATCGGGCCTCTAGTTTGTATATATAAAAGCGTAATATGCAAATCAGCCGGTCGGCAAACGACCAGTCGGCTATGATGTGCACTGACCACCAGGGGGCAGACGCTCACACAGGGGCTGTCCCCAGCCTGCAGGCCCCGATTGCCCGATGGGGAACCAGGAACCAGGAACCAGGGGGGTTGGTGGTGGATGTGAGCAGCGCTGGGGCCCTGATTGCCCTGCCAGTCGCTCCACACCCAGAGGGCAGCCAGTGGCCGTGGTCGTGGCGAGTGGGGGGGGGGGTGGGGCTGGCTGCCGGCAGCCGGGGAAGATCGGCCCTAATCGCAGGCCAGGCCTGGGGACCCTACTTGTGCGTGAATTTCTTGCACCGGGCTTCTAGTCCGTTAGAACGAGGACGATTTTCTCTAAAAAGAATTGCGCTAACACACTTTACATAATTACGGTGTTTGTTCTTCACTCTTTATATCCTCTTCTAAAAAATACATGGTGCAGCCCTGGCCGGTGTGGCTCAGTGGATAGAGCACCGGCCTGCAGACGGAAGGGTCCCGGGTTTGATTCTGGTCAAGGGCCCGGACCTCGGTTGCAGGCTCCTCCCGGGCCCAGGCCCTGGTCGGGCTCGTGTAGGAGGCAGCCAATCGATGTGTCTCTCTCACATCGATGTTTCTCTCTGTCTTTCCCTCTCTCTCCCACTCTCTCTAAAAATCCATGGAAAAACATCCTCGGGGGAGGATTAAAAAATAAAATTTTAAAAAGTAGAATACATGTTGTTACATGGTTTTCCCCAATAGGTCACATAACCCTCCAGTCTGGGTGGTCAGCAGCTTCCGTGTAGCTGACGGTTCGTACACTGACAGGCGCCGAGCTCGCTGTCATGTTGCCTATTTCCAGTTGATTGGCTGCCAGAGGCAGACATGCAGGCAGGGCCTATTTCCTCATAGTTCCCAAAGCGCCTTTTTTGGGTGATTTCATTTCTTCTTCCAAGAAGAAGATTGGCTGACCTCCCTTAGCGAGTTCCGGTGTTGTGTTTAGTCACAGATGAGCCGCAGAGATGACCGTCCGGCTCTCCTCGTGTGGGTGGGAGTCGGCCAGGCAGACATCCCGGGTCCCGCCCCAGGTTCTGGAAACTGGGGATCCATCCAGGCTCTCGAGCCGCCTCATTCCGCTCTGTCTCGCCTCTGGTGACAAGGCAACATGTGGAGAGTTTCAGACGAAACTGTTTATTTATTTTCATGTTCAACATCAGCGGTTCTAAGCTTTCAAATTTGTCCTACAAACTGATTCTTTGTTTCATGGCGAACAAAACCAAGAAGTCAGAACTTGGGCCCTAACTAGTTCGGCTCAGTGGATAGAGCGTCTGCCTGCGGACTGAAGGGTGTGAGGTTCGATTCCCGGTCAGGGCACAGGCCCGGGTTACGGGCTCATCCCTAGTTGGGGGTGTGCAGGAGGCAGCCGATCAATGATTCTCTCTCATCATTGATGCTTCTCTCTCTCCCGCTCCGATCCTCTCTGAAATCAATAAAAATATATTTTAAAAGAGAAAGAAAACAGAGCTTGGTTTTAAACAGACTAATGATGAGTAAATTTTAAAAAAGTGTCCAGTGAAAACAATATCCACTTTTCTATTGTTTTTATGTAATGAGATTGAAGATGTTTTTTTTTAAAAAATATATTTTATTGA
The DNA here is from genome assembly GCF_028538775.1 of Myotis yumanensis. Taxonomy (NCBI): domain Eukaryota; kingdom Metazoa; phylum Chordata; class Mammalia; order Chiroptera; family Vespertilionidae; genus Myotis; species Myotis yumanensis. Next base: position 217,059,010 of record NW_027223753.1, on the reverse strand, counting down.
TTTTTAACAGAGAGGAAGGGAGAGAGATAGAGAGTTAGAAACATCGATGAGAGAGAAACATCGATCAGCTGCCTCCTGCACACCCCCTACTGGGGATGGGCCCACAACCCAGGTACATGCCCTTGACCGGAATCGAACCTGGGACCTTTCAGTCCGCAGGCCGACGCTCTATCCACTGAGCCAAACCGGTTTCGGCAAAGAAGATGTTTTTAATGTCTTATCATATTTGGTGTTCTCAACAATTTCTTACCTTGAACATTCAAACACTCACCCAGAAAATATTTAGATGCATCTTAGTGGTTGAGGTTCGTTTGAAAATGATTTCCGCTTCTTTGAGTCTGCCTTTCTCCGTTACAAAGTGTCGTATTTTTATTAAACACTAAAAAGTGTTTCATCACCCTGATCGGTGTGGCTCAGTGGAGAGAGCGTCGGCCTGCGGACTGAAGGGACCCAGGATCCATTCTGGTCAAGGGCATGTACCTTGGCTGCGGGCACATCCCCAGTGGGGGGTGTGCAGGAGGCGGCTGATCGATGTTTCAATCTCATCGATGTTTCTAACTCTCTATCCCTCTCCCCTCCTCTCTGTAAAGAATCAATAAAATATATTTTAAAAAAATAAAAAATAGTGTTTCATATGGGGGTAATTTTTTCAATATCCTTCTCCAAGGTCATAGACTGAGTAGTTTACTAAGGGGAATGCCTTGCCCCCTCCCCTCCTTTCTCTCATGGGTTCTTCTTCCCACTGACTTGTCTTCATCATCTCGGATCCCAGCAGACGGTTAGGCTTAAGGAGGTGAACTTATGAGTGGGGAGACCCTAGAGCAGTGACAGCGAACCGTTTGAGCTCGGCGTGTCAGCATTTTGAAAAACCCTAACTTAACTCTGGTGCCGTGTCACATAGAGAAATTTTTTGATCTTTGCAACCAGAGTAAACAAAGCTTTATATTTTTGATATTTATTTTATATATTTAAATGCCATTTAACAAAGAAAAATCAACCAAAAAAAATGAGTTCGCGTGTCACCTCTGACACGCGTGTCATAGGCTCGCCATCTGCCCTAGAGAGTTAAAATGTGCGAATACAGTGGGGCCTTGACTTACGAGGGTCCCGACTAGCGAGTTTTTTCAGATACCAGCTGTCTCTCTGCCGATTTTTTGCATTGAGGTGACAGAGTAATTTGAGTTAACGAGCTCCTTAACGAGCTCGGTCTGGGAACGAATTAAACTCGTAAGTCAAGGCCCCACTGTACAGGGAGGAAACCCAAAGGAAGAGCAAAGGACACAGCACGTGGTACCTGGCTGCTCTCAGCGGCTCCTTCTCAGATCAGCCCACACGTTCCAGGCAGCATTCATGCACCAGGTACGTTATCTAGGGAATCGTTTCTTTATTCCTGTTTCTTGCGATTATAACCCATGGACACTCAGGTGGCGCCCACTGCACGGGCCTCCGTGTGGATTAGAAGATGCCCAGCTCAGGATGGCCGCGCCCCCGCCCCCGCCCCCCCCTAGCCCCCGCTCCACCTGCCTGGGTCTGAGGTGGCTCTGCCCTGGGTGACGTCCCTCCCTCGGGTCCTGGCGTGGCTTCTGTTGGCGTCAGCCCTGGGAGCGGCTGCAGGAGCTGGGAGGAGGCCCGAGGAGAGGCTGGGCTTCCTCCTGGGACTGGACTGTGCCTCTCTGATATCTGCTCCCTCCTCTGATGTTCCTCCCCCGCTCGCCCTGCCCTCCGGCTGGGACACTGCACCCCTTTCTATAGTGTCTCCACCTCCTGCGGTGCCGTCATGAATAGCCTGTTTACTAAACTCTGCTCAGATCACCCAGTTTGCAGGCCTGTGAGCTTCCTGCTGGGATCCAGCTGGTAAATGCTTTCTCCACAGGATGTTGGATTGTTGATTGGAGCAGGCGATCAGCCCCTTCCCTTTAAACTCGTCAGGGTGGGAGGTGCAGGCCACCCCTGGACAGCACCTGCACCTTGGCTGCAACCCAAGTGATGTGTGTGCTCATGTGTGATCATTGTGTGTGTGAGTGTGTGATCATTGTGTGTGTGAGTGTGTGATCATTGTGTGTGCATATGTGACCATTGTGTGTGCATATGTGATCATTGTGTGTGCGTGTGTGCATATGTGATCATTGTGTGCTCATGTGTGTCATTGCGTGTGCATGTGTGATCATTGTGTGTGAGTGTGTGCATGTGTGATCATTGTGTGTGTGTGAGGTTGTATGTGTGGTCATTGTGTGGTCACATCTGTGGTCATTGTATATGTGTGAGTGTGTGTGATCACGTGTGTTTTCATGAATTCCACAGGATAAGGTATTAGCAGTCAGTTGCTGGGTCAAAGGTTATACATATTTTTTAACTCTGAAAGAGTTTGCCAGAGGCTCTCCAAGAAGTTAGCCTGAATTTACCTTTTCTCTCTGCTCTTGTCAACTGTAGGTTGTGAAACTTTAAATTTTTTTTTGCCATTTTATAGGTAAAATGCTATCTCTTTTTCTCCATGACATTATATTTCTTTAATTATGAGGAAATTATGGGCTTTTTTCACATGTATCTTGGATATTTACATATGCTTAGTTGACTTTTCGATGGGGTTAATTTTTTCACAACTTAGAAGAACTGTTTTTACGTAAGGAAGTGAGCTCTTTGTCATATGTGCAGCAAATGTTCTTTCCCAATGTCTCATCCCGTGTGGATGTTCGTGCGCTTTTATACGCAAGTAGCATCGCCCTTTTCACAGCGTCCGGAGGTATCGTCAGGCTAGAAATGCCTTCTCACCCTGAGAGAGTGGCTGGAGCCCAGGCCCAGCTCTGTGCGCATTGCTCTTTTGACGGGTGCCTTTGTGACCCGCTGGGAATCAGCCTGGGCGTGAGGACGGGAGTCCAGTGTCCCAGCCGGCCGGCTGGTTGCTGTGGGACGATCGGTGACGCCTGGGTCTGGTGAGGACATAGTAAGCAACACAGCTCTTCGTCGTGTGTGTGGGATGCCATCTTCACTGTACCCCAACTTTCCCAAGGGCCGGGAGTTTATCTTTATTCTCTTCATGTTCTCCTGCTGGTTCGTCTCTCTGGTCGTGGCAGGAAGACTGGTAAGGCGGCCCAGAGATCCCAGGATAATTCACGCCCAGGGACAATCCCCTCCCCTCACGGTGGGCCGGGCCTGGTGATGTGGTCATAATGACCAGGCCACGGCGAGCGTGGTGGACGTCCCGCCAGCAGTTCTACAATCCTTGGGACTGTCGCTACCTGCTCATCCTTTCCTGCCCCCACTGGGGCTGTGATGAGCCACCTGCCATGTGGGAGCCGCCCTGTGGGGGACACCTGGGCAGGTGATGTTGTAGATCCCCAGTCACCCACCAGTGAGGCGACATCCTTCCAACAGCCAGAGAGCGAGCGTGGAGGCAGGCCCTTCGCTGGGTGAGACTCCAGTGTGGCCGGTACGATGCTTCGTGTCCTGGTGGGACCCCAGGAGTCAGAAAACCCGGCTGAACCACCCGTGTCCAGGGTCCTGACTCACACAACCTGAGATGAAACCCTGAGCTGTGCAGGCCGACGAGTTTGGGGAAGTCTGTTGTGCAACAATGGATGACAAATGCGCTGGTCCCGCCGCAGATGTTTCACTTCTTGTAGTTTTATGTTTTCATATTTGATACAAGAAGAGTTTTCTCATTATATTCTCTCCAGATTTCCCCCCCGATAGTCTAGTAGATCGAATCTTCCAGATAAACTTAATATTGTTTAGTCAAATATCTCCCAAAGTCTTGAACCTTTTAAAATTGATTTTTTTGAAGGTTGGATTGATCCTTCTAGAGCTTTTAGTTTTTCTATGTAGAAACATTCAACTTGTATGTCTCCTCCGTAAAGCTGTAACACTTCCTTCATATTCGTTCTGCACATTCACTGTTAAGATGATGCCTCATTAGTTGTTTTTTTTTGCTATTGTAAGATTTAATTTATTTTTTCTGTTATTATGATTTGTATATAGGAAAACTATTCATTTTTGTAAATGGCATTTTTAACCAGCCACTTTATTTAATCGTCTCCTGCAATCATGTGACCTTGAAGCAATGAGAATTATGCCTCTGGTCGTTTCCAGCACATAGACTCCTTATTGATTTTTCTTCTTGATGGTGTTGGATTTTTTTTTGTCCAGAACATTGAGTTATGGTGAGAACACTTTTGTTTTGTTTGTGAAATTTGAATGCAGAGTGGAAAGCTTCACCACTGAGTTTGATGCTGGCTTTTGCAATTAAAGGTAAGAATTGATCTATTTTGCTTTGTGTCAGGAATGGCTGTTTGATTTTACGTCATTTATTTTCTGCATTTATTGAGGTGGTTACTTGATGTTTCTCATGTGAACGATCGACACTGGGAGTCGTGCTCACAGACCCTCGCGTCAGCAGTGGTAGGTGGTGACACAACGCTCCCACGTGGCTGCAGCATCCCAGCTCGCACTTCTGCGCTAGGACTGAAGCTGCTGTGGACGTCGGGAGACACCTCAGTGAACCCTGTGAAGGTTGTTTTTAAAGTACAACGGGGTCAGCAGTCGGGTTCCTGGGGTTCCCCAGAGGACGTGACGGTCAGAGACCCTTTCCGTTTCTGCCCGTTTTCCTTAGGGTTCGTTTCCTTAGCGTCTCGTTTCATCCTCCTGCCGCCATAACGCGTGCGGGAAGAAAACGTCACTGTTTCCCAAGGACTTCAGACTGAAGGACCTCAGAACATGACGCAGAAGGAAAAGGCAGCCTTTGGGGTCCGACGAGGCTCAGGCCCGGCTCGGTGCCACAGGCCCGATGCTCTGGGGGAAGTTCCTGAACAGGCCCCTCACTGCAGAAGGAGAATCCCGGCTCCTTCTCGGGGGTGGTCATCAGAACGAGGCTGTGGCATGAAGAGCATCTGCCTGCAATGGGGGAGAAAAGAGGGACATCTGGCCCTGACCGGTGTGGCTCAGTGGCTGGAGCGTCGGCCTGCAGACTGAAGGGTCCCGGGTTCGACTCCGGACAAGGGCATGTACCTTGGTTGCGGGCACATCCCCAGTGGGGAGCGTGCAGGAGGCAGCTGATCGATGTTTCTCTCTCATTGATGTTCCTAACTCTCTATCCCTCTCCCTTCCTCTCTGTAAAAAACCAATAAAATAAAATAAAAAAAAGAGGGACATCTGTTATCTTCTCAACAACAAAGATTTAAGAAAAAAAGAGCATCTGTCTGGGGAGGTGTCCGGCGATGTGAGTCCTACTATGTGTACGTGACGTGCGGCTGCGTGGTATTCACACCCGGGGCCACCCTGTCAGTGTGATTCAGAAGGTATTTACAGTCCAATCCCAGAAGCCCAGCAGAGTGAAGAGGCAGGGACGACGAGGCGGGGCCACCCGGGACTCGTGATGGTCGGCTGGCGTCCTGCTTCCGGCTGGAATGGGCCTGGGAAGGCGGAGGAGTCACGTCCCGGGAGGAGCTGGAATCTGGGTGCAGCCTGGCACGTGCCTGCCCCTCCCTTCCAAGTCCTGGCGGCCGGGCCTGCGTGATGTGCCTGTTGCACACCCGGATCCATCATCGCTGTGAGCACTGAGGCCGATCTGACATCCCTTCTCGCTTGTTCGTGTCAGGATTTCCTTGGCGTTATCACTGGCGGGAAGAGCGGATCCTCTGAGGTTTCCTCTGGGACGTGACTCCTTTCAGTCACGACAGCTGAATGAATTCTCGAGGATTTCATCCTGACTCATCCTCCTTTTTTTTGTTTTCGTTCTTCAGCTAGAGGCCTGGTGCACAGATGCATCGGTGGGGGAGCGTGGCCTGGGGGATCCGCGCTATGGGAGCACCGCTCCTCCCGGTCAGACGAGCGCGGCTCCCCCTGTGGGAGTGCACTGACCACCGGGGGCAGCTAGTGCGTTGGGCATCTGCCCCCTGGTGGTCAGTGGGTGCCATAGCGACTGGTCAAGCAGTTGTTCTGGTCGTTCCGCCGTTTGGCCGCTGGGCTTTTATGTCTATAGATATGGTTCCTTTGTTTTTGGCTGCTTTTCTCTTGGATGGTTTTGAATAATAATAATGATTAAAAAAAAAAAGCTGCAGCCCTGGCCAGTTTGGCTCAGTGGACAGAGTGTCGACCTGTGGACTGAAGGGTCCCCGGTTTGGTTCTGGTCAAGGGCACTGAGGCGCGAGCCTACACGTGGGCATGTGCCTTGACCGGAACTGAACCATCACCGCTGGTTCATAGGTCGATGCTCAGCCACTGAGCCACGCTGGCCAGGTGGGATAGTGGTAGATTTAATGAAAAAAAAAAAAAGTCTGTGGAATGTTCTTTGTGTTACTGGTGGGAAGATGCATAGACGCTATCACCCTGGAAAGCAGAGTGGCATTGTCTCAGAGCTAACTGCTCACAGGCCAGGTGGCCCGGCAATCCTGCTCTCAGGAGTACGTCCCAGAGGAAGCCGGCCCCGTGTGACGGGCAGCGTGAGAACGCGTGTCAGCAGGTCCCAGCAGAACGTGCACCATGGCCCGCGCCTGGGAGGGCCGGGTGCCCGTCAGCGGGACGGGGTGAGAGACCTCGGTGCAGTCACACCGTCCGATGGTGCACAGCTTCTTACTAACCGCGTCCTGCAGCACCGACAACAGGATGCGCCTCATAACTGTAATATCGACTGGAAATATAAATGCCAGGAGATCACCTTCAGCATGCTATCGTTTTTAAAAATGAAGGTAAAATCAAATAAAAGTATATATATATATTAGAAGTGCATACAGATAACAACTCAGAGAATGCTTGTTGAATTTAATATAATTATTTATTTATGTATTTTTTAAAGTATCAATTCTTTTTTATTTTATTGATTTGAGAGAGAGAGAGACACAGAGAGACACAGAAACATCAGTTGTGCATCATCGGTGGGTCTTGTATGTGCCCTGAGCGGGGATCGAACCTGCAACCTTGGCTTATCCGGACGATGCTCTAACCAACTGAGCTACCGGCCAGGGCTCACGTACTTTTTAAACTGGCCATGTCCTTAGGTGGCACTTCCTGAGCGTCAGGTTGCAATTAGAGTCCTGGTTACCAGCCCCCGCCCCCATGACCCCTGGCGACCCCGGCTCAGGCTCCTGCCGTCCCCTCCCACACGGACCAGATGCCGTTGAGTAACCGAGGCTGTTGCCCAACGACCACGCGTGGCTCCCGAGGCCAGAGCGTGAGGACGACGTGGCGTGGCCTGGCTCTCTCGGCGACTCCCTTTGGGGGAAGCACCACTGTCAGGAGGATGTGCAAGCAGCTGGAAGGGGAACCCGCGCAGCCTCTGCCAGCGGAGAGCAGGGGCGGGTGAGTCACCTCGGAAAATCCCGAGCCCCAGGGGCCCATGGGTGGCCACAGCCCCCGACAACGGGGGACGAGAAGCTAGGAGCGACCCCAGCCAGGACCTCCAGCCCTGCCCCCAAGTCCTGACCCACGGCAGCCGCGAGACAAGACTAGTAAATCCTACTGTTACTCTGAGCTGCTACCACCCACAGTAACTGGTTACTCAGCAACGTATGCCACATACAGTTAACTGGTGACTGCTCTTTATTTATTTATTTTATTATTATTTTTTTAATTATATTTTTATTGATTTCAGAAAGGAAGGGAGAGAGATAGAAACATCAATGATGAGAGGGAATCATTGATTGGCTGCCTTCTGCACACCCCCTACTGAGGATCGCGCCCTCAACCTGGGCATGTGCCCTTGACTGGAATCGAACCCGGGACCCTTGAGTCCGCAGACTGATACTCTATCCACTGAGCCACACCAGCTAGGGCCGGTGACTGCTCTTTAAAGTCATATCCCACTCGTTCACTATTTTCTTGTACTAAGAACCTTGATGTGCACATTTTAACAACAAATTGTTCCTAAATAACGATCGCCCTGGTATGTTTCACTGTTTATAGGACATAAAATTGTTCAAATGTCTTAATGCACAGTTTGCATTTTAAAAATTACCTTTATAATGTTAATCATTTTGAATATAAAATGAAAGCTTATGTTTTTTTTAAATTTTAGCACAGTGGAGGGTGTATTTGGACTTTGGAAATTACTATTGACTCGTGAGTGAACAACTCTATTATGAGAATAAAATGATCATAAGAGGTGCGTCTACATCCAGAAATTTAAGGTACGATTTTCTCCCTCCTACTTACCTGTATTTTCCTCATGCGTCTGTTTCTGACAGAGACCCAACCCTACGCTGAATGTTAAATTCCAAGGAGTGATAATAACAGGGATGAAGTTTTCAAAAATAATTCAGAGCTAAAGAGACCAGAGAGGAGACTGACTCTTCACCATATAATTCCACTTACATGACGTTCAGAAGTCAGGCAAAGCACCGTGTGGCGTGAGGTTTCGTATGGGGAGTGGTGGTCCTTTGGGGACGCGGGTCCTTATTGAGGGGCCCGCCAGGGCGTCATCGGGGTCGGGAAGCAGCTCTACCCGCAGACCTAGATGTGGCTCAGGAGGCGTCGTCAGCCTGTCCAGCCTTCACGTGGTGGACTTGACTTGCATATTTGCCTGTATGTGAGCTTCACGTCCAGAAAAGGTTTCTATTTAATTAAAACAAAAGACACACGAGGGCCCGAGGCAGCGCGGACAGAGAGACGGGGGAAAGGACGTTGAATGAAGGACGTGTCGGGGGTAAATGTAAGGAGGTGGTGACTGGTGTCGAGGAGGCAGAGGCGTCGAGGGGAGGACGGGCAGCCTGGCGGAAAGTGGTCGGCGCCCCAACGGAGACGGACGCATACACAGCGAGGAGCTGGAGTTTGGAGTGAGACGGCGTGATGTGAGCAGTCGGAGCGAGGACGTTCTGAGTCCAGAAGCTCTGGGACCAGAGCCTCCCAGGGCCCGCAGCATGGGGCTGGGCAGGGGCACGGTGCTGCGTTACCGTCCCTGCAGGTGCGGCTTCCGCTCCTCGGCAGCGAGTTCCAGTTCTGCTTTGTTCCACACGTTGGTCGGCGAATGCTTTCTCTTTGGCCCTGCTAGCTGCTCCTGCCTCGTATCACCCCTTCTGTTTGCTTCTTTTTTTAAAAAAAAAAAATATGTTTTTATTGGTTTCAGAGAGGAAGGGAGAGGGAGAGAGAGAAACATCCATGTTGAGAGGGAATCATGGATCGGCTGCCTCCTGCACGCCCCCCACTTAGGACTGAGTCCGTAACCAGAGCATGTGCCCTTGACTAGAATCAAACCCAGGACCCTTCAGTCCACAGCCCGAGGCTCTATCCACTGAGCCAAACCGGCCAGGGCTCCTCTTCTGTTTTTTAATCGATTAGACAGGTTTCTTACTCCACCTGATTCCCCCGTGAGAGTTCTTAGTTACTCCTTTTGAATATGATTTGGGGCCTTGTCAGCTTATCTGGGACACGTTCACGGCTCAGTCAGTCCCTTCTGAATGTGCTTGCAGGTGCAGTAAGATGCGTGTCATGTCCTTGAGGTTTGTGGAGCTTCTTGGATGTAGATGCCTGAGGTTCTCATCAGGTTTAAAGACTGTGCAGGCATTCTGACTTTAACACGTTCCCTGCCATCTCCTTTCTCTGTGTTAGGCCGATGGGGTTTTCCCCCGTTCCTGATCTCAGTTCTTTCCCTTTTCATTGTTTATTCTATTTCATTTTGGATAGTTTTCATCACTGTGTCTTCAAGTGAACGAATCCTTTCCTCTCCAGTGCCTAATCTTCTGTTAATTCCATCCAACTGATGAAATTTCCATTTTAAAATATTGTATTTTCCCCCTAGAAATTGGATTTAGGTCTTTTTAATATATCTCATACCTCTACTTAAAATATTTAATTGTCTTCTGCCTTCTCAGAGATCTATATATAAAAAAGCCGAATGACCAGAACGACTGGTCACTATGACACGCACTGCGGCCAGCCAACCAGCCCGATGGGGGTGGGGCCGGCAGGGGCAGGGCTGGTGGCCAACCTCTGGTGTCCCCTCCCCCCAGCCAGCTGGCCCTGATTGGCCCTGATCGGGGTGGGCCGGCCAGACCCCACTGTGCACTAATTCGTGCACCGGTATAGCTACAACAACAGTGTGATAGCCTCGCCTGCTGGTGCTGTCATTTGTGTACCCGTCATCTCTTGATCTGTTTCTGTTGATTGGTTTTTCTCTTTCTCACGGATTGCCATCTCTTCCTGCTTCTTGGAATACCTGGTAATATTGATTGGATGACATTCATTATGAATTCACTTTGTTGGAGTGCTGGCTATTATTTTAAATTCTCATAAACATCCTTGAGTTTTATTGGGACGAAGTGATGAAAACAGTCTGATTCCGTCGAGGCTTCTGCTAAACGGTTAAGCTTTTAAAGGAGCAGCCTTTAGTTGTAGCTTGTTTTCCCCTCTCCTGCGGCAGCAGCCTTCTGAGAACTCCCCCCAGGGCCCCTAAACCGGGCGCGTTCCCCTCTGGTTTGTGGAAACGGAACCACTGAGCTCCAGCAGGTGCTCCTCTCAGGTGCTCCCCCCCCCCCCCCATCCCCTCCACAGGCATCCGCCGGCCATTGCTAAGCTGGGGTTTGCGGGCGCTCTGCAGACTCCCGGGGTTTTCTCCGTGGGCTCCCCTCTCCTCAGCGTTCTGCTCTGGGAATTCCACCTGCCTCCACCTCCCCAGCTCAGCTCCTCAACCCAGGCTGACACCGGGCTCCACCGGGCTCGCTCTCCCAGGCAGAGTCTGGGGCACGTGTAGGACTCGCCTCGCGTGCGTCCCCTCCCTCAGGGAGCATGGTCCTGCGTTGTCGGAACCCAATATCCAAAAACACGGTTTCGTAGTGTTTTCTTAGTTTCTGGTGGGAGGGCCAATATTGTCCCGGTTATATATCTTGGGCGTCAGCAGAAATCTAGGTGTCTTCTGCAAACACTTGGCTCCTTTCTGCTTTTTTTTTTTAAAGTGTAGAGAGGAACCTGCCTCATCCTCTCCCACGGCAGCCTCAAGAATCTCACGTGTTTCTATTTATGAACAAGCAGTAAACAGGCACACCTGCGTGTGATCGCCCCTGGGGAAGCGAGCGAAGCATTCCTCGCATTTCTGGCGTCTCCTATCGCTGAATTTTATCGGTGTGACTGACACCGTTTCCTGAGAGAAGGCTTAGCGCCAGCCCTTTCTTTTTAGATGCCTTTCCAGCGGCTCCAACATGATCTGATCAAAACACGGAATCATCGTCTCTGCGGGTTGCCCGGCGTCGGCGGCCAGTCCGGGCTGGGGCTGCGTCCGGCTCAGCCACCAGCAGCCACGGCCTCCCCTGAGCCCGACCTGGCCGCTCTGTGCGCAGGCCGTTTGCGGGGGCCTGGGATTCCTCACCTGTGAGGTGAGAGTAAGGACATCACTGCTCAGGCTGCTGGGGGGACCACAAGAGAAAAAGCACAGGCGGTGTTCGCACAGGGACGGGGCAGGCCAGCGATGGCACAGGCGGCCAGTCGCACCTTCTCCGTGTGAAACGCCGAGAATAAAGGGGCTGTTGCTTTATAACTTGCAGAGACACTGTGGGACGGGTAAATGGCCAGGGAAACACGCCTTCCAGACCTTCTATGGGGGTGGGGGGGTACTGAGGCAGACCTGTTCATGGAGCCAGGGGCTCAGGCCATGGCCGACGTTGGCCGGGGCTTCCTGGCGGCCTTGCTGCCCCGCGTTGGGCTCTACCCGTGTCTCGGGCCCTTCGTGCAGCGTCTCTGGCTCGCTTCTCTGCTTGCGTTTAGACTTGCATGAGCCCGTGACTCCGTCTTCGCTGGCTCCGTCCCACTTCCTCTCACAGGCATTTCTCTCCAGGCAGCACTTGCCTGTTCCATCCTGTCTGCCGTCTGCTGCTTGGAGGACCTGGGGGAACTCTCTGGAGCTCTTGTTTGGTTCCCTCGGGTCCTCACGCCGCTCCAGGCTGCACCGCGCCGTTCCTGCCCCAGGCGGGCAAGGATGACCCCCCTGTTCTTCCTCCAGGTCTCTCCATCCTCCCAACGGCTCCTCTGGCTTCCTTCACTTATTAAATATGTTTTTATTGATTTCAGAGAGGAAGGGAGAGGGAGAGAGAGAAACATCAATGATGAGAGAGAGAGTCATGGATCAGCTGCTTCCTGCACGCCCCACACAGGATGGAGCCCACAACCCAGGCCTGTGCTCTGACCGGGAATCGAACCCTGACCTCCTGGTTCATAGGTCGACGCTCAACCATGGAGCCACCAGCCGGCGAGGACCCTGTGCTTTTACGAAAGACCCATTAGGATCTGCTTTCCCTACCAATCGAAGTCAGAGAGGGCTTTGCTTTTTTGTTGTTGTTGCTGTTAATACTCACCCAAGGATATTTTTTTCCATTGATGTTTTTAGAGAGAGTGGAAGGGGGAAGGGTGGGGGCATAGGGAAGAGAGAGAGAGAGAGAGAGAGAGAGAGAGATGGATGTGAGAGGAACATGGACCCACTGCCTCCTACATGCTCCCTGACTGGAGTGGGGATTGAACCCACAACCTGGGTATGTAGGAAAAAATAAGTAATTGATTTGTCCAGCATTACACGGAATGAGGTTTTAAGTTCAGCCGGGGAATTGAATCGGCCACATTTTGATGTACGGGATTATGTTCCAACCGGCTGAGCCACACCGGCCAGGGCGAAACTATTTCTATTTTAACAGAGAACTTGAGAACATGCAAAACCTTCTGACCCCAGAAACTGGGCCCCAAGGGATTTCAGGCACCAAATAGAGAAGTAATAGCGGCAAAGCCTGACCTGCCTGGAGGTGGCAACAGAAACGTTTAAAGTGGGTTTTTGTCACTTAAAGGGTAGAAGTGCCTGTGACCCTCCACTTCCTCCCGGGCACAGCCTGCTGCTTGGCTCGTGGCTGCTGAGGCTGAGGCTCCAGCCAGGCCCCGGCTTGTTCCGGGGGAGCCCGCGGGCACAGGGAGTTGGAGACACGCCTCCGTGTCCTTCCTGGTTTATCCGAAGGGACGAAGGGACGCGAGTGGTTTTTCCAATTGCTTTTCTTCTGGAAATCTTTTTTCTTTTTTTTTCTAAACCAAGAGGCCATTTTCTAGTGTTTAATCAATTTAAACCGATGCTTTTAGAATTTGAAGCTTAATATTAATTCTAAAGCCACTTTTTACTTGGGTAAAACCTGCAAATTTTTGGTATAAGAACACAGTTCCTTTTCCCAGAGAGAACTCACCGTCTCCTCACCCCATGGCTTCATGGCATAGACACGGTGCATTCTTTGCTTTGGCCCTTGCAGCAGCTCTGCCTCTTGCCGTCCAGGCCAGCTATTAATTATATGCAGACTTTTTACTGTTCAGCTATGAAATCACGATAAAGGGGGAAGAATTTAAATTGTCACAATAATTCCATATCATTTCTCACAATGCTTTTGCAGCGCTGAAACCCATGAAATTGTTTTGAAAGATTTAAGCTTCCTCTCTCCCCTCTGGCACCGGTCCCATGTTTCAAAAGAACCATTTCCTGGAATTTTATTGGAGTATTTTTAATGGGCTTATCTGCATCCCTGCTTTCTGATTGGTGGCCTCGTTCTGTCTGAGAGGAGATGGCAACTCTCCATCATTTCATGATAAGGCCTCGTTTTTGGCCTCACACGGCCCCTTCGCCAGCTCCAGGTCACATTCCAGGTCGCGTGTCTTCATCACAACCTGTTTCCTCCCACGGAACCCAGCAGGCTGGCTTCGGGGCTCCCCGCGCTGCGTTGGAGCAGAATGAGAGCGGGCCTGCCAGCCCCGAGCTTGAGGCGGGGTGTCAGCTAAGACTGCATGTGGCTTCTGTACTCGAGACTCCGCGTTAGACGCTGAGCTGAAGGGGTTTTTCTATCTCTGGTTCGAAAGGAGCTGAGCCCACAGTTGGGGCTGGTCAGCCGCTCAAGGAGCCCCAAGAACCTGAGCGTCTTTGGGCTCAGCCCGCGACTCCCAGTGTGGCTGACAGAGGCGGCCACCTCCCCGCATGGTGGGGGGCAGAGGGCACAGCCAGCTGCTGGCTGGTCTCTCCTTATCAGGAGGGAAGAGCTGCTGCAAGTTCCATCCAGTGCACATCTGCTCACATCTGGGGGCCAGAACGAGGGATCTGGGTGGTGTTTAGTGAGGAAGGAAGAGGGTGGGCGCTGGGCAGCCAACCAGCAGAGTCTGCAAAGGGAACTTAGGGGAGGGACGTGAGGGGAAGAAGGCGTCCCCGCTCTCACTCCGAATACAGTGTTTCTGTGGAGTCGGCACCATTGGACCCACCCCCTTGGGCTCCTCCGTGTCAAACCCACCACGACTCTCAGCCTGCAGGTCCCGTGGTGGTGCCCCAGCTGCAGGTGTGCACCCCCCTCCCCCCCCGAAGCTGCGGGGGCAGGAGATGGGCAGGTAACGTGTTGGTGAACCTGGAGAACGTTGCCAGCAGGAGTACCAGACGAGGACTCGCCTCCCAGCGCCCTCTCCCCGCAGACAGCGCACATCACGGCCAAAGCAAAGGGGTGCGAATGCGACTCTCAGGGCGAAGCTGGTGGAACCAGCCACCTGGGCGCTGCTCCCCTCCAAATCCTGCAGGTCACGGCGCCAGGAACAACCCCCACGCCCCCGCTGTGCGCCCTCACCCTGGGCAGTGCCCGGGTGTTGCCTGGGTCGCTGCCTCAGGGTCTCTCTCTCTGGGCTTCAGACTTTGACGACCCCTCTTCCCGACAGTGACAGTCCCAGTCTTCCCTCACGGCTGGTGACAGATTCACTTGACCTGGTGCATCAGTCAGGGGCCGGGCAGAAAACAGGGACCGAACTCAAGGGTCAGGGTCAAACCTGGGCTGGCCAAGGAGAGGGGTCACCACCCTGGAATGATGGTGCTTTGGTTAAAGACGAGGTGAAGGTGACCTGCCAGGAGCTGGGGACTTGGTCGAGGAATACAGCCAAGCCCACCTCTGGCCGGGCAGGGAGACACCTCCCCTTGTTCAAATACCACCGCCCACCGTGCCTAGAGGCCTGCCTCGCGGGCACTGAGCAGGATGGAGGGCTGGCCAGGGGCTGTGGAGCGGCCGCCGTGGAAATGCAGGCTTCCCATGACGGCTCTTGCTCTCTATGGCAGTCTGTGCATCTCCCCCCCTTACGTTACAGCCTTCACATCCCAGAGGCCAGTCCTTGTACCCCATTTCCAAAGCACTTCCTGGCCAGGGGGAGGCTGGTGCTGGGTCCCCACCGGGCACTTCCTCCTCTCCCTGGGCCCACCCAGTCCCACCCACCAGTTAGCTCCTCACTCACTTCGCAGGTTTCCCTTTGAACCCGGCTGCTGGGAGCCTACAGCTCAGCCTGCAGCCCCTCTTGGCTGAGGATCCGTATTTGGTGATAAGTCTCTTTAGCTTCGTCCTGGCTCCACTGCATCTCCTCTTACTCCTTCTTTTAGTTTATGAACACACTTCCCACATCAGAGCACAAGGACCCCTAGGTCAGGGTCTCCCACCCTTGGCACTATTGACACTGTGGGCCCACCCAGGGGTTCTGTGCTGTGAATGGGAAATCCGTGTCTTCATTCACAGGTTTTATCTGTGGGGGCGTCCTGTGCATGGTAGGATGTTCAGCAGCGTCTCTACCCACTGGATACCAGTGCACCCCCATATCAATGCCAGTGTCTCCTGGGGGGCAGCCTCCGCTGAGAACCTTGCTGCAGGCGAGTGAGGCGAGAGGTGCCAGAGGGGGAGCAAATCTGAGCCAAAATATGGCACCTCTATGCACTGTGCCACTGCCCTGGAAAGGCATTTATATATATATATATATTTCTTTATTGATTTCAGAGAGGAAGGGAGCAGAGAGAGATGGAAACATCAATGATGAGAGAGAATCATTGATCGGTTGTCTCCTGCACGCCCCCTACTGGGGATCGAGCCCGTAACCCAAGCATGTGCCCTTGGCCGGAATCGAACCTGGGACCCCACAGTCTGCAGGCTGATGCTCTATCCACTGAGCCAAGTCGGCTAGGGCCTGGAAAGGCATTTTGAGGATGCTTTTTTCAAAATATATTTTTATCGATTGCAGAGAGGAAGGGAGAGGAAGAGAGAGAAACATCAACGATGAGAGAGAATCATGGATCCGATGCCTCCTGCACGCCCCCCTACTGGGAATTGAGCCCGCAACCCAGGCATGTGCCCTGACTGGGAATTGAACCGTGACCTCCTGGTTCATAGGTTGACACTCAACCACTGAGCCACGCTGGCCGGCGAGAATGCTTTCATAAAGGAATACGTGATTTGTAGAGTCTGGCCCTTGCACGCATTTTAAAGATGGAGAGCTGCAGGCGCAGTCCTGGATGGAAGCCTCAGCAAGGGCGCGGAGCAGAGCGCCCGGTGGGGTTTCGTGCTTTGCAGACGTGACTGTGGCTGAAGACGACTGTGTCTGACTCGGCACCAAGCACGACCGTCACCGCTGGACAGTGAGCACGTGCACCAACCAGCTGGGAACCCCCCGCGGCGTCAGGACGCTTCGGGGGGCTCTGTGCACCTGTCCGTGTTCTGGCTCCCACCCCCTCCCACCGCCCCCACCAGGTGCCGAGCACTCAGGCTGCACCCCAAGTCTGACGGTCTCACTTGCTATCGCCAAGCACTCATTACGAGATCTGCGCATGCACAGGTACGTGTCCGTGTAGCGATATAAAGTCCAATTTCCAGCACTGGCTTCTGAGAGAAGAGCCATTCCCCGACTTCAGTATATAGATAAATACATGCAGCTGAATGGGGGACCCTCTCAGGGTCATCTCTGACCAAGGGGGTGGACACAGGTTTAAAATGAAAGTCCCTTTGACATGATTTCTGCTTTATTTATCTGACCTTTCCTCTAAGCCCTGATCCTCGTGGTTCTTCTTACAAATTTAACTGCATTTTCAAGCTCTATCCCATCATCAGATATTTTCTTTAACCAAAACACCCCAAAACTTAGTGGCTTAAAACAACAATCAGTTTATTATTATTATTTAATCCTCACCTGAGGATATTGTTCCATTGATTTTTAGAGAGAGAGTGGAAGAAGGGAGGAGAGACAGAGAGAGAGAGAAACATTGATGTGAGAGAGGCACATTGATTGGTTGCCTCTGCGTGCACCCCGACCAGGGCCAGGAACCTGCAACCGAGGAACATGCCCTTGACCGGAATCGAACCCAGGACCCTTCAGCCTGCAGACCAACGCTCTACCACTGAGCCAAAGCGGCGAGGGCCACAATCATTTTATTGTCTCACTAGAGGACCGTTGCATGAAGAGATTCGCGCAATAGGCCTTCCTTCCCCTGGCTGCCGGCACTGGTTTTCCTCTGGCATCCGGGACCCAGGCCTTTGGTCCGGCCGCAGCGGAGAAGCCAAGCCTCTTCAGTCTTCAGTCTTCACTGCTGCTGGAGCCTTCAGTCTTCGCTCCGCGCCTGCGTATGCAAATTAACTGCTATCTTTGTTGGATTAATTTGCACAGTCGCTCTGATTGGCTGGTGGGCGTAGTGGAGTGACACCAATTTGCATGTTTCTCTTTTATTAGTGTGGATGATTCTGTGAGTTGACGGGCTGGGCTGGGGGCTCTTCTGGCTGGGGCTGGAGTCACGTGAGCTTGGCTGGGCCACGAAAGGAAGGCGGCTCGCACACACCTGATGCCGGCTTTGGCTGGCTGCTGGGGGAGAGGACAGGGTTCCCTGCTGGCTTCTCACACAGGGGGTGGGGAGGTGGCCTGTTGAGAGGGTGTCCCAGAGAGATCCTTTGGGGAAAGAAGTAGAAGATGCCAGTTCTCCTTAAGACCTGCCCCAGCACCCCTCCTGGGTGTTCCGTGGTCCATGCAGTTACAGGGTCCCTGATCCAATGGCCTGGAAATCGAACTCCCCTCCCAGATGGAAGAGGGACAGACTTGGGGTAACCTATAGGCCGCCGCAGGCTTCAAGGGGTTTTTGAAACGTTCCCCGCCTTGGGCTGCCTCTCTTCTCTCTCTCCCCCTGAACTCCCCAGCTGAAGGCAAAATCCTTCTGAAAAGTCCTGGGGGCCGCAGGGTGGTGACATCAGGTGGTGGCGTGGGGTCCGCACAGGCTTTGCCGCTTTGCACGCATCTCCTCGCAGAGACACCACTTCACATCCCGAGCCACTGGGCGCCTCTGCAGCTCAACTTTAAAACTGAGGGGTGACAGGGTAGTGAAGACCTGGGGCTGGGAGTGGGGTAGGGGCTAAGGGGGGAATGGGAGAGATCGGTAAAACTATCAACAATAAATCATACATTTAAAATAAAATAAATAAAACTGATGCTGGATAAAGACAAGCATAAGAAGCAGAAACAAAGGCCTGAGCAGAACTAGGCTGGGCTTTCCTGGTGGCCACAGCGCCAGGGCACACCTGGGTCTCGGTGAGACGGAGGGGCTGCTGGGTGCTGCCTGGGCCCTGGGTGCTGCCTGGGTCCGGGTGCTGTTTGGGTCCTGGGTGCTGCCTGGGTCCGGGTGCTGTTTGGGTCCTGGGTGCTGCCTGGGTCCGGGTGCTGTCTGGGTCCGGGTGCTGTCTGTCTGGGTCCGGGATGCTGTCTGGGTCTGGGTGCTGTCTGTCTGGGTCTGGGTTCTGTCTGTCTGGGTCCGGGATGCTGTCTGGGTCTGGGTGCTGTCTGTCTGGGTCCGGGATGCTGTCTGGGTCCGGGGTGATGTCTGGGTCTGGGTGCTGTCTGTCTGGGTCCGGGATGCTGTCTGTGTCTGGGTGCTGTCTGTCTGGGTCCAGGTGCTGTCTGTCTGGGTCCGGGGTGCTGTCTGGGTCCAGGTGCTGTCTGGGTCCGGGGTGCTGTCTGGGTCTGGGTGCTGTCTGTCTGGGTCCGGGATGCTGTCTGGGTCTGGGTGCTGTCTGTCTGGGTCTGGGTTCTGTCTGTCTGGGTCCGGGATGCTGTCTGGGTCTGGGTGCTGTCTGTCTGGGTCCGGGATGCTGTCTGGGTCCGGGGTGATGTCTGGGTCTGGGTGCTGTCTGTCTGGGTCCGGGATGCTGTCTGTGTCTGGGTGCTGTCTGTCTGGGTCCAGGTGCTGTCTGTCTGGGTCCGGGGTGCTGTCTGGGTCCAGGTGCTGTCTGGGTCCGGGGTGCTGTCTGGGTCCGGGTGCTGCCTGGGTCCGGGTGCTGTCTGGGTCCGGGTGCTGTCTGGGTCCGGGTGCTGCCTGGGTCCGGGTGCTGTCTGTCTGGGTCCGGGTGCTGTCTGGGTCCGGGTGCTGCCTGGGTCCGGGTGCTGTCTGTCTGGGTCCGGGTGCTGTCTGGGTCCGGGTGCTGCCTGGGTCCGGGTGCTGTCTGTCTGGGTCCGGGTGCTGTCTGGGTCCGGGTGCTGCCTGGGTCCGGGTGCTGTCTGTCTGGGTCCGGGTGCTGTCTGGGTCCGGGTGCTGCCTGGGTCCGGGTGCTGTCTGTCTGGGTCCGGGTGCTGTCTGGGTCCGGGTGCTGCCTGGGTCCGGGTGCTGTCTGTCTGGGTCCGGGTGCTGTCTGGGTCCGGGTGCTGCCTGGGTCCGGGTGCTGTCTGTCTGGGTCCGGGTGCTGCCTGGGTCCGGGTGCTGTCTGTCTGGGTCCGGGTGCTGTCTGGGTCCGGGTGCTGCCTGGGTCCGGGTGCTGTCTGTCTGGGTCCGGGTGCTGTCTGGGTCCGGGTGCTGCCTGGGTCCGGGTGCTGTCTGTCTGGGTCCGGGTGCTGTCTGGGTCCGGGCGCTGCCTGGGTCTGGGTGCTGTCTGTCTGGGTCTGGGTGCTGTCTGTCTGGGTCTGGGTGCTGTCTGTCTGGGTCCAGGGTGCTGTCTGTCTGGGTCCGGGTGCTGTCTGTCTGGGTCCAGGGTGCTGTCTGTCTGGGTCCGGGTGCTGTCTGTCTGGGTCCGGGTGCTGTCTGTCTGGGTCCGGGTGCTGCCTGGGTCCGGGTGCTGTCTGTCTGGGTCCGGGTGCTGTCTGGGTCCGGGTGCTGCCTGGGTCCGGGTGCTGTCTGTCTGGGTCCGGGTGCTGTCTGGGTCCGGGTGCTGCCTGGGTCCGGGTGCTGTCTGTCTGGGTCCGGGTGCTGTCTGGGTCCGGGTGCTGCCTGGGTCTGGGTGCTGTCTGTCTGGGTCTGGGTGCTGTCTGTCTGGGTCCGGGTGCTGTCTGTCTGGGTCCGGGTGCTGTCTGTCTGGGTCTGGGTGCTGTCTGTCTGGGTCCGGGTGCTGTCTGCCTGGGTCTGGGTGCTGTCTGTCTGGGTCCGGGTGCTGTCTGTCTGGGTCTGGGTGCTGTCTGTCTGGGTCTGGGTGCTGTCTGTCTGGGTCTGGGTGCTGTCTGTCTGGGTCCGGGTGCTGTCTGTCTGGGCTGTAGGTGCACGAGGCGCTCTCCCGCCGCCGGGAGCTGCAGTTCCCAGCTTACCTGGGCGCTGCCCACCTGCCGACCGGCTCGGGCCGGCGACCCAAGAAGCTGGTGACCACGGGTCCCCGCCCGTCCCGCCGCTCTGACCGCGGGAGTCCGGGCTCTCGGGGTGGGGGTGAAGAGGGGGGCTTTGCTCATTTGGGGAAGCCGGGCATCATGAGCGTCAGGGCCCGTCGGCCTCCTCCTCTCCGCCCCCAACACCTGGCCGAGCGCACCCCGTCGCCGCCTCCCGAGCCCCGCCCCTCGCCTGCCCGCGCGCCCCCTCCGCGCTCCCAGCGGGGCTTCAGGCGGCGCGGACGCAGCAACCGAAGCACCTTCAGCCGCGCGGGACTCGGGACTGCCGGGCTGCGGGGCGGGGCCTCGCGAGGCGGACTTGGGGGGCGGGGCCTCCAGCGAGGGCGGTGCGAAACATCGCGAGGCGGGCTTGGGGGCGGGGCCTCCAGCGAGGGCGGTGCGAAACATCGCGAGGCGGGCCTGGGGGCGGGGCCTCGGCGCCCCGGGAAGGGCGGGCCGGGTATCGCGAGGAGGGCCAAGGGGGTGGGACCTCGAGAGGGGGCGTGGCCTCGGCGCCCGGAGGCGGCGGCGGCTGCTGAGGAGAAAGGAGGCGAGCGAGCGGCCGGCCGCGGGGAGGCGGTGAGTCACCTGACCGCTGCCCGCCCGCCGTCCGTCCGTCCGTCCAGCTCGCTCGCTGCCGGCAGTCGGGCCGCGCCGCGTCTCGGCTCCGGTGAGTGGCCTGGTCGCCCCACGCCCTTCCCCGGAGGGTTCCGGCGTCCGCGGTGCGGGCTGCGGGCCTGTGCGGGCGGCTGGCTGCGGGGCGGGGCGGGGGCGGCGGCGGCCCGGCTCCTGGAAGTGGCCGCGTCCGCCGGAAGGGGGACCCGCCGGCCCTCTGTGGACCGGCCGTGCCGTCCTGCCTCGGGCGGGTCGGGGGTTCGTGCCGGGCCCCGGTCCGGGGCCTCTGCTCAGCCCGCCCGCCGGCCCCTGGTCCCGCCCCAGCCCGCCCGGCTCCGCGCGGTCCTCCTGCCCCTCCGGCACCGCCGCCCCGGGGGCACGCACGGGTCTCCGGGAGGGCTCGGCCGGGCGGTGCGGCGGCGGGGGGCGCGGGCCGCGGGGAAGGGCGCGCGGGCCAAGGGGCGGCAGGCGCGGGGCAGGGACCGGGGCAGGGACCGGCTGCGTCAGGGACGCCGGCCCGGCAGAGGGGCCGGTACCGCGCTGACCCCGGGGCGCCTTCCGTCCGGGCCCTCGGGCGGCGCGGTGCTGGGACGGAGTCTGAGCCGGGGGACGGGGACGGCCGCGCTGGTGCTGCTCGCGCCCCCGGCGGAGTCCGGGCTGGCCGGGCGCGGGGCCGGAGGGTCACCAGGTGGGCCGGGTCCTGGCACAGCCGGGCCGCTGAGTCATGGGTCCCAGCCCGGAGGGAACCGGGAGCAGCTGCTGCGGGTGCTCGTCACGTGCCGCCCCTCGGAGGGGTGCCGGCTGCCGGGGCCGGCCGGGGTGCCGGGGCGGGTCACCGGGCGAAGCGGGTGCAGCCACTCAGCCCGGCCCCGGCCCCAGCCATCCCGCCGAGGGCCCGTGGGCAGCGGGGCCTCCGACGGCCGAGCGGCACAGCGTGGTCCCCGCGCGTGGACCTGGTTGTTGTTTCCTTTTTGTGGTTTCGTTGTTGTGTGGCGTCTGCACTTCGAAAAGCGAACTCGTGTTCTTCCTAAAGGTTGGTTGATGAGCAGGACTTCCTCCTGGTGCGCGGGGCTGTGCGGGGCTGTGCCTGCGGCCCTGGTGGGTCCCGTGCGGGGCCGTGCGGGGCGGTGCCTGCGGCCCTGGTGGGTCCCGTGCGGGGCCGTGCGGGGCGGTGCCTGCGGCCCTGGTGGGTCCCGTGCCGGGCCGTGCGGGGCCGTGCGGGGCTGTGCGGGGCGGTGCCTGCGGCCCTGGTGGGTCCCGTGCCGGGCCGTGCGGGGCCGTGCGGGGCTGTGCGGGGCGGTGCCTGCGGCCCTGGTGGGTCCCGTGCCGGGCCGTGCGGGGCGGTGCGGGGCTGTGCGGGGCCGTGCCTGCGGCCCTGGTGGGTCCCGTGGCGGGGCCGTGCGGGGCCGTGCGGGGCGGCAGGCCCTCACCCGCGCCTTCTCTCCGCCACGCGGTGTCTTCCCAGGCGACCAGGTGCAGGAACTGCCAGTGCGAGCGGCTCGGCCCTGACCCGCGGCCAGAGCTGACTAAGCCTTTGGTGGCGGGTCACTGAACACGTTTGTGTTCGAGACGACGACAGCCCTTTCCTCGTGTTGTTCCGAGTTTGGGACCAGAGGAGATGAGAAATCATGATGTTTTATTTTCGGTGTCTAAGGTGAGCTGCAGATGATTGATTTGGAAGAAAATAGGAAGACTTTGACATTAAAATGATGCTTTTCTGTAGGAGAAGAAACATTAACTTCAGGACACAGATGAACAGAAGACACGCAGGGAGTGTGGGTGCTCGGCCCACTTTTTCCTTTGGGGACATGAAGGGTTTACTGTTAACCCAAACATTCACCACCTGGAGGACTTTCTTTAAAATCACCACACACCTGTTTTCCGGATTCTTTCAAAATGTTCTTAATCTTCATTTAATTTTTATTTCCAGTGCAGTTCTGTTCTTCTTATATTTTAAAGATTAGAAGCGTGAGCGTAAATTTCTTATTACATTGTTGACATAGGGGAAAGGAAATAAAAAAAGACAGATCTGCCCATTACATCTGATACCAGGAGGTTTGAATTTGGAGACAAGCCAGGGGTTGGTTTCGTGTATGTGACCTGAAGTGTGGTACATGTGACAGGATCCGGTGGGATCACCTGAAGACAGTCTGTGCATTGGAGTGCGATTTAGATAAAAATTTAAAAAGATGACCTGTACCTGTGACTCCTCGTAAACCTGCGTTTGTGGGGCCACGTGCACACTCCTTTAACAGTGATTAATAAGACCACATATTTAGCAGGTCACTTGGCAAGTGGCATTTCCCTCCTTAGAAAAAGTGCTTGACTCAGAAAATGGACCTGGCCGGCAGGCTGGGGTGAAGAGGACGCTCTGTGAAGGGGAGAACTGCTTCAGCTCTCAAACCTGCATTTCCTGAGGGTCCTACTAAGTGGAGGGTGTATTTTATGTGGTGGAATTGATGATTTATGAAATTATTTTGATTAAAAACATATGCCACATAAGGTAATCTACTGGGGCCCAAGATACGATAATTTGAGCACTATTTGCCAAATCCACGACCTTTGGAGAGTAAATATTTCAGGACTGCAGATAAAATATAGACTTTCACCCGCATGAAACCGGGGCTTGGGGCCTCCTCAGTGCTTAGCATGAACAGAACTGGTCGGGCTTGCCTGAACCCTGGGCAGAAATGCAGGAAGCACAGGGGCTAAGAGTGGGTCTGGAGCCAGCCTGCCAGAGGGCGGTTACTGGCTTTGGAGCCTTGGGAAGTTACTGCATTTAGTTGTGCCTCCATTTCCCATCTGTCAAATGGGGATGATGGTAATACAACCTATAGCACAGATATTTGCAAATTAAATGCATTAATATGTGTTAAGTGGTTGAATATCCATACATGTTAGGTGTTGTTATCTGTCTTCAAAATCAGGGAAGTGCTTGGTTGCACAGCCAGGCTTGGCAGCCTCCTCGTGCTGAGTTACAGCCACAGATTAGGAGGGAGGTGGAGGCGAGCACGTGGGTGAGCCCCAGTCTCTGCTGCTGGAGCACCAGCTCCTGGGAACGTGCTGATAGGTCAGACCCCCACTGCCCAGGGCCAGGAGTCCAGCAGCCGCCGGAGGTACTCCAGGCAGCCCGGCCAGCGACTTGGAGTTGGCTGTTGAGGAAATAGAGGCACTTTGATCTGCATCTGGTCTCTTCTCCACGTTGAGGTTAAGGACATTGTGGTTGGCAGGTTCAGTAGCCTGTCCACTCCCTCCTGCTCAGTCGCATAGGACAGAACTCATTTCTTGCTTCTCTTTCCTGGGCAGTTTGCTGGGAACATTTGGAATGTAAATTTACCTGCCAGTTACTTCTGAGTATTCTGTTTTCTTTCAATGACATGCCTATGCTAATAGAGAAAAGTTATCCATGACACACAGTGGTCGTTTAGCTATGGCTTCTTGCACCTGTTAGTCACTGAGAAAGGTTGGGGAGACGTGTTCTGGTTGATCTCCTGTGGAGCGTTGGGGTGCCTTGGCTGGGTTTGTTCAGAAAACTGTTGGTTGCTGTGCTGGTTGTACAATATAGATTCATTTTAGTTCTGTGGTTTTGAAACTTGGGCATTTTTAAAAGTGAGACACATTATGTGCTGTATCTATTAAGCTGTGTTAAATGGTTACCAAGTTGAAACTATTAATCATTTAGAATTCTGCTTTCTGTTTTCATTGTTGGTGTAAATATTGAGGAAGCAGCTGGACTTAAATCATTCTTTTGGTTCATCTCCTGAGATAGAAAGAAAATTTGCCTTGTGGCTTTTTTTTTTCTTTACCTATAATTGATCTGGAATTGAATTGAACTGAATATCATTTGGATTGTCTAGGTGTTAAACCTCTGATGCATGTAATAGTTTTCCTTTACTATTATCATTCCTCTAGAACTGGCCCTTGTTTTGTACAAAATCAGGGATAGTTTAGAGAACATGAATCCTATATAATAAAAGGGTAATATGCAAATTGACCGAACAGTGGAATGATCGGTCACTATGAGGTGCACTGACCCCCAGGGGGCAGGCGCTCAATGCAGGAGCTGCCCCCTGGTGGTCGGTGTGCTCCCACAGGGGGAGTGCCACTCAGCCAGAAGCTGGGCTGATGGCTGGTGAGCACAGTGGTGGTGGCGGGAGCCTCTCCTGCCTCCGAAGTAGCACTGAGGATGTCCTACTGCCGGCTTAGGCAGGGAGGGGCCGAAGCTGTCATCGGACATTTCCCAAGGGCTTCCGAACTGCTTCGAGAGGGCACAGGCTGGGCTGAGGTACCCCCTTCCCCCAGTGCACGAATGTTGTGCACCGGGCTTCTAGTAGGATAATAAAAGTTGCCCCTAAACAAACAAAAGGAGCAAAGACCTCGTGTTGCCAGTACCTTGTTACTGACTGGATAGGATGGCAGTGGGCGTGCGGCAGACTTGGTGGGCTGCTGGCTCCTCTCTCAGGCCTGGCCAGTTTACAAAGTGTTACCTGACTACAGCGAAAGCTGTGCAAATCATGTTCCCTTAAAGCATAACTTTACATCATTTTCTTAATTTCCTTGAAAACTCATTATTCAAAAGAATATTTTTGTAATAAAATTAGTCCCAGCTTCTATTTGGTAAAGTTATTTTCACTTTTTGTTTGTCATTTCTTAGATTGGATCAGTTATAGTGGACAGTTTTACTTCCCTATCCCCCATTACAGTGGAATTACACTAAAAAGTGTTTCACATAGGGCTAATTTATTCAATATCCACCTGCAAGGTCATAGACCGACTAGTTGAGTAAGGGAAATGCCTTGCTCCCCTCTCCTTTTTCTCATGGATTCTTCTTTTTACTGACTTGTCTTCATCCTCTCGGATCCCAGCGTAGATGTTGTGGCTTAAGGAGGTGAACTTAGGAAGTGGGGAGACCCCTGGTATCCTCATATCCTTGTGCCGCGTTCCTCCTCGGAAGTGTGCCACCTGCTTTGAGAGCCAGGAAAAGTAGCGAAGGAATTCTCCGAAACATCCATCTCCATGGAGAATTTGTTAGAAAGTGTAGCTTTAAACGATCTATTACTCTTTTAATACATTTATATGATTGTAACTTTTGGTTGTCATTCTGTAGTAAGTCTTTTTTTGGTAAGATCGTAATTTCATTAGTGTGTATTTTGCACTTAAGTATTATTTTAAAAATGTCAAGTGCCTATCAAATCTTGGCCTAGCACACTTCTCATTCTCAAGATACCTAAGGTCTCCTTATTTACTCTGTGTTTCTGAGAAGTATTCCAAGAATGGCTCAGGGCTCTCCTCAAGACAGAATTTTTCAGTTAAATTAGAAAGAGAAGTAAGGGAAAAAAAGCCATTGGCCCTTTTAATCACCTTTTCCCCAATTAGTAAAGACTTGAAGTAGAAAAGCATTTTTCCCGGATGACGAGGGTTGCAAGCCTCCATTCCCGTCTGTCACCCGGAGAACCCAAAGTAAACGCCAGTTAGGGATGAGCTGTAGTTACTGTCGTTTTGCCTACTCAGTGGGCTCTTGGAGGTAAAGGACTGTCACAGACACTGTTAAAACTCCAGATATAGTTCTTTTTGTTTTGAAAAGGTGTTTTGTCTCTGAGGGCATGCCTGTTGCCATTGGCCTAGCTGCTTGTTTCTGACCTCAGGAGCCTGGACCACCTCCTCTGTGGGGCAGGCCGGACACCAGCCCCTCCCTGCCGTTGCCCCACAGACCTCAGTGTGGGAGGCCCTCCCCCCTGCTGACGGGGCTTGGAGCAGCTCCCTAATCCGGGAAAGTAAAGAAGAATGGTCTTTAAGGTGAAGGCACTTCAGTCTCCTCTTTGTGCCACTGCCCTCCTCAGCCTCGCACACAAGCACGTCCAGCTCTGGTGTGTGCGGGTGGTGGGGTTGCTGACTTTCTTTCGACGTTGGTGATGTGCTTACATGCTTGCTATCCGGTTTACATTTGCTATATGGATTGCCAGTATCTGCTTTAGGAAGCAAATGTGCCAGGAACTTTGGCAGATACTGGCAATCCTGGACTTTCGGGAGGCCTCGTCCAGTAGACAAGCAAGCCGACACGGTTGCCTGTTACTTGTGCAAGGGCAGCCTGTGAAGTGAGCCTTGGAACCTCAGGAGGTGGGAAGCCTAGGTTTGGGAAACCAGGAAAGCAGTAGGAATGTCAGTGATGAATGAATAGGTTAGTGAGGAAACAGCTTGTTTTGACAACTCTTTTGAGAAGCTTAGCAATGAAGAAGAATAGAGGGATGGATGTTAGTAGGGGGAGGTTGGGTCAGAACGGTTGTGTGTCGGTGTATGTATTTAAAAATAAGGTCAGTGGGAAGAGGTTGAAGATGTAGATTTGTCTTTCTTTGTCTTGTGATTGCAAGATGTTGGCCACACGTTCAGGTGTCGGCAGTAACTATGACTAAGTTTCTTGGAAGAAGACTTTTTCCTGGGCTGTCCTGTCTTTATCCGTGCGAAACCTATCCCAGAAGCTGCGTAGTAGATGCACCCTGGCCCCTCCTTGGAGGTTCCTGGGCCAACACTGCACATCAGCCAGGAGCAGAGTCCCAGGGGCCAGGCACCACTGGGATTCCCTGGAATGGATCACGATTCATTTGAGCTGGGACAGGAGTCTTCCCCAGAAACACATGCCTCAGGTAGAGAGTGGGTTTGTGAGCACAGTCAGGGTGGGGCTAGGATGAGGGTGAGCAGTGCTGGGCCAGTGGGTCTTCCCTGCCTGCTGCTGGCCCACCACTGCCCACACACACACTGCCCAGTGCAGAATATGCTGCCTACCTGATCACACTTTCTACAATGACCAAGTAATACTTTTACAATCACATCAATCAAATGTTTTATTTAAAAACTAGAGGCCTGGTGCACAAAATTCATGCATGTGTGTGTGTGTGTGTGTGTATGTGTGTCCCTCAGCCCAGCCTGCACCCTCTCCAATCTGGGACCCCTTGAGGGATGTCCCACTGCCCGTTTAGGCCTGATCCCACCGGGGGCAGTCAGACATCCCTCTCACAATCCCGGACTGCTGGCTCCAACCACTCGCCTGCCTGATTGCCCTTAACCGCTTCTGCCTGCCAGCCTGATCACCCCCTAACTGCTCCCCTGCCAGCCTGATTGCCCCTAACTGCCCTCCCTTGGAGGCCTGGTCCCTCCCAACTGTCCTCCCCTGCTGGCCACCTTGTGTCCACATGGGGGCCGCTATCGTGTGTGTTGGAGTGACGATCAATTTGCATATTACCTCTTTATTATATAGGACTAGTGGCCTGGTGCATGAAATTTGTGCATGGGAAGGGTATCCCTCAGCCCAGCCTGCACCCTCTCCAATCTGGGACATTCCTCTCACAATCTGGGACTGCTGGCTCCTAACCACTTGCCTGCCTGCCTGCCTGCCTGATCGCTGCCTAACTGCTTCCCTGCTGGCCTGATCGCCCCCAACTGCCCTCCCCTGTCGGCCTGATTGCGCCCCTAACTGCTTGCGCCCCTGTGCCAGCCTGATCACCCCTAACCGCCTCTGCCTCGGCCCCCGCCACCATGGCTTTGTCCTGAAGGAAGTTGGACATCTTCCAGATTGACCTGGTCTAATTAGCATATTATCCTTTTATTAGTATAGATTGTTTAAAAATTAAAAATCCTCTTTCTGTCCAAGCAATTACATATGGAAAGAATATAATTCTTTCAGTACTCTAAGCCGTCCTAAAGTTCTTTGCCTTCTCTGAATGCTTTCAGGGTAAGGAGAATAGATGCTGTCTTGCCACCTCTCATTGTGTATATACCAGGTGACCTGCGCGCTCTTAACCTGCAGGCATGCCCACCTGTGATGGCTGTGGCTCTCACCTGAATAGAGTGCTGGGTTCATTGACTGGATGGGGAGGATTCTGTGGGACCCAAGTCTTAGAAAAGACTTGTAATATGGCCAAAATATTTTTTGTCTCAAATAAAGACAGTATTTACCTATTCAGTTCCTCAAATAATGTCTGAACCAAGGAGTATTTCACCTTTTACTTTTAACAGACCTTGCATTATTATTTGACTAAATCTTGGGATGATTATATTTTGGAAAGTAGCCATTGAGAGCTTAGCTGGAAAGTCTACGTTTTGGAGATGGCAGTTTGACTCCCAAGTTACCATAAATAGAGAAACTGGACTTTAGCATTTTAGGTTTAGCTGTGGATGTTGGGATACTGTAGCTCTGTGGTACTGTCATGGACTCCTGGGCTAGGTTTTTTAAAACAATACTTCTACCTAAATAAAAACGTTTCAATTCTGTGATTCATGCAGTCTTTTAATTGCTTACTGTAACTGCTACCTTATTTAATTAAAATGTTACTTAATTTTTTTTTTGAGTGGCTGAAACAGTAAGAATTTATTGTCTGTATAAACTCTGGAGGTCAGAGGTACCAAATCAAGGTCTCAGTAGGATTTGTTCCTTTGGAGGGCTGTGTGGGTGACTCTGTTCCACACCTCTTCCCTAGCTTTATGTGAACTTTTTTTACTCTTCATCCTTGTTTTATGACCCAAATTTATTATGAGTTGGAGCGAGGTGGTGTGTAAGGAATGGTTGGGCATTTGAAGGGTGTTTTTCAGTTACTTTGCATATGTGTCAGCTCTTAGGGCTGACTCCATTCTGTTCTAGGGCTTCCACTTTCTCTGGGCAATCAGAAATAAATAATTTGGATTATGGTTATAATTTTTACAGTTTGAAAACAAAAGGATATATGAAGAATCTTTAATATTTTAATTTAAATGTAGGGCATGGACACTAATGCTCTGGATTGAAAGTAACTTTTAGTGAAATATCGAGCATACTTTCCTCGAATTTTCCCTATGTAGTTGGGTATAACTATAGAATTGGATATAAGTTCAGCATAGTACAGTGTCAGGTTCCTCTTGGCACTTTGTGAGATTGTTTATGTAACCCAAGAAGTGTTAATAACAAATTAGTTAACCAGATATTGAGTAATAAGGGGAAATTTGGTATTTCTTAAATGCCATTTTAATCTGCCTAACACAAAGGGGGATACTTGAGGCATTTCCATCTTATTCCTTGTTCTTCCACCTCTCTTTACTTTTTTTAAAAAATATTTTATTAATTTTTTGCAGAGAGGAAGGGAGAGAGATAGAGAGTCAGAAACATTGATGAGAGAGAAACATCGATCAGCTGCCTCCTGCACATCTCCCACCGGGGATGTGCCCGCAACCCAGGTACATGCCCCTGACCGGAACCGAACCTAGGACCCCTCAGTCCGCAGGCTGATGCTCTATCCACTGAGCCAAACCGGTTTCAGCAACCTCTCTTTACTTTTATCTCCGCCCCCCCCCCCCCCCCCCCGCCCCCACAACAACACACACAACACAGAGATTATGGAACATACTTGAAATGGAATATGTGGACCGGGGGCAGAAAACCGTTTCAACCTTGAAGTTACTGACCCTTCAAGGCTTTAGTTTCTTCATCTGTGACAAGTGGGGAAGTGGGTCAGACTGGTTGAATGTGCTCTTTTAACTAGAAAATCTTTAGCCTTGTGAAATTAGCATTTATCTTGAGCAGAATTGTGGAGTCTTAAAGTTTTCTTTTTATCTTATTGAGATCTTTAAATTTTTATTTTAAAACTAGAGGCCCGGTGCACGAAATTTGTGCACTGGGTGGGGGGGTCCCCTCAGCCTGGCCTGCACCCTCTCGCAGTCCGGGAGCCCTTGGGGGGTGTCTGACTGACAGTCGGACATCCTTCGTGCTTCCATGGAGGAGGGCGTGGCTCCCACCACCACTGTGCTCGCCAGCTGGAAGCCCAGCTTCTGGCTGAGTGGTGCTCCCCCTGTGGGAGTGCACTGACCACCAGAGTGCAGCTCCTGCATTGAGTGTCTTCCCCCTGGTGGTCTGTGCACCTCATAGCGACCGGTCGTTTGGCCATTTGGTCGATTTGCATATTAGCCTTTTATAATATAGGAAGTTTAGGAAGCTCTGCATTTTGTAACTTAATTCTTGGGTTTGTAGAGCCTTTTAAAATGCAATTTTCTTCTTTTTAAAAAATAAAGTTTTTATTAATTTTAGAGACAGGAAGGGAGAGGGGAAGAGGGGGGGAGAGAAACATTGATGTGAGAGAGGAACATCAACGATTGCCTCTTTCACATGCACCCTGATCAGGGATCAAACCTGCCACCTTTCGGTGCATGGGACGACACTCAACCAACTGAGTCACACCAGCCAGGGCATAAAATGAAGTTTTATTTTGGTCACTTGCTTAATAATGGCAGTAGTAGTGATAAAACGTTGATCTTGTGCCAAGCTTGGTGCTATGAAATGTGCCAAACCATCCCATCCTCAGAGTAAGTGGTGGTGCTTTTCTTAGGGGTGTGGAGTCAGTGTTTTACGGAAGGTCGCAGTTGGAAATACTGGCAAAGCCTTAGTTGTATCCATGTACTCCTGCTCGTGCCCACGCTGTCCTGTTGATAGTGCTAACACGACCTAAACTTGGTTTTCTCTTGCATTTCATAATTCTGTGTATTTGTCTAGCACTTTACTGTCTTCAAAGGGCTTTGTGAGATGAGGGTGGGCGCCACCTACTTATTCAGGTGCTCACTTGCCCTTGTTTCTAGGGCTGCATCTGACTCGATGGCCTGTCTCCTTCTTTTCCTTGAACAGGTTCTCTTTTTCCAAGTCAGATCACCGTCCTATTTTAGCTTGATGTACAATTTAATTTTCTTTTGTGATTACTGTGAAGGTGTCAGTGGAGGCTGCTGTATTTTAGAGGCACCCATGATGTTTCTACCTAGTGACAAGCCAATATCTACTGATAATGGGAGGAAATAGTAATTAACTTGAGAGTATTCAGGACAATAAAAATAAATGTGAACTGCATTTTTAATGAAGGCACCTTTTTTGTTTATAGTTACTGCTTATTTTTAACATTTTTCTGGTTACAAAGTAATGGGTGTTTATGGTTAAGCATTTAAATGCAGAAATAAACAAAAATTGCCTAGGTGTAACCATTGTTACTATTTTGATATGTATCCTGACTAAAGGTGGGGGAACCAAGGTTTTTGGATATGTTAGCTCTGAGGTGACTTTGAGATACACAAGTAGTAATGTGAGTGCAATTGGTTACGTGAAGTCCTGGTTGGACCAAATGTAGATGAGAAGGTACTGCAGCCCAGGAGTGAGCATGTTCCTGTGGGCCGGGGTGAGTTCACCCAGGGAGTGTGTGCAAAGGGGAGGAGAGCCCTGGCAGATGGCTTGCTTGGTTGGAGCGTGGTCCTGTGTACCGAGAGGTGGCGGGTTCGATTCCCTGTCATGGCACATGCCTAGGTTGCAGGTTTAATTCCGGTCAGGGTGTGTACCGAAGGCAACCAATCGATGTTTCTCTTTCACATGATGTTTCTCTGTCTCTCTTTCTTAAATCAATAAACATACCCTTCAGGTAAGGATTAAAAAAAAAAAGAGAGGAGAAATTTGAGGATTAAGCCCTGGGCTCTCCAGCATTTAGAGGTTTGGAGGAGGAGGAGGATTCACCCAAGAAAGTTGGTAGGTGGTGCCAGTACGATGGCATGTTGGGACTGTGGTACCCTGGAAGCGAAGTGAAGGAAGGATGCAGGGAGGGGATGACTCATCTGGACTCCTGCTGGATGCTGTGAGAGAAACTGGTGGTTTGCCATTGGCGGAGGGGAGGCCATCGAGCCTCAGAGTGGTTTTCCTGGCGTGGAGGGAGAAGCCTGATGTTGTGGGCTCATGATGTCAGGAAGACAGCAGTGGGCATGCTGTGAATATGAACGGCTCTTTTTGGGAGTTCACCAAAGGGAGCAGAGATTTATTGTAGGTAGCAGGGTCTCAAAAAGGTCAAGACATTTTATTCTAAGAGAAGAGTCATTGCAGTACATTTTGTATGATAAATGGGAATGCTGTTTATTCGTTTTCTTCTCGTCTTGTCTTGGTGAGACTGCTGAAGTTTGTTCATTTTATTGGTCTTCTCAGAGAATTAGCTCGTGGTGTAATGAACAGTTCCACCAAGAGCAGACACACAGTTGCACTGTGTGAGGGGCTCTGTTGGTGAGAGCAGAGGATCCCTCAGGTTCGGGGAGGTGGGCCCCGGGCATCACAGCTCCTAAATATTAAACCGTGTGTGTGACACTGTCCCAGACAAGAGCTCTACCTCCTCCATCGCTTAGTTTCTATGTCAGATCTAAGATTTTAGTTAAAGGTTGACTTTTTTTTCACTTATCAAATTCCTTTTCAGTTTGTAGAATCTTTAAAAAGTTGCATTAAGACTCGAACCAAGTTATCAACAATTTAGATTTAACTCAGTTTTACTTTTTTGGGTTTGCTATCTAGTTAAACATCTTTTTTAGTTTGGGTTTTTAGTCAAAGTAATACATGTTGTTTTTTAAAAAATACAGAGATTTATCCTAAAGCAGCCTCATCTGTTGCACCCATCCCACCTCTAATTCTGCTTCATGGTTAATATTCATGTTTGTTTATTTTTGCTATTTAATTCTTTTGGTGCTTACTTACCTCTGTGTCTCTAAGATGTTTATACTTCATTTATTTATGAACTTAAGACATTATCTGTTGGTTTCCTGTTATCCTGAATGTTGATTTTGTTTGCTCCTACCATCCCTCCCACCTGTATTTATAATTATTTTATTCCTGTTCTTGGTCACCTCTATAAATCAAAATTAATATGTATCTCTTTTACTTTGGTCTCATTAATCTAAGGAAGTACCTTCTTGACTTTGGATATTATAAGTCGTTACACATACCTTCTTTCCTTTCAGTTCTTTCTTGATTCCATCTCCCTACCTGTCAGTGTTACTTTATGTTGTCAGGGTTAATAGTACTTACTTTCTGTTCGATAGCTGTCATTCAGGCCTATGTTACTGTCTGTTCTGAAAACCAGTTTGTGTTCATGTTTTGTCTGTGGTGCTGGGCAGGGAAGCTGAGCAGCATGTGTTCCCTTTCCCCACAGCCTTGCTGTCTCCTGTGCCACTCAAAACCAGGTTAATATTTAAAAAGTCAACTTTATGTTTACAGAGTAGAAAACCAGAAAGTGACATTAAATCCGCTCATAGTAACTACACAAAAATATAAAGTACTTGGGAGTAAATGTAGCACAAGCTATTCTTTACTAGAGACATTGGAATAATGCTGAGGGAAATAAAGAAGACCTAAGTAAACGGGGAGATAAGCATGTTTGTGCATCAGAAAACTCCATTGGTTAGGTGTTGGTTTTCCCTAAATGGGTATATGGATTCATTGCAATCCTAATAAAATTCTGACTCTTACACCTCAGTAGAAAGGAGAAAACAGCCCAGTTAAAAATAGACAGGAAACTTGAACAGACATTTCACAAAAGATACACAACTGGCCAATAAACACACATAAAGATATGATGTTCAGCATCATTAGCCATCAGGACCTGCAAACTGAAACCACAGGAGAGAGTGCTGTGCGCTTATTAGGGCAGCTAAGGTGAAAAAGACTGGCAATACCAGGGTTGGTGAAAGCGAGGAGCAGCTGGAACCTTCAGACATTGCTGGCAGCAATGTCAAATGACACCATTGCTTTCGAAAGACGGTTTAGCCATTTCTAAGAAGTTAAACACAGATCTGCTCTAGCACTCAGCTCTCCACTTCTAGATATTTATTTGCCCAAGAGAATGAAGTGTCTGTCCATTCAGATGTTCGCTGAAGCTTTATCACAAAAATCCCAAATTGGAAACAGTGCAATTGTCCATCTATAGTGAATGGGTAAACAAATGGTGGAATATCCATGTAATGGAATATTATTTAGCAATAAAAACAAATAAACCACTGATGTACACAGTATGATTGTCACAAGCTGAGTGAAAGAAACCTGAAACCAGAGAACACAGTGTGTGATTTCATTTATATCAAGATCAGAGAAAATGCATAAAGAAATTGTTGGTACCCAGAGCCAGGGAAACAGGAAGGAGAGATCTCAAGGGGTCTGTGGCATTTTGAGGAGTGATGGGCGTTTCTAGTCTTTTTTTTTTTTAACTTTTAATTAATTATTTATTTATTTTTTAAAATATATTTTATTGATTCTTCACTGAGAGGAAGGGAGAGAGATAGAGTTAGAAACATTGATGAGAGAGAAACATCGACCAGCTGCCTCCTGCACATCCCCCACCAGGGATGTGCCCGCAACCCAGGTACATGCCCTTGACCAGAATCGAACCCGGGACCTCTCAGTCCGCAGGCTGACACTCTATCCACTGAGCCAAACCAGTTTCGGCAGCGTTTCTAGTCTTGATCGTGGTGGTAGTTTTCTGCACATACACCAGTGTCAAAACTCACTGAACTGTACACTTTGAATAGTGCAGTTTGTTCTACATAATCATAACTCAAAGTTGAGAAATAAAACAGTGACCCTGAAACATCAATCAGAAAGAATATATGTACCCCTATGTTCATAGCAGCGTTATTTACAAGATCTGGGAAACAGCCCAAGTGCCCATCAGTAGATGAGTGAATAAAAAAACCTGGTGCATTTACACTATGGAATACTATGCAGCTGTAAAAAAGGATCTCTGACCCTTTGAGACAGCGTGGAGGGACCTAGAGAGTATTATGCTGAGTGGAAGAAGTCAGTCAGAGAAAGACAAGTATCAC
This sequence comes from Myotis yumanensis, assembly GCF_028538775.1. Lineage (NCBI taxonomy): Eukaryota > Metazoa > Chordata > Mammalia > Chiroptera > Vespertilionidae > Myotis > Myotis yumanensis. Next base: position 217,023,454 of record NW_027223753.1, on the reverse strand, counting down.
ATGATCTCACTTATATGTGGAATCTAATGAACAAAATGAACTGATGAGCAAAATAGATCCAGAGACACTGAAGCATAGAACAGACTGAAGATTCTCAGAGGGAAGGGGTGTGTGTGTGTGTGTGTGTGTGTGTGTGTGTGTGTTGGGCGGGGGAGGGGGGAGATTGACCAAAGACCTTGTATGCAGATATGCTGAACCCATGGATACAGATAATAGTGGGGTGAAGGCCTGAGAGGGGATGAGAGTGGGGAGGATGGGGGCCAATGGGGAAAAAAGGAGACATCTGTGATACTTTCAACAATAAAGATAAATTTAAAAAATAAAAATAGTGACCATTAAAAATATATATTCAGTAAGTTGGCTTTATTGGTATGGGCCAAGTGTACTTGCTACGTCACATTTTCTTACCATAGTCATATTCCTTTGAGGTTTAATAATCTCTTTAGGATCAAGTACCTGCTAACTATGTTCACTAATAAAAGACCTCATTATTTATGTTCTCTGTAGTAAGAAAGTATAACAGTGGAATCAGTTATTCTTGTTTTGGTTCTGGAACTTGGCTTTCCTGTGTTCCTTCTCTTCTTTCCTCCCTTCCAAGCTGTTTTAAACTTACTACCCAGAATCCTCAAAGTGGGTTTGTTGACTTGGGAAGTAAAAAACCTACTTTTTGTTTCATGAGCCTGTAAACAGCTCCCTCAGACTCTAACCAGTCAGACTGCTCCCGTCTAAGTGTAACTGTTGCTTTACAGTTTAGATACAGAATTATTCCAAATAAATATAGCAAAAGGTCCATGATTACATAATTTCTAATATTAGGAAGAGTAAATGGAAAAAAAAAAATCTAACTTTCCCTGTATGGAACCTCTCATAAAGTTGTAATAATCATGAGCTGCAAAAACTGCATTATTCTCCCCCCCCCCCCCCCCCCCATTAAAGAAATGTTACGGCATCCTTAGTGACATGGCTTTAACATGGATGGCCAGCCCACTTTCCCATATGTCACTGTAAAACAGCGGTTCTCAACCTGTGGGTCGCGACCACCCTTTCGCAGGGGTCACCTAAGACCATCGGAGAACACATATATAATAACATATTGTTTTTTGTGATTAATCACTGTGCTTTAATTATGTTCAATTTGTAACAATGAAAATACATCCTGCATATCAGATATTTACATGACGATTCATAACAGTAGCAAAATTACAGTTATGAAGTAGCAATGAAAATAATTTTATGGTTGGGGGTCCCCACAACATGAGGAACTGTATTAAAGGGTTGTGGCGTTAGGAAGGTTGAGAACCGCTGCTGTGAAAGTTCTTCAGACAGCGCCGTTACTGTGCTACCGTAAGCCTTTCTGCTACTCAGCCTTGTTCAGACTTGGTTTTACATTTTCCTTCAGCCTTTTTTGATATATTCATCCATGCATCTTAACCAGTCTAACTTAAGATTTTTTCCTAAGAGAGAAACAGATTTAGAAAATAGGATTATCAGATATGATGTTTAAACAAGTGTGATATTTAAGATCCGCCAAAAGTGAAAGAAAATAGCAAATCTTGGTCACAGAGCCCTTCTCCCTGGCTCTTCGGCAGGTGAGTCAGGTCTCAGAGCGTTGGGAAGAGTGCCAACTTGAATGATCGTCTCTGACTTAAATTCCATAGATGTTTTGATGTTAAGGCTCTTTCAGAATTGGGAATGGTGACAAGAAAAGCCATGTTTTAAAGAAATTCTTTCCTGTGCACATCTCCATTTAAATTAATTTTCTTATAAAGGCCCCTGAAGGAAAGACAAAGGACTGAGTTGTGGGGCTGACACTGTGGGGCTTTGCCGTCCACTGGACAACAGAGGAGAAGGTTCCCCTAGTGTCCAGAGCTGCTCCCACTCTGGGTACCTGGGTGCATCGTAATGGACCTCGACCGCTCTGGTGTAGGGGATGTTGAAGTGTCGGAGGGAGCCACGAAGGAGGCATGGTGAGGGGACTGAGCCATAGAGACCCTGTCCTGCGGCTGAGCTGAGTGAGGCAGAGTGTTGGGCGGGTGCTGGAGGGGGAGTCGGGGGAGTCAGGCAGAGTAGTGAGGACGAAAGAAGGACCTCAGCCAGGCCGCTGTGGAGGCACTGCATCAGTGTACGGGCCAGGAGAGTGGCCTGTTGCACTATTTCTCATATCAAGGGTCACTGGTCACTTATTGGCCCCCCTCCCCCCCAACCCTTGGTCAATAGGACTGTTTTGGAAATCATTGTTCTCTTTAGTTGGATATTACGGTTAAGTGAGAATTGACCAGGAAGTAGTTTTTGTCTGAAGACTTACTGCAAGTAGATATTTTGGGAAATGTTCCCCTTCCTGTGTCTGTGGAGGACAATGATCACTGTTGTCTCCTTCACCCGGGCATCCTTTCTGGTCTGAGCATCTCTGGGTTATGTTTTGATGTGGGGACTGTCTTCTTGTTGTCGTGGCATCCCCTGCTGTGTGGCAGGATAGACACCTGTAGGAAGGACGGTTGTCACCTTTCACTGAAGAGGGAGGGTGTTTGGAAGGTTGTCTTTTCCTATGAAATGAGCCTTGGGTGTTAGATGACTTTCTGTGCCTCCCACCTTGAGAACTTAGGACAGTGCAGCCCCGTGAGACGTGAGGTGGGTGGTGCACCCGCTCTTACTGCCCGTGGACGTGACCCTCACACAGGATCTCCGAGTGTCTGCGTCAGTGCAGGCAGGCCTGGCTCCACGACCCGATAGTTACCTGAGGTGCTTAAAAGTTTTTAAAAGTAAGTTATCCGTCAAGTTACTGGTATTAAAATGTGATAAAACCACAGCACCATTTTTCATTTTCTTCATGATTTTGGAAGAAAAACATCAAGTGATCACTGTTTTAAAACTCACATTGTGTGTGTTGAGCAGAGAGCAGAAGTTATTTCCAAATGGAGGTACAGGAAGCGTGAAATGTCTGCTCATCCTTCGTCAGCGTTACCGGGTGAGTCAGCAATTTACTCAAGTCAGCAAACTTTTACTTTGAACTTTAACCATAGTATATGTAGAAAAAATAATCTGTAACATAGGAATCTAAATTTGGTATTAATACATTAACAGAATTTTAGTTTTGGAAGGTTCCTTGGGGGTATTTCATCTTTTTAGGTTTGAGAAATATTAGAAGGTGACTCCGTGATATTCGAGGGATGTGTGCATTCTTACCTGATTGAGTCATTGCTTGGTTACACTGCTGGGTGAGAATGGGGTACTGGTCACTTGGAAGGGTTTTGGAATTAGGGCAATAGATTTTCTGAACTTCCTGTTGTGCCCCATGCCAGTGAGGCCAGGGCTGAGGGGCCTCATTCATACAAGTCAGTGAGGTGGCTGTGCTCAGAGCTGCCAAGCCTTGCTCTTTTTTGGCCATTGTCTTGCAGGTGTATCCAGCTCCCAGAGCAATGAGCGAGGGCTCTCTCGCTCCTCCTGGCTCTGGACAAGCCATCAAGGGTGTTTCTCTGAGTCCCGTCTCAGGGCGTATGTATGGCAATAGGCTGTGCTGTGTTTGGAAGAAGAAGTTGATGATTGAGGTTTTGGGTTTGTATTAAAAATATCAAGTCATTCATTCAGAAGCAAGTACCTGCATTGGACCAGGTCCTGTGTTATATGCTTGAGGGCAGAAAACAAGACTCGCAAGGTTTTAACATTTCAGCCGAGACCTAAAAAGTGAGGAGCAGAGGTCCAGGCGCGGGGGAGGAGTTTGTGCCTGTGGGCAGGACGAATGGTGAGGCTGGAGAAGAGCAGGAGAGGGAGACAAAGGCTTGAGGAGACTTTGGGTCCATAGGTAGGAAATCTGACCACGCAGGTCCGAGGACACACTGAGGCATTAAAATTGGTCATCAGACACTTGGAAGGCATCACAGGATTTTAAGCAAGGGAGGATGACATTGCTGTGGGAGAATCAACTAGAGCAGTGGTTCTCAACCTTCCTAATGCCGCGACCCTTTAATACACTTCCTCATGTTGTGGTGACCCCCAGTTTCATGGTTACAAATTGAACATAATTAAAGCACAGTGATTAATCACAAAACAATATGTAATTATATATGTGTTTTCCGATGGTCTTAGGCGACCCCTGTGAAAGGGTTGTTCGACCCCCAAAGGGGTCGCGGCCCACAGGTTGAGAACCTCTGAACTAGAGGATCCAGAGGGCTTGAGGGGAATGAAGCTTTTGTTATTGTCTTGAATAGCAGCTAATATTTATTACTTGTTGGCTGTGGGCTAGGCAGTATGCCACACCCTTTTACTCTTGTCCCAGGGAAACCTTGTGAGAGCCCAGTGGGTGCTGTTGTTATCCCTGCCTCACGGGTGAGAAAGCAAGACCCGTGAGGATCAGCAGCTGGCCCGGGCCCTGTGTCAGGCAGTGGCCGAGCTGGGACTTGAGGCCAGACAGTGTGGGGTTCCAGACCCCGTGCTGTGAGCCACTGGCATGCGCTTCCAGGGCAGGAGGTGATGGTCTGCCAGCGGTTCTTGACTGTGAGTGGGTCACGCTGGACATTTTTTTATACAAGAGAAATTAGAGTACTTGGGACTAGTAAAGGTAAAATATTGGTATGTGGAACTTTGGTTCACTTTTTTTTTTTTTTTTTTTGTACAGCTGTGCGTGTGCACGTGTGAGCTTGTAAGCCATTGGAGAAAGCAAGCAGCGTTGGTGTAGCCGAGAGCCGGTGGAGTGGTGGCAGTGCTCATGGAGGGGAGGGGGTCTCGGGGTGAGAGGCCGATGTGCAGTCTCCGTGTGAGATGCACACAGGGCCCAGTGTGGGGAGGTGTCAGGACGTGCCCCGCTCTCTGGGGGGAGAAGAGGGGTCCAGGTGTGCGTGTGCGCAGTGCAGGCCTCCTGGGCTGTTCACTGCCTGGTTCCCTAGCTTCTCTCAGCGGTGGCTGATGGGACAGGGTTGGCATGTCACCCACATCTGCATCTTACAGCAGATCTGTAAGCTGGCTCTGACTTGTGAGGTGAGCTGTCACCCCAAACTGCCTAAGCAGGGGGTTGAGCCAGGAATAAATTCTCTGGAGTTGAAGGTGAGCGGTGAGCCACCCAGTGGCAGTGGGCATTGCAAGTCGTGTTGGAGTGAGGGTCTGGGAATGGTTTGGCTGCAGTCAGTGCCCTTGGGATCCAAGGACCTCAGGGTTCCAGGGTTGAAGGCCCAACGTAAAAGTAAGATTAGTACAGTTTTAGGAGTTCGAAAGGCAGGTGCAGCAAAGCACAGGCTGGGACTGGGTGCGGGACGCAGTGGCTGGGAGGTGACCATCTGGAGAGGTGGAGCTCTGTCTGTGGAGCCTCATGCAGGTGCGTGATGTCCTTGACCGACGGTGCTGGCCTCTTCTTCCCAACACTGATTCCCTGTTGGTAACTGAAATACTAAGACCAGTTGCCAAAGGGAATTGTCTGTTTCCCACGGGCACCCCCCAAGTTGAGTAGCTCTGTGGGTGACTTTGGAGTTGATTGCGTGTGGTGCCGAGTCAGTCGGGTGGAGCGTGAGCCCAGTCTGAGATGTTGTTTTCATCGACTGCTTCTGAGGAACTCAGTTTCAGCCACACGGAGCACCGGGAAGCGAGCGTAGACGTAGGATAGTGTTTGAGCTGCATCGTGTCTGAGTCTTGGAGGTGGAATGCCCTGGCTTGGTCTGTGAACGCTGCAGTCCTTGTCTCTCCTCACTGTTTGGAGGAGAGTGGATCTGAGGACAGGAACGTTTCCTCAGTTGCTGAACATTTGGGACCTTCCGGCTTTAGGCAGTGAGTCAAGTGTCGGGGGCCAGGGGGTCACAGGAGTGGTTCCTGAGGAGCTTCTCAGCACCGTCACGTGATCACACGCCGTGGGAGGTGCACACACCATGGGGGTGCACACACTGGGGGTGCTCACCACGGCGTTGGGGTCTGGAAGGAAACGCGAATCACCGTCTGCTTTCAGCTCTGTGCTTGAAAGCGTCATGTGTGAGGACGGTAGCACGTGTCTGAGACACACACATGGGCTGGGCTGCCTTTCTTTGCAGGTGATTGTATGTGATAAAATGCATGGAGGCTACTATATGTTAGTTTAGATCTTAAACGTTTTGAGAGAACCAGGAGCCTCTGTGCATGTGACCTGTGTTACAGCGAGGAGGGAGCTGTGCTTGCGGCCTGCACTGTGTCATGTGGAGCAAGACTTGTTCTCAAAGAGGTCATTTTCTCTTCCTGTTGGAGGAACTTGACCTTTTGTGGGACGTGTCCCTTGTTAGGAATCACCATGCCCTGCTGCCAGCTGTCAGGTTGGGGATGGGGCCTGGAGAGCGTGGTGCACCTGTGCCCTCACACTGGTCAGTCCTGTCCCAGCTGACCCCCTGGGGACCCACATGCCTGTTCACCTCTTAAAGCAACAGGAATGGGGTGCTCCCCACAAATGTCTTGGCCCTTCTGCTCTGCGTCCTGTTTTCTCAGTATGAAAGGCCTCACGTCAGAGCCCGTGTAACCCTTGGTTCACAGGTTCTTCCTCCCCCACCCTGAGAACCTTTGTCCTAAATTAGTTAGAAAAGTGTTATCCAGCCCTGTTTTAAATGAGGGAAATTGGTTAAGTGCTTCTAGGGTCACTGAGGCCTTCATGTTCATTTTTGTTCAGGTGACACCTTGCCTGTGTCTTTCAGGTTGGACACAGTGGGGAGAATGCTTTCACGGCACGTCCCAGCCCCACTCGCAACTCAGGATGTCTCGGGGGGAGAGCGCGGTGTTTGCCTATGAGTCCTCGGTGCACAGCGCCAACGTCCTGCTCAGCCTCGACGACCAGCGCAGGAAGGATGAGCTGTGCGACGTCACCGTCCTCGTGGAGGGGCGGCCGTTCCGCGCCCACCGCGCCGTGCTGGCCGCCTGCAGCACTTACTTCCATGCGAGGGTCCTGGGCCAGGCTGACCCAGAGCTCAGCATTTCTCTCCCAGAAGAGGTGAGCGGGTCCACCCTGGGGAAGCCACCCTGATTTTAACTCATGGAACCTAATTCAGTCTCTATGGTTCACTCGGTTAAAGACAAAACCATCTTGTCTCAAGGCTCAGGCGCAGTTCCTAGGTTCTGCAGCAATACATTTAACTTTTTTCACAAAATTCTGACATTTTGCATGTAAAATTATTAATTTTGGATTTAGTTAAAAATATTTATTGAGCAGATGAATAACGTTCATTATTTTTAATTTTAACTTTTACAGTATATTTGTATTGCCCTAGCCGGTTTGGCTCGGTGGATGGAGCATCAGCCTGCGGACCGAAGGGTCCTGGGTTCGATTCTGGTCAAGGGCACATGCCTGGGTTGTGGGTTCGGTCCAACCTGCAGGAGGCAGCCAATCAATGATTCCCTCTAACCATTGATGTTTCTATCTCTCTCTTCCTCTCCCTTCCTCTCTGAAATCAATAAAAATATTTTAAAAATATATATTTGTATTGATTTCAGAGAGAGGCAGGTTAGGGAGAGAGAGAGAAACATCAGTGATGAGAGAGAATTATTGATTGGCTGCCTCCTGCATGCCCCCTACTGGGGATCGAGCCCACAACCCGGGCATGTGCCCTGACCTCCTTTGCCCAGTTTCCTCCAATGGTAACATTTTGCAGAATTGTAGAATATCACAACCAGGATATTGACATGAATACAACCCATCATCTTATTCAGAGTTTTTGGTTTTACTTGCACTAAGTGTGTGTGTGTGTGTGTGTGTGTATAAAGTTCTGTGCAGTTCCATGTGTCCACCACAGTCAGATACTAAATGGTTTCCACACCCAAGGAACCATTTATAATTGCACCCTCCATCCCTAAACCTTGGCAACCACTAATCTGTCCTCCTTTCTAAAGTTTTGTCATTTCAAAAATGTTATATAATTGGAATAACACAGTATGTGACCTTTTAGAATTGGCTTTTTTCCACTTAATTCCCTTGAGATTCATCCAGGTTGCATGTATCAGTAGTTTTTTTTTTGATTGCTGAGTAGTATTCCCCAGTATGGATGTACCAGTTTTTATTTAACTGTTCGCCTATTAAAGGAAATTAGGCTCGTTCCAGTTTTTGGCTATTACAAATAACGTTGCTGTGGACATTGGGCCGAGCCAGCTCAGCCAAGGGTTCGAAAGCCTGAGTGAGGGCAGCGAAAGGATGAAGAAATGACAAAGAGAATAAGCTGGATCTAGGTGGGTCTTCCTGTGCCTGGCTGAGGCCACAGAGAGAGATCCAGAGGCACGCTGAGCCTTTATTTTATAGCCAGAGGTAAACAAGGTAGTGGTCACCATAGTTACAGTGTTCTTGTGAGTTTCACTTGTTTTGGCAGCACTTGCTGCCTCTCCCACAGCCCATTAGCTACCTAGGAAGGATCTAGAGAGCATCATAAGGTCAAGCCTAATTATGCTAAGAGGGCTGTGCCCTCTAAGCTGGGACTTGTTTGTGGCTTTGCCAACAGGTCATCCGAGGCTTAACCCTTTAGCCGCTCCCTACAGACATTGGTGTCCTGGTCATTTCTTGGGGACGGAGGGCAGGATCCAGTTGCCAGGCCTTACGGGGTGGTGGTTTAGCTTTACAAGAAGCCCTGGACTGCTTTGCTGAGTGGCTGTGCGTTACCATTCCTGGCCAGTGTGAGTGCCCTGCTTCTTCTCCGTGTCTCACCAGGGAGAGCTGCTTTTTGTTTCAAACCATTGAAAGCCAGTGCAGTGCGCACAGCCTAGAATGTTTTTAAGGAGATCACGAAAACAGTGTCTTGGCCACTCTTACAGTAACTCGGTTGAAGAATCAGTTCTGTATCGTAACCCAGAACGGGCTTTCCCTGCACTCAGTTCCGTCTGCCCTCACGGTGTAGAGGCAGGTTCAGTGCAGAAGTGCACATTTCTGCTTAAAGCTCGTGTAGCCGGGAGCCCGTGGATCTTTGCATGATTTTTAGAACTTCACTTTGTTCACTTTTAAAATTTGAATCTTTAAAAATTTTATTAGAAGTTTTTGGGATGAGATAAAGGTAACAGTTACCATTTATTGTGCATTTGCCCTGGATCAGAACTCCTCGAAGTCCTTTAGCTATGTTGTTCTCCACCTGTAAACTGCTCCCTCTGTGGCTGACAGCAGCCGGAGTTGTTCGCATATGACTGCCTGGTGGGCTGGCGTGGACACCGGGGGTGCTCCTCCTGCTGTAGTTGCCGGTGTTTATTGCAGCCCGTTTGGAGACAGTGTGGTGCTGCTTCTCTCTCTTCTCCCGTGTGAGTCCGTCGTAGTCATGTGTCAGTCAGCGTGGACTCTGTGAGTCGGTGTGTGTGATAGCGTGACCCCTCAGCTCTGCACTCCCTGGGAATGGTTGTCTTACCAGTTAAAGAATCTGCTTTATCGTGGTCACAGGTAAGTTACTCATCTCTCGTCCCGTCTGCTCTTGTGTTATCGACTAGACAGCTGTCGAGTAATGCATTTGTTTTCATTTTGTACGTTAACAGGTGACAGTTAAAGGATTCGAGCCTTTGCTTCAGTTTGCCTACACGGCTAAGCTGTTTCTGAGTCAGGACAACGTGGATGACGTGTGCAGGTGTGTGGAGTTTCTAGGCATCCACGACATTGAGGAGTCCTGCTTTCAGTTTCTCAGATTTAAGTCCTCGGACTCCACTGCCAACCAGCAGGAATGCCCGAGGAAAGCCTGCTTCCCCGCCCACTGCCAGAAAGCAGGCCTCAAGCTTCCACTTCTGGACCAGAGGGATTTAGAAGTTAATGAGGTGGAGGAATTTTTGGAAAATAAAAATGTTGAGACTCCTCAATGTAAACTCCGTGGATGTCAAGGAAATACAAAACCATCACCTCCCCTACAAGACAGTGCCAGTCAGACATGGGAGTCCATGTGCCTAGACAAGGGGGCTGCTCTGGCTCTGCCATCTCTATGCCCCAAATACAGAAAATTCCAGAAAGCGTTTGGGACGGACAGAGTCCGTGCTGTGGAGTCAGGGTTCAAAGACGGTCACACTTCTGTTCCGCCCAATGAGACGCCTGAAAGCGAGTGTCCGGGAGGAGCCCAGGACTGCGCAGACTTGCAGGTGGTTTTAAAATGTGAAGAAAGTAACACAGCAGCGGAGCCTGAAGACACCGTGGAGGAGCCTGCCTCTCAGTGCCCGTTGGAGCAGACGGGGGCGCCGTTCCTCCACTCTCCCGCGGATCCGCCGGGCCTCTACTCGCTGTCCCTCCTGCACACCTACGACCAGTATGGCGACTTGAACTTGGCTGGTATGCAACCCACAGCAGTGTTAACCGAAAAGCCGTTGTCAGGCCCAGCTGTTGGAAAGGAGAAGACCTTTGCTGGAAGTGAGGATTTACTTTTGAAACCGGACTCCAGCCCTCGGGGAGAGGGCGGCCCCGCTCCTGGTGGTCGCAGCAGTGTGGAGCGGGAGGTGGCCGAGCACTTGGCCAAGGGCTTCTGGAGTGACCTCTGCAGCCCAGACGCTCCTGGCCCAGTGCCGCTGTCACCTGCCGGGGCCAACGATGGGGCAGGACAGGGCCAGTCACAGAAGCGGTCCGAGTGCCCCTGGCTGGGGATCAGGATTAGCGAGAGCCCGGAGCCGGGCCAGAGGACTTTCACAACGTTAAGTTCTGTCAACTGCCCTTTTATAAGCACCCTGAGCACCGAAGGCCATGCGAGCAGCTTGGAGACAGCAGCTGACGGTTATGCCTCGGAGCCCCAGCAGGAACCCTGTCCGTACGCCTGTGTGATCAGCTTGGGGGACGACTCTGAGACGGACACCGAAGGGGACAGTGAGCCCTGCTCAGCCCGAGAGCAGGAATGTGAGGTGAGGGCTCGCGGGGGTGTTCGGTCAGGCTTTGCCACCACTGACGGGGATTCGCTGTCAGCGCCTGGCGCCCCACCAGGAGGGCGCGCGGGCTCAGGGAGGGGACCACACCATGAGGTGTGAAACTGTGGGGTCTGCACCAAGCAGGTACTTCTGTCAGCCGTGGCCTGGAGGCCCACAGGGCTGTGTAACTGCTCCCCTCAAACGCCAGGTCCCCGAGGAGGGGAGCAGTGGTGCTGGGTCCCTGCGTGTGACTCCTGAGCGGGTAGCACGGACGGCCTACTCACTGCCTTGGGGTCCTGCACCTGGGCAGCCCCTTAGCAGGACTGCGGTGCCCGTTGTAGGGATGCGGCCTGCAGCGCGACCTGCCTTTACTAGCATGTTACTCTCTCATAGCCATTCTTGTTCTCTTAGTTCCCTTAGTCTTTCAGCATTAACTTAATGACGTCTGATAATTAAGTGCTACGTGTAGTTGGTGTGCGATAGCTGCTGTTTGTAAAACATGCCTGTAGTCCCCAGGGCTGCTGCTTCTTTATCATTTTCTTGGTTCTGTAGTTGTTGGGTGACAGGTTTTGGAGAGTGTAAGAGGTGGTTTTTCCTGGGCTGTGGGAGGAGGTGATCCGTGATTTAACTTAAGAAGTAAGATGTATGCATGAGTTGTATCTGTAGTGTGCTATTTATAAACTCAGTGTTTGGAACTATGAAAAGAACGTTAAAAATAAAACATTTAAGAAGTTTAAAAATATTTTATATATGTAACAAACTAAATAGGTTGCCAGAAAAACTGACCAATATTTTATTTGCATTTTTGGTCATTAATATAATTAAGCTGTTCTACAATTTTGTTACTAGAGTTTCTCCCTCAAATATATGTATCTTGAAAATGAATTTAAAATATTTACAACATTTTCCTAATTATTTTTACACTAGAGGCCCGGTGCACGAAATTCATGCACTAGAGGGGGAGGGTGTCCCTCAGCCCAGCCTGTACCCTCTCCAATCTGAGACCCCTCGAGGGATGTCCCACTGCCCGTTTAGGCCCGATCCCACCGGCAGTCGGACATCCCTCTCACAATCCAGAACTGCTGGCTCCCAACCGCTCACCTGCCTGATTGCCCCTAACCGCTTCTGCCTGCCAGCCTGATCACCCCCTAACTACTCCCCTGCCAGTCTGATTGACGCCTAACTGCTCCCCTGCCAGCCCGGTTGCCCCCAACTGTCCTCTCCTGCTGGCCCGGTCGTCCCCAACTGCCTTCCCCTGCCGGAAAGTGAGATATGTGCCTTTGTCTCCCAGGGCTGAGTGTGATAGCAAAACACAGCAGTGGTGACTGATGTCTGTCTCACGTCCTAGGTAAAACTGCCATTTAACGCACAACGGATCATCTCCCTCTCTCGGAATGACTTCCAGTCCTTGCTGAGGATGCACAAGCTGACTCCAGAACAGCTGGACTGTATTCACGACATCCGGAGGAGGAGCAAGAACAGGATCGCCGCCCAGCGCTGCCGCAAGAGGAAACTCGACTGCATACAGAACCTGGAGTCGGAAATTGAGAAGCTGGTAAGGATGCCAGGGAGTTAAATTCCACCACATCCACCCATTCTTTTTTATTGTAGAGCAAACAGCTATTTTAATTCCTAAGTCAGATTATAATGTTCAATTATACATTAATTTTAAAATTTACCACATACCATTTTAAGAAAATAAATTATATGACATTTAGGAAGTAAAAAAGGATGTTTATAGACTACATATGTACGTATTCTACATATTATATCATAATATGTTATAAATTGAGAACTATTTCTGGGTGCCTTTTTAATGATTTACAAATTAAGGATAGTTTTACCATCTCCCTAATTCTTAGGTGGAATCAAGATGCAAGACATTGTGAGGCACTTCAGTGTTCTGTGCCATGAATTTGTAACACTTAATGGTTCAGTTGTTAGTTAAAATACACTGTAGACTTGAATAACTTGTTTTGGTTGATACTAAAACAAACCCACTTGGATCTTTTATCTAAGGGAAAAAGTCAGATGCTGATAGGAAAGGAACATTCCGAGATCTAAGGAGACCCTGCATGTGAGGAATGCCTGCTTTGTTGAATCTTATTTTCTGTTCCAGCATCAAAACACAGGTTAACTGAAAAATGATTAACTTGCAGCCAGCCTGGTGTATCTGTCCCCTAGTGGTGGCTGGAAGGGACATTGTGTGAGCAGCAGAGGCTGGGATTGGTACAGACAGCCGGGAACAGGGCCAACATGGAGGGAGACATTTCTTCTGTGCTCAGTTTTGGGTGTTTGTTAATTACTGGTGAGAGTTTAAAATTGTGATTGTAGCAAATCTTCAAGTATGAACATTCTAGCTATGAATAGCAGTTAAACAATTTAGAAAGAAAACCATGCTTTTATATACCTTCAAAAAAGTGGAAAAATAAAAATTTATATATTTTGTGTATACTTTAATTGTGCAAAAAGAGGAAGACATATAACTATTTAAAAAAACGAGGCACAACTGTAAAAAGGTTAACGAGAAACCAGATGTTTTACAAGTGAAGGCACGAGAGAGATGAAAACCTCTGTGATTTTGCTGACTGATTAAAGTGGTTGGGAACACAGGAGAAAAGTTACAGATTTGGGCCCTGGCCAGTTTGCACAGTGGTTAGAGCACTGGCTTGGGTCTGTGGGTTCGATTCCCAGTCAGGGGCATGTACCTCCGTTGTTTAGTACTTTATTTTTTTCAAAATCTTAACTGCTATGAAATACTTAAAAACTAATTACCATAGTTAGATGTACAGTTTTTTAGAAAAACTTTTATATAAAACCGTAATAGTACTTTTGTACAAAGCAAATTTCCTTTTACCCTTATAGCTATTTTTGTTCCAGAAAAGAATCTATGGTAGAGGATTATCACTGATATCACCCATCTAACTGTTAACCACAGCATCAGCTCTATAGAACCTGCCCATGAGCAGAAAACCAAGAGCCCTGTCTAATCCCACAGGGGAAGCCTTTGGCCTCCTGCCAGCTTTTACTTCCTCTCCCTCTGGTCACCTGGCTCTTGCTGGGTCAGAGCAGGTGTAGGGGCAGCAGGAGAGGGAGTGGGCGAGGGAGAAGCATGCTGCCAGCAGGTGGTGGTGGGTGGGCTGCAGGAGCCAGCAAACCTGAGAACATTGTGTGAAGACTTGCCTGGAGAGATAACAATTCTAAACAATAATAATATGATTGACAAAACAGACCCCCCCATTCCCCTCCCCTCACACCTAGTTCTTCACACTCGTAGCTCACACGTTAGATTTCTGACTGTGGGCATTTTAGGCGCTGAGTCCCACCTATAACGTGGGTTTCACGTTACTTAAATCAGCAGTCGTGGGACTCACACAGCTGAGAGTGCAAATTCGAAGACATTTTGCACAGTATTCGGCACAAAGTAAGTGCTCAGCAAATGCTAGTCACTATTCGAACCTGGCGGTGATTTGAGTCGCAGGAGTTAGGATGAGTGTGCTTCTGCCTCTTTTGACTCTGCTAAGATGTTAAGTCCACACTTGCTGTTCTGCAATCCGCAAGTCCAGAAAGCTCTGGAAACTGTACAGGAGAACAGTAGCAGAGTGTCACCACTGCTTTGGCAGAAACTGATGCAAACGACATCAGGCGACGTAGAATCTTCTTTTCTCTACTTTGCGCACTGTTTGATATTTCACTGTGTTTTATTTAGAAGTGTAGAGATGTTTGACAGTGGGTGGCTGCCCCAGACCCTGCCAGAGGGAAGATGTGCGTCCACATTATCTTCCTAAATCTGAAAAATCCTGAATCCCAAGATACGTCAGGCCTAGGAGTTTTGGATGAGGGATTATGGACCTGAGGTATTGAATACATTTTTCAATTGAATTGAAAGGAAAAATCCCATGTGACCGTGTTTAATGAGAAGACACTGCAGACACCAGTGTCTGACCACCTTGGCAATGGTTGCTAATGCCCCCGAGTCATGTGTCCTCTCTGTGCCCACAGCAGAGTGAGAAGGAGAGCTTGCTGAGAGAGCGAGACCACATCCTGTCGACGCTGGGTGAGACCAAGCAGAACCTGACCGGACTTTGCCAGCAAGTCTGTAAAGAGGCGGCTCTGAGCCAGGAACAGATTCAGATACTCGCCAAGTACTCGGCCTCAGACTGCCCACTTTCGTTTTTAATTTCGGAAAAGGACAAAAGTACTTCTGATGGTGCTCTTGTGTTCCCACCAATTCTGAGTTTACCGGAAGGGCCTCCTGCCACGCCACCTGCTGGGGGCCAAAGCCCCTGCTTCCCCTGCGGGAAGGGCAGTGGGTCAGGCTGCGTTCTGGCTCAGGAGTCTGGGCCGAGCTCCAGGGTGGCCCCAGAGTGCGCGGGGCCCTCGGAGCAGAGCCGGCAGAGCGCAGGCATCTCCGACTTCTGCCAGCAGATGACCGACAAATGCACTACTGACGAGTGAGCCTCATTCCTCCTTCCAGCCCCCGAGCCTCCTGCTGAAGCTCTGGCGTGTGTCTTGAGCCTCATCCAGCCATTGGTCTGCTGACAGGGCTGTTTCCCCTCCGTGGCCGAGAGGGCTTCTCTGAGGCCCCTGATGCCTCGACTCCACAGAGATGCAGAGATGCAGAGATGGCGGCTTCCTGGAGATGGAGAAGTTCCATCGAACATGTAGTGAGGCTTTTATTCTGTTTCAAAGAATAATAACTGTTAGTAGCAACTCTCCCCCTCATTCAAAATGCCAGAATGTGGACTAGCCTGTCCAGCAGCCGTGTAACTGCAGGCGCCTACAGGGTTCCCCGAGGAAGGACCCGGGGAGTCAGCAGCCTGCCCTGCCTGCGTGTGCTGAGAGAGCCTGGCCCCAAGAGCTGATGGGCTGCGCACAGTGGGGCAGCTGCTTGGCATGCCAGAAGCCTGGAGCTTGGCTCCTCAGCTCCTGCTAAAACCAGGGGTGGGTGGCCTACCACTGTGACCTTAAGCTCCCAGGGGCCTTGGGGAGCTGGGGCAGGCGGGTGGCCCAAGGCAGAGGCTCTGGCCTTGTCGTGTGGCTATTAGGGGCTGTGGTCATGGCAGCGGGTAAGAGCCACGGCTTCTCTCCTCAGTCTACCCAGCTGGTCCTTGAGGTCTCTGCCTCCTGACGTTCTGTCCCTTTGCGGGAAGGAAATGGGTGTTGGATTCAGGCAGTGTTGCCTTCAGCTTCTTGGACCCCAAGGGCTTGCCTGCCCCCCACAGCGCAGTGCCCTGCAGAGCCCGACGTCTGGGCAGAGGGCCACCTGCAGGACGAGGAGAGGCAGGCACTTTGATCTGGTTTTGAAATCCTATGGTTTACTTGTAAAAAGTATTATTGTAGATCTAAAAGATGCCTCTAGAACAACCGTATAGGTTTGTGAAACGGGATGAAACTCAATCTTGTTTCATGTGCATTTGAATTTGGAAACTAGAGTGAATGTTGCTCTGTTCCTGAATCTGGTGTCTCGGGGCCCACGGTCCTGGTCCTCTTAGTCATCCTTTGTGTCTGCCCGCCCTGTTCAATGCAGCTTTCACCTCTCAGTGCTCCCGCAGCACTGCCTGCTGTTACAGACTTGTTTGACAAGGAACGCTAGACTCTTGGCCTCCTACCATTACAAAAGCGTGTTCTCGGGCACAGATATGTGCAGAGCCCGTTGGAAAGGGTACGAAGGGGTGGTTAGGGTGTTTGGTTTAGACAGTACCTCACCAAGTCAGACACCCGAGGCTCCATACAGGGCGTCCTGAACCACGCGAAGGGCCCGTGGGTGCCGCTCCCGTGGGGACAGCCCTCGTCCGGGACAGCGAGCCTGAAGCAAGGCAGCCTTGGCTGAGAGCACAGGGACCACTGAGGACTTCAGACTCCTGGCCAGATGTGACCCTTTCTGATAGGCGGTGGCTGCAGGAGGCGTTCCCAGTCTATGTCCAGCGGTTCGTACAGTAGCTCTGTTACTGGCTTAGTGATTGTAAGAGAAAACTAGTTGGGCTTGCCTCTAGTCTAGAGCAGTGGTTCTCAACCTTCCTAACACCGCGACCCTTTAATACAGTTCCTCATGTGGTGGTGACCCCCCAATTTCATTGTTACAAATTGAACATAATGAAAGCATAGTGATGAATCACAAAAACAATATGTAATTATATATGTGTTTTCCGATGGTCTGAGGCTACTCCTGTGAAAGGGTCGTTCGACCCCCAAAGGGGTCGTGACCCACAGGTTGAGAACCGCTGGTCTAGAGGCTTTCATGAATACACTCAAGAATGTGTCAGGGAGAATGAAATTAGTTCTGTGCTAATGCATCCCAGCCCATAAAGTATGTGGGCACAGACATCCCCATGTAGCTGTCTGATGCTTATAACTTTAACTTCAAAATACGAAATAATATAAAAATACTTCTGGTTTACAAATGTAAAATCTAATACAAGCCAATGGAATCCTTGATTTCCTACCTCAGCGGACACTCAGCTGTCTGTCATACAAGTGTGCGGCGTGCGCGCGCGCGCGTGTGTGTGTGTGCGTGTGTGTGTGTGTGTGCAGGTGTCACATGATTTGCTTAATTGCCCCTGTAAATAACTACTTTGAAAGAGTCCTTTCTCTTTTAATGATAAAACCTAGTTGTCTCCAGAGTATATATATGATTTTTAAGGCACTTGGTTTAAATTGATCTCTACATATAAATAGCTTAGCATTAAGGGTTTATATTAATGATACTCCGATTATTGGCCAACTGTAAAGCATAGCATTGTTTTACTAGCCAGCATGGAATACAGGAACTACACTACCTCATACCGCCATGATTTTCAAGTTGTAACAGAGGGACAGGAAGATAAAAAAGATTTTATCTTTGTCTTTTGGCTGTAATTTTCTACATATTGCATAGGGTTACACACTTATGCGTATTTTAAAGTTAACTTCTAAAGAGGTTTTTTCCTAAAAGTGTGTTTAAGTTGATTTTCCTGAGGGTGCGGAAGACAGATGGCTGGGTTGTGTGAGCACATGTGTAGTGTTTTCTTCCTGCAGAAGTCTGGGAAGGTTGTTTTCAGTGTCTGCTGCATAGTCACATGGTCCCGGTCCCCAGGTCTATGAATCGGTTTTCTCAATGCTTGATGGTTTTTAAAAAACTGTTGTCTAACTCAGCAAAATAACATTACCTTAAATTTGTTATTTCAGCTCACCTATAGCAAATGATTTGTTAAATTGTTATGCTCAAAGCACATATGGATATAAATCTTGGTCCTCCATTTATAACTTTTATGACATAATTTACTGCAGCTTAATGTTTTGCCAGTTTTGAATAAGGAACTATATATATATATATTTTTTTTAAAATATATTTTTATTAATTTCAGAGAGAGAGGGAGAGATAGGAACATCAATGATGAGAGAATCATTGATCGGCTGCCTCCTGTACACCTCCTACTGGGGATTGAGCCCTCAAACTGGGCATGTGCCCTGAACAGGAATGGAACCGTGACCTCCTGGTTCATAGATTGATGTTCAACCACTGAGCCAAGCTGGCCGGCGGGAATTAAATATTTCTGACGTGGTAGACGATACAGACTGCATGTGGACTCAGCCCCTCACAGCTTCGAAAAAAATCAGACAAATGGCAACGTTATAATGAATTCTCAGGTGAACTTGTTTTGTATAAAACATCTGTTTTGAATTTGTAAGTATTTTAAAGGTTTACTAAGGCATGTAATAAACTATTCTTTGAAGCCTGTTGGGTAAATGAAAATTTAAAGCCATAATGGCATACTAATTGTAAATAAACATCTATTGATTTTTTTGTATCTTCCTTAATATAATTTTCTAACAATGCAATAAAACCACTAAATTTATATATTCATAGCCAATTAAGGTCATATTTCATTAAAACAAAACTTTCATAGTATTTAATTTATATTTCCTCCCTAATGTGCTTATCCAAATGTAGCAAAACGATAGATGTTAGTTGTTGGCAATAAATTGACAGTTAAATAAAATTCCCTAAAATTGCTTCTAATTGAATAGAGTTGTATATTCCATTTCCATTTCCCACTTCTGAGGTGACTTTACTAATAATCTCAGTGTTTGGTCAGGCAGTACTTGTCTGAGGGAGGACTTAATATTTGATGATGGTGCTGAAAACTGTGCCCAGACATGGGGGTTAAGGGAGCACAGCTTCTGCCTTGCTCCTGACGGACTGCAGTTGAGGCTTCGGGTGGAGATGTGGGGCTTTTGGAGGGGACACTGTGTCTCTAGTCCTGGGTTTTACAGACTCACCTGCTCAGGCACCTCTCCCAGGTGACAGCCTACGTCTGGCCAGGCCCTGGGCCAGGCTGGCCACCCAGAGCCTGCACTCCCGGTGTGTGCCTCTCCGGGAAACGTGACTCACCAGGGGGACCTGACATCCTAGTGTTGGGCAATTTCCAGAGTAGCAGGGGTAGGATATAGGACAGGGGACCAGGTGGGTGGAGGCCAGGCCCACTGCCAAGTGTCTGTGAGGCGCAAGGTGACCCTCACGGCAAAGAACCCACCACCCGAGATGCCAGGCACCCTCACCAGGCCCGCCTGGGGCAGGCTGCTGGGAGGTGGAGGAGAAATGGGGTGTCACGGGCTGGGGATCTCGGTGTGGGCCACGTGCCCGGAGAGGGGGCACCAGTCAGCCTGGCATGCGTGGGCACCGAGGCAGCGTCACAGTGGGGGAAGCCAAGCGCCTGGCAGCCCCAGGACGCCACCGTGTGGTCACCATGGTTACCACAGGTCCAGGCATCTGACGGCCCCTGTGAACACTGACCCTGTCGGGAGGCCTGAGGCCTGAGGCCAGGTGCAGGGGCTTTGAGGATGGGAGTGTGAGGGGTGGATGTCGCACTCTCTGAGGGGCCAGGAAGTAGCACCCGCGCCCTCTGCCCCCGCACTCCACCTGACTCCAGAGTTTTGGGCCATTTGAGAAAGAAGGTGGGCGTGGCACCCACCTTGCTGATGGAGGCCCGTGGGAGGGCGCGGCTGCACAGGTGAGCCCAGTGGGTTTGCTGAAGGTGGGCGAACCCCAGCCAGTCGCCCGGCTTACCCGGGACAGCGCCCCGGAGGGCAGGTCCCAGCACTTGGGCTCGGCTGGCCACCTGCTTCAACGGACCGACTAGAACCTAGGGCCTCCCTGGGCAGTGGGAGGAGAGGGCCACGGGGACAAGGGGTGCAGGGCATGGGGGGCGGGGGCGGGGGTCTAGGAAAGACCTGGAAGCTGGATGAGGGAGGGGCGTCCCCTTCATGCGCCTCCCCTGGTTTTTCCGTAAACACTGGGTCCTCATCTGCAGCGGCCTCGGCCAGGCCTGTCCCCGTGGCTGTGGCAGCGCCGGGCATGGCCCTGCTGTTCCGGACAGGCCATCCCGAGGAGTAACCCCAGAAACTCCAGACGTGCCACGATGCCCATCGCAGCAGCGTCCAGTGCAGTGGACAAGCCCTCAGAGAGGGACAGGTGACTCCTGTTCTGACCCTGAGCCGGCGTCCTCGAGGGCGGCCAGCGCGCTGCTTGGCTCTCCTGACCTTGTTCACTGACTCACAGCCGCCCCCGCGGTGGGCCCTGCGCTCCCTCCTCCCGGCGCTTTATCGGGTGCAAACCACCGCACAGACTTGGAAACGGCTGACAGCGCCCACTGCATCCGGAGCGACCATCACCTGCGCGTGAAAGTCTGTGAACAGCCCGCCAGGTGTCCGCCAAAGCCGACCAGTCTGGTGTGTGCCATTCGCCTTCACCGGGGCACGTGGAACCCGGACGGCGGCCACCGCAACCGAAAACGGTCAGACGTGGTTTTAAGAAACAAAAGCTACGGGCATGTCAGCCAGGAACCTAAAGGCAGGAAGTTATCTCACCAAGAACCGAAACCCAGGCCCCGGGACGGGCTCCCGCTCCCCCTGCGTCCCCGCCCTTCTCGACGCACTGGGCTTGGCCGCTGTGACGTCGTGATCGCCGTGCTGTGACGTCACGGGGCCTGGTTTGCTTGTAAGCAGTCAGGGTCTCACATGACATTAACCTGGGGAAGGTCTGTAGCCGTGCACTTTGGAACGTATTTTTTCTTACTTTCTTCTGTTCCTGGAAGTTCTCACAGTCCTGGCCTTGTCAGAACTCGCTGCGCGTGATTTTTCTTTCCACCATAGATGGCAGCGCAGCCCCGCCTGCACCCGGGAGCAGCCAGACCAGACCCAAGGCGGGTTCCTGTCCTCGGGCAGGACGCTCCCCGCTGCCTTTGGGGACGAGGCCAGTGTTCCCAGCCCACGTGCTTCACAGCAGATCCTCCTGTGGAGGCGCCGTCTCCCGGGAGCCCCGGCTCAGGCTGAGGAAGCAGCTTGGGGAGGTGGCCCCCTGTGCACAGCCAGGCCACCCCGGAGCAGGCGAGGTCGCCCGGTCCCAGCTCTGCGGGTCCCTGTGCGTCCCGAGGGCTCCAGGTGAGACGGGGCACAGTCTCCTGCGGTGCAGCCGGCGGAGGGCAGGCAGAGACCCAGGGGTGTGTTGGCTGAGAAAGTGAGTCCCAGTTACCTGTGCTGGGGCCACCTGGGTTCCCGCCCAGCACTTCCCGCTGCTGACCTGCGGCTCAGCCCGTCCTGTCTCCTCCCACGGAGGTGGGTCCACGTCCCCCTCTGGCGGGCCAGAGAGAGGGCTGCAGGCTCTGTGCGGGGAGCCCAGGAGGTGCCTTTCTCTCCCAGCACCGTCCTCCCTAAATGTGGAAACCACTGTGCCCGCGGCTGGGGTGTGGGGACCCCCCAGCTGAGTACGTGTAGGCACCTCTCTCTCCTGAGCCCAGAAACTCGCTCCAATATTCCCAGCCCCCCCCCCCACCCAACTCCCTGCCCATTGTTCCTTCTGCCGACATCCCTCCATCCACTCGTTTCCCTCACCACTTCCAGGATAATCCTTCTCTGTAACCAGGACCAGGGAGAGTGAGGAGCGGCAGGAGGCAGGTCAGAGCCTCGCATCCTCTTCTGTCTCAGACACGAGATGAAGGATCCTCTGAGTTTTGATGGAGGGTGTCAGGCACCAGATGAAACATCAGTGAGCCTAAGGAGAAAGGGCTAACCCCATCTCGGAGTTCATCCAGCGCCGCCACCCCTCACGCTCAGCTGCTTTACCACACGGATTAGAGCCAACTGCCTGAGTCTGCGGGTCCCGGCTCCCCACTCCAGTCACCGCTCCAGGTCACCTCCTCCTCCAGGTCACAGGCCCGTCCCCTCTCCTGGTCACTCCTCCTCTGGTCACAGGCGATTCTCAGGTCAGTCCAGCCCTGCCTCTGGAACTTTCTTCCAGGCCACTCCCCACCTCCCTGGGCCAGAAAGTGGCAACTCCACAGGGTGAACCCCTTTGAAGGTAAGAGGCGGGTGAAGGAGGGGGAGGAGCTCTTTGCTAGGACATCAAGTAGGGAGAACACCTTCCCACACAGGCCCCTCAGAAGGACCAGAGCAAGGTGAGTTTTCCGGGGGTGTTTCAGCGCGTGGTGAACGAGGCCAACGACGGTGAAAGGAAGTCTATTCAATACATGGTTTGGAACAATTAGTCATCTGTTTACAACAAATGATACCTTGGTTTTTATCTCATTTCATGCACCAGAAATAAATTCTACAAAGCTAAAGGAATTCATGCAAAATTCATAGAATTTAAAGAGTGTAGAAGAAACTAGGACCTCTCTAGGTGAAGGAAGACTTACTAAACTTAAACATATCAGTAAAACTATCAGGGCGAGGATGGATTTTATACTACTAGATAAAGCCTGATGTCTATAAAAGTCAGAAATAAGAAGCAAGTACTTTGGGGATATTTTGAATCAGCTATGAATCAGGTTCATTTTTCTTATTGTAAAATACCACAAAACTCAGTAATAGAAACCTCAAAACCACAGCAGCTAAATATGCAAAAACCATGATCAGAAAGTCACAAAAGACGGCACCCACTACTAAAGGAGCACATCAGAAGCATTTTCAACACTCGTGACCAGACGTGCAGATGCAGAGACTAAAAGGCCATTTCTTCCCCGCAAATGGAGACATGTAAGTTGTTCTCAATGAGAATGCTCACTGTCAGGCAGGCGAGGCCGAGGCAAGGGCACGCCCACACCTTGTAAGGCAGGTGCAATCTGCTGCAAAGGTTTTGGGGAAAAATTGGTAACATAGAACTTCAACTATTTCTGCCCTTTGAACTAATAATTTCATTTCTGGGAATTAATCTGAGGAACTAATCCAACTAATGGAAACGCTTTCTATGTAGGGGTACTCCTTCTCGTGTGTGTAAAGGTTAAGCTCGAAGCCCTTGTTAACATGCCACATAGTAAATCGTTCACTAAGGCCAGGTCTCCCCAGTCAATGGGATTTTATGTCATTGCTCTAAGATGCTTTTAATTTTTTTAATATATATTTTTATTGATTTCAGAGAGGAAGGGAGAGGGAGAGACAGAAATATCAATGAGAGAGAATCATTGATCGGCTGCCTCTTGCACGCCCCCTAGTGGGGATTGAGTCTGCAACCTGGGCATGTGCCCTTCACTGGAATCTAACCAGGGACCTTCAGTCCACAGGATGACATTCTATCCAATGAGCCAAAGCAGCTAGGGTGCTTTAAGATTTTTTTTTTTAAATTATAATAGGAGAAATGTAATGCCACAGTAAAGAAAGCAAGGTACATATTGTATGTATACAATGTAAAGAAAGCAATGTATACAGGGTGTCTCCCCCAAAATGTACAGCTGATAGCTCAACTGATGTTTCTTTCTTTTCAGATTTAACTCATTGGAATTAATAATTATTCAAAGTGTGTATACATTTTTTTGGATACCCTATATCTATAATAATAAAAGCATAATATGCTAATTAGACCAGACAACCTTCTGGTTGACCTTCCGGGTGAAGCTGGGGCTGTGAGGGAAGCCTGGGTCCCGGGTGCTGGCAGCCAGAGGGAAGCCCGGGTCCCGGGTGCCAGAGGGAAGCCGGTGCTGGCAGCTGGGGGAAGGAAGGCCTACTTTTTTATGAATTTTGTGCACTGGTGGGATCCCTTGGCCTGGCCTGAGCCCTCTCGCAATCCGGAACCCCTCAGGGGATGTCGGAGAGCTGGTTTCGGCCTGATCCCCACAGGCCTGATACAGACAGGGGGGAGCCCAATCCTGTGCGTTGAGCGTCTTTCCCCTGGTGGTCAGTGCACGTCATAGTGACCGGTCAACTGGTCGTTCGGTCGCATAGGCCTTTATCTATATAGACTAGAGTCTTGGTGCATGAAATTTGTGCACTGGGCTGGAGGGTTCCTCGGCCTGGCCTGTGCCCTCTCGCAGTCTGGGACCCCTCGCTCCTTACTGCCTGCCTGCTCGCTGCTCCTTACTGCTTGGTTCACTGCTCCTTAGCGCTGCTGTGAAGGCAGGAGAGGCTCCCCCCGCCGCTGCTGCACTTGCCAGCTGTGAGCCCTGCTTCTGGCTGAGCGGAGCTCCCCCTGTGAGAGTGCACTGACCACCGGGGGGAAGCTTCTGCCTTGAGTGTCTGCCCCCTGGGGGCCAGTGCGCATCATAGTGACCAGTCATCCTGGTTGTTCTGTTGTAACAGTTGCTTAGGCTTTTATATAGACTAGAGGCCTGGTGCACGAATTCATGCACCAGTGGGGCCCCTCGGCCTGGCCTGCGGGATCGGGCCAAACCCGGCTCTCCGACATCTCCCAAGGGGTCCCGGATTGCGAGAGGGCACAGGCCAGGCCAAGGGACCCCACCGAGTACATGATCGGGCCCGGGGAGGGACGTGGAAGGTTGGCCAGCCGGGGAAGGGACCACGGGAGGGCTCTAGGGCGTGTCCGGCCCATCTCGCTCAGTCCCGATTGGCTGGGACCCAGCAGCAAGCTAACCTACCAGTTGGAGCGTCTGCCCCTTGGTGATCAGTGCACATCATAGCGACTGGTCGACCGGTTGACTGTCTGCCCCCTGGTGGTCAGTGCATGTCATAGCGAGTGGTTGAGTGGCCTTAGCATATCATTAACATATTACGCTTTGATTGGTTGAATGGACTACTGGACACTTAGCATATTAGGCTTTTATTATATCAGATAACTATATATTTATGAAGTTCCATATACACAATAAACACTATTCTATAAAACCAAAAAGTAAAAAAGGATAAAACAGACCCCCCCCCCATTCTCATTAGATAAATACAAAAAGAAAATCAATTCACCAAATGTTAACATTAATACGGTTTTGTATAGTGGGAGTAAGGTAATTTTTTTCACTTTTTTCTGTCATTTTCCATGACGAGCATAGATTACTTTTAGAATGGTCAAAACGAGAACATTTTAACGGTAGTACACCCACACCAAATGCTCTCCCAGTGTTGATGTACATGATGTGATTTTACTCAGCAGAAATCCATTAGTGCCTAAGTCCACATTCTCACTCCAGGCAGCGACTGAGAAGAACATAAACCTATTCCCTTCACTCTGCAGTCTAAGCTGAAAGGTGGGGTAAGTGCTAACATTTCCTTTTTAATAAGAACAGTCTCGGTGCAGCCTCTCTCCAGCACTGAAATGTCACCGGGAAAGGGTAGTCCTTGACTTAAAAGCCGAGACTCGAGACCAATACATTCAGGTTCACGACTGAAACGAAAAGGCCTTTTCATTGCAAAAGGCCCGGACAGTGCAATGAGTCGCTGTGAGGTGGTTATTTCTGAAGATGAGATTTCCCCCCAGAAATGTTTGAAAGAGTGAATTTGGCAGCTGGAGATCATCCTACGGGTTTGGGGGAAACGGAGCTCTAATGGGATGAAGACACCAGAGGCAGGAGCAGAGGAGCGCCGAGGGCACCCGCAAGGCCGGCAGACTCCGGGTGTGCGCTGCGTCGTGAAGTCGGTGAGGCCTGTGAGCAGAGAGGAAGGGCCCTCCTAGGACCGACGGTCGTGCAGCTTCCCGGCGGCTGGCTGCGGGGGCCGCAGAGAAGATGGGAGTGGGGCTCTAGAAACGGGCTTCGCTGCCGCTTCAGGAGGAATGACATGAACACGATGAGCAGGGAGCGCGCACACGTCTGCCAGTGCCTGAGGCAGCTTGTCGGTCAGTTTTTTAAGAGCTTTCACGTGGACATCTGCACACTTCGCTCCTTCCCCAGCTGTTCTCTGGGGAAGGAGCTAAGTGTGCTTCTCCCGGTCTCTGCTGAATTGGCTCAGGTAGTGACAGGCAGCGGGGACCCATTGGTTGTCTGGCTACAACAGGAGCCCGCACCCAAACTTCTTGGAGTCACCTTCTGCTCCGATATGGTTCTACTTGGACCTCTGGAACATCAGGGGAAGGAGCTAAGTGTGCAGATGTGCAGAGGAAAAGAGTGACCTTTTTCTACAGGAACCTGGTTTTCTCTTGCGAGCTCATCCCGGGGTGGTGGGGCGTCAGTCACCTGAGGCCCTGGTCGGTGTAGAGCTGAGGCCATTGGGTGAATCACACAGAACTGAGGGAGGCTGGACTCTGTGGAATGGTCCATTCCTTACGAGGAGCCCGGTAGAGAAGGCGGGGCGGCGGCTGGTCCGGGCTGGTCCTCGGCTCTGCTGTCTTCCTCACGCTGGTGGTTTGTAGCTGGGAACTCCCAGCCGTCAATGGCGTCCTTGGCAGCGTTACAGGGTGACCTGCCATTCCCCTCCGTTCCGGGGGCGCTGGGCGTGGGTTGATGAAGGCATAGCCTCCGGGGTCACCACCAGCCGCTGTTTTCTGGAGCCCACGCGTGTTTATTCCTCCCCGTGCGCCCCTCACGAAATGCGAGCCGGCGCTCTTTCCTGTGATTCAGCTACAGGGAGTTTGGCGATATCTAGCAGCGGTTCTCAACCTGTGGGTCGCGACCCCTGAAAATACATCCTGCAGATCAGATATTTACATGACGATTCATAACAGTAGCAAAATTACGGTTATGAAGTAGCAACGAAAATAATGTTATGGTTGGGGGTCACCACAACATGAGGAGCTGTATTAAAGGGTCGCGGCGTTGGGAAGGTTGAGAACCACTGGCGGAACCCATAAGTGCATTGTGCAGGAGCCCGGGCTCCGCTCACTCCACGGGTCGCTTCGACCTGCCCTTTCACTCCCGGCCTCCACTCACTCACGCCGCCCGCCCGTGGCAGGGGCACGCTGCTCGCGGTTTATCAGGGACCTCACATCTCACTCTGGACTGAGCCTGAGAGACGCAGGACCGGCCAGGCTGGCCCGGCTTCTCCTTTACGTGCACAAGAGGGTGTTGGCCACGTTTTCATTCCTGCCTTCCGACGCGGGGAAAGACTGAGGGGTCTACGGGAGGACAGGACGTGAGCCAGCACTGTCCTGAGCCTCTCCCTCGGGCCCTGTGGGTTGGGGTTAGGAGCGATTGTCAAAGCCTCTGAGTTCCTGTGTTTATTCCTTCCTGGGGACACATGGGAAACGTGGAGAAGACGAGGGTGCGGTCAACATCGGGCAGGTTTAGGGCCTAAGGAGGTGGCCGGCATCGCGTCGGTCAGACGGGACTGCCGTCGAAGCCACAGGCACTGCTGCCACTTCTGTCTGAACGCGGAGTCGGTTTTCCGAGAGCCTGTTTCCCGGAGGGGCTTTCCGGGGCTCTTTTCTCTGCGCAAACATCAGAGTCGCCAGCGCGGGTTCTGGGTCAGGTGGTGCTTCTCCTCGGAGGAGGAGGCGCAGTTTGGTCCCCGTGTTTGGTGCCGGGGTTCAGTCCTGCATCGGCTTCTCCCGGGAGAGACTGCCGGTTTTCCTGACGCCGCAGCCTCAGACAGCAGACCCCACGCGTCCTGGTGGCGACATCAGGTGTATTGACGTCCACCCAGGTCAGTTCCCAAAAGCATATTACAGGTGTTTGTATTGACCTCAGAGAGGAAGGGGGAGGGAGCGGGAGAAGCATCAGTGATGAGGCAGAGTCATGGGTCGGCTGCCTCCCGCATGCCCCCCACTGGGGATCAAGCCTACAACCCGGGCCTGTGCCCCGACCGGGAATCCAACTGTGACCTCCTGGTTCATAGGTGGAGGCTCAACCACTGAGCAACCCAGCCAGGCAATGCCTTTACTAAGTATCGGTGTTTATGGAACATGCCTGTCTCCGTGTGTGTGTGTGTGTGTGTGTGTGTGTGTGTGTGTGATAGATATTTATACTGCACTCTTTCTGAACATCTTTGCAAAAAAAAACCATTTCCCCAAAGCTCTGTTTTGTCTTGTTTGTTCATCAGCTCTTTCTTCTTTAAATTTTTAACCTCATGTTCTTTCCTTTGGTTGATGATAGGAAAACTAAGGCTTGTGAAGAACTCTACTCGCCTTTCACAGCTAGAGGGTTCGCCTTCCTGGGGAGGTTGGGAGGAACTCAGACTGGACAGGTGAGGGCTCTCTCCGCCCAGGTCCAGGTTCAATGGAATAACGAGAAGGTGCAATAGCTCCACTCCCCACATCCGTCCAGGAACCCGTATTCCCGAACCGACCTGACCAGTCCTGACCCACGGCCTCACCTGAGGGTCCACCTCCTCAGCCCAGCATCTTCTCAAGTAGATGACACATGTGGACACACCCAAGGTCAAACGTGCATTTAGTCAAAGTCAAGGGACCCCACACGATGCACTTTGATGGGAACAAGACAAAAACAGAAACCCTCTCCCTGTCGCTGTCATAACCTTGGATTCTACCAGTGGATGTGTTGGCAAGCGCATTCGTGGGAAGTGAAATATTCCCCGGGGGGAAATAAAAACAGCAATTCGCTGGCCAGGCCCACTCACTGATGCCCTACTGTGTGCCTGGCCCTGTGCTGTCCTGCTGAGGTCACACTTCTGGTTTACTCTGTGGTCTCTGAGCCCCGTGTTCCCCAGCGGCTGTCCCGCCCACATTCCTGATACCTGTGCTCAGTGGATGGTTGAGACAGTCAATCAGCGGGGTGGTCCTCCCGCCTAGAAAAGTCGGCTCCTTCAGGAACCTGCGCTCTGATGGTGGTGAGGAGGGCGAGGAGGAAGGCGTATGTTCACGGACACGCCCGCTGCTGGTCTGGGTGTTTTCTCAAAATTCCCATGTTGGGATCCTAACCCACAGGTGGTGGTTTTAGGAGGGGGGCCTAAGGGGGTGCTTGAGCCACGAGGGCGGGGCCTTGTGGGGGGCGTGAGGGCTGCTCTGACAGGTGGAGTCCCCCTCCCTCTGCCGGGCGAGGACACGGGGAAACGCCTGCCACCTGGACCATGGCCCTCACCTGGCCTCGCTGGCCCCCAGACCTCACACTGCCAGCCCCCAGGACTGCGAGGAATTGATTTCTGCTGAGAAGCTGCTGGGTCTGGGGTGTCTGTTAGCAGCCCAAATGCACAAGGCACCCATGTGTGTGGAGATCTGAGACAGCAGAAGGCATTTCCCATGAGGCACCTGGGTAGGTGGACCTTCCCAGGGGAGTTTCCAGCCAGAGACAGACTCTCAGAAACAGCCCAGCATCTGACCCTCAGGGCCGTGGGGGCACGAGGTCCAGAAAAGAGGAGCCTGGCCGGGTGGCTCAGTGGTCGAGCGTCGACCTATGAGCCAGGAGGTCAGGGTTCGATCCCCGGTCAGAGCACAGGCCTGGTTTCAGGCTCGATCCCTGTGTGGGGCGTGCAGGAGGCAGCCAATCCATGATTCTCTCTCATCATTGATGTTTCTCTCTCTCCCCCTCCCTCTCTAAAGAAAACATACATTTAAAAGAAAGGAAAAAAGGAAAGAAAAGAGAAGATATTGTCAACAACGACCACATCGGCAGCTGGCCCTGACTGACCCGGGCTTTGGAGCGTCCGGGACGGTGGCAGGGAAATGCCCGGCGGTGGAGCTGGTTGTAGCGACAGAGCTTTGAGGCGACGGAGACCCCACGACGGGGCCAGGCCCCTTCTCAGGACAATGAGCTTCGCACCGAGCGCGGGGCTGACGGCCGAGCGGACAGGGCAGCACCTGCCCGAGGAGGCGTGTTCAAAGCCAAGAACTTGAAAGTGTTCATGTTGGAGTTGTTCTTCGCCGTCCTGTGGGCCAGCGGGAGCCTGATGAGATGCACAGGGTGGTCTGCAAACACGACATGGAACAGAAAAGCCGTCCTGAACCCAAACCTGCGAGCGTCACGAAGCCTTTGTAGTCGGGGAAGCTGCATTCTCTGGGCTCTGGGCTCGAGAGGAATTGCGTTTAAGCTCTTTGGGCGGAAGCAGAGCTGCTCCTGTGGAAACAGAAACCACGCAGTGTGGCGGAGCTTCCTCTCGCTCACGCTGTGCACGGTGTTGGCCCAGGAAGCCTGTCTGCACGGGAGCCTCTCCCCCGAGTGCCCGCGAAGAGCAGGCGTGGCGTCAACCTGTTTTGTGGGCTCTCCCCGGGGTCCCCCGACGACCACTGTCTTCATGGCTGCTGGCCAGTGAGACTTGGACCTGGAGTCCGCCCCGTGCTGTGGAAGAAGCGAGGGGGGCTTGCCTTCGCGTGTCCCTGTCGTCGGTCATGACGTGGCTCGTGGTGGAGCCAGACTCCCTTCCCAGCTGCCTCGTCCCGGGAGTGGTCCTATTGGCTCTCGGCAAATGGTGACAAAAGTGAGGTCTGGTTTTGGTCCCCAAACATCCAATGTGTTCCATCCCATCCACACTTCAACCCCTGCTCCATGGTCAATTCTGTTATTTATTTATTGAACTCTCACCCGAGGATATTTTCCCATTGATTTTTACGAGAGTGGGAGAGAGAGGGAAAGACAGAGAGAAACATTGATGTGAGAGAAACACATCGATTGGTTGCCTCCTACACGCATCCCGACCAGGGTCTGGGCCGGGGAGGAGCCTGCAACCGAGGTACGTGCCCTTGACCGGAATCGAACCCAGGACCCTTTGGTCTGCAGGCCGACGATCTATCCACTGAGCCAAACCGGCTAGGGCAATTCTCTTATGTTCTTATTCATCACACTAATATTACTTTTACTTATTACTGTATCTTAGCTTATGTCTCATTTATTAAAAGTAACATTTTTATATGAATAATATAAATATGACAGTGCATGGTTTTTATAACAAAAACAATATTACTAGTTATTTAGTTTTATTTTGTATGAAAGTTGTTCATCATAGAAAGGACTCTGGGGGCCAGCAGCAGAGGGGGTACACTGGGTTAGGGACCCTCAGTAGAGGCAGGGACAGGACTGGTTGCACCTGCCACTGCGGCCTGCATGGCCTTGCCTCGGCCTCTAGAATTGGCAGCTCTGAGGTTTCTCGTCTCTGGACGCTTTCCTCCCTATGTTATGTGCCTGATGAGGACTTTATGCAGAAGGAGGTAAAGTATAGGGGGTGCAGCACAGAACAGGGCAGGGCAGGCAGCATGCGGGAAAGAGGGGGGGCTTGGAGCCCAGGGACTCGGGTTCTTCTTGTGCTTAATGATTTGGACAAATCACTTTACTAGTACCTGGACATTGCTGTCTTCATCTGTGAAATGATGGTGATGGTGCTGATGGTAGTGATGGTGATGGTGGTGATGGTGGTGCTGATGGTGGTGATGGTGGTGATGGTGGTGATGATGGTGATGATGGTGATGGTGGTTGTGATGGTGATGATGGTGGTGATGGTGATGATGGTGCTGATGGTGGTGATGGTGATGGTGGTGGTGATGGTGATGGTGATGATGGTGATGGTGGTGGTGATGGTGCTGATGGTAGTGATGGTGATGGTAGTAGTGATGGTGATGATGGTGGTGATGGTGATGATGGTGCTGATGGTGGTGATGGTGATGGTGGTGGTGGTGGTGATGATGGTGATGGTGGTGGTGATGGTGGTGGTGATGGTGGTGGTGATGATGGTGGTGATGGTGGTGGTGGTGATGGTGGTGATGGTGATGATGGTGATGATGGTGATGATGGTGATGGTGGTAGTGATGGTGGTGGTGATGGTGGTGGTGATGATGGTGGTGATGGTGTTGGTGGTGATGGTGGTGATGGTGGTGGTGGTGGTGATGGTGATGATGGTGATGGTGGTGATGGTGGTGGTGATGATGGTGGTGATGGTAGTGATGGTGATGATGGTGATGGTGGTGGTGATAGTGGTAGTGATGGTGATGATGGTGCTGATGGTGGTGATGGTAGTGATGGTGATGGTGGTGATGGTGGTGGTGATGGTGGTGATGGTAATGGTGATGATGATGGTAATGATGGTGATGATGGTGATATGGTGGTGATGGTGGTGGTGGTGATAGTGGTGATAGTGCTGATGATGGTGGTGGTGATGGTGATGGTGATGGTGACAATGATGGTGGTGATAGTGATGATGGTGGTGATGGTGATGATGATGATGATGATGATGATGAACTGAAACCGACACACCCTTTATAAAGTTTCAATTAAGGCATCAAAATCAAACTAGTTTACGGAGCCTAGAGAGAGCTTGTGTGTTCTTCCAAGCAAGGTGTTCAGCTTTACATCTTTTATAGCCTTTGCAGCTCAGGAGAGAACTCAGACCTGCTTAAAGGATATATCAAATGCTGAACAGTTACGCACGTTGGGAAAGAATGAAGAAATGGGCTGCAGAGCAAGTTGGAGACGTGATGGGCTGGTTGTCAATGGGCCCCGTCTGGGCTCTTATCTGTTAGAAAACATATTGCGCATCCACACAATTTACATTTCGTTAAAGATTCAAAAACTCCTAGTACCAGCTAGCATGCCCTGGGTGCTGACTCTCTTCCATCTTCTTACAGGAGTAGAAAGGTGCTCTCCTACTGTGTGTTCATTGCTGTCCTACCATGTGTTCATTTGCAATGTAATCTGGAGACTTAATTGCTAGTCATTACATTGCTAGCTTGGCAGGGATGACATCAGAGGCGACTAAGTCTCCGGGCAGGAGCAGTGCTGGACTTGAATGGTCTTCGAGGCTCGTTCCACCCGTGGCCTCTATGACTGTGGGATGTGTGTGTGCTCCAGACGTTAAACAAGTGACTTCCAAGTGGATGCAAGTCCACGGCTGAGCGAGAGCTCGCCTGCGACGTAGCAAGTTCTGGTTCCTTCTTTTTCTCCTCGTTCTAAGTTTTCACCTACACATTATTCTCTGATTTTTTCCCTACTCTTCTGCACAGGATTCTTCCTTAATCCCAAATTGCTGCTTTTTGGTTATAAGCAGTTCCGAATCGTCATTGGCTGTTTCATTAAGTGAAATAAACATATCCCCCAAAGGTGGAATATACTCCAAATGAATGACATGGGGATATAGCATTAATTTGCTTCTAAGTCTTTGCAATCATGTATGTTAACGGGTTTAACTGATTTTTTTCCTCCAATGGAACGAGAAGCGGTTGTTAATTTTTATCACCTCCCTGAATAGACCTCGCCGTCCCTAACGGATGCATAACCAGAACTGCTCTCCGACGGAAGTCGTCCGTGAGGCGTGGCATGATCTCGTGGATTCCTGGCAGTGTCTGACCAGGAGGCATGTTTTCCCGGACAGCTCGCATTTGTATGCAGTTGCTCTTATACTTTCGGTCGCACATTTTGATTCTTAAGAAAAACAAACTTGTATATGACCTGGACACAATAATGTTGGATAGAATTAGACTGACAGAGGCCATTAAAGCTCCCTGCTCCCTTCCCGGCAAGTGAGAATTCACTTTGAAATGTCATCCACTCCAAGCTAGGACCTTCACAGCCTCCGTCGGCAACTAATTTTAACCAACACTTTCTGTCAGGATTTTGCCCACAAACAATGGAACTGAAAGGCCTCTTGTCATTGTTCACTTTTCAAACCTTCAGGAAAAAGGCAAACAATGGATTATGATTCTTCACAAGGTCACGAGTTTGTAGTAAAATCATGAGTTTAAAACGATGAGTCTCTTATTAAACTCATCAAACTAAGGTTGCCTATTGTTTGTTTTTTACTGATAGGAGACTGTTGACACTGGCATTAAAGGTGGGGTGGGTGAGTATTGGCTCAGGGGGGAGATAAGAAGTTACTAGACAACCTTTTTATCCACTCGTCTGCTGATGGGCACCTGGGCTGTTTCCAGGTCTGAGCTGTTGTAAATTGTGCTGCTATGGGCATAAGGTTGCATGTAGGCTTTCTGATTGGTGCTTCGGGTTCCTTAGGATATAGTTCTAGAATCACTGGGTCAAATCCATACTTAATTTCTTGAGGAAACTCCATACCGTTCTCCACAGTGGCTGCACCCATCTGCGTTCCCACCAGCAGCGCGTGAGGGCCACCCCCCCCCCCCCCTCACCAGCACTTGTCGTTTGTTGATAGCAGCCATTCTGACAGGTGTGAGGTGACACCCATTGTGGTTTAAATGTGCATCTCGGATGATTGGTGTGAGAGAGGCAGGAGTGAGAAGGAAGGGCAGGTGCCTAAGGGTTGGTCTCCACACTTTCCTCTCAGGACAGAGAATGCCTAGTGTTTCTCCTGGACCAACCCTGTGTTTGCTCAGACCGATGCTTTGGCCGGAGCTGTGTCCCCTCCAAATGCATCTTAACCCCTAGGAGGATGATCGTTTGATTGGACGAGGAAAAGTCCCAGGACGGGATCTCTAGATTTGAGAGCTTTCACAGGTAATTTTTATTTTTGAGGCGCTGGGGGGAGGTCTTTGAAATGAGGATTTAAAGCAGCTGTAATCCCCACAGTGGCCGCGTGGTGGCAGCCTCCACGGCAGCAGCGTCCTGCTGGCCCCCTGGAACCCGAGCCTGGAAACACCTCGCACACCTGAGAGGTGAGTCCCGCCCCCTCCCCTTCCTTCTTTTTAAAGTTAAAAACCAGTTTTGGTTCTTCCTCCCTTTTCAGAATTGAATGTAACCTGTTCACGGTTGATTGTAGACAGTCTCACACTGTCCTGCCTGTGGATCTCTCTGACTTTCCCAGGATTCCTGGGGAGAACGTGTCCAAGTCTTGGTTTAATAATTGGTTTGTCGTGTGATTTTGGGCGAGTGACTTAACTGCCTTCGTGGTAGCGTCTTCATTTGAAAAACAGGTTAATAACCTGGCGGTGGAGCAGTGGCGCCTTTGCCGGGGCTGTTTGAGGATCAAATAAGTTAAAAAGGCGTGGCGTGTGCTATAAGCTGTTCCTATTGGCTGTTACGATGCACCGCCTGGTATCCCACGGCGTGAGTGTCCCACCACCTGTCCCCGCGTCCCCTGGTGGGCACTGGGGCTGTTTCCAGATCTTAGCTGCTGTGACCTTAGGCGCACACGTTCTTTGGAATCAGTGTTTCATGTTTTTCAGATAAATTCCCAGAAGTGGAATCACTGGGTCAAATGGCAGTTCCACATTTAACTTTTTAAAAAAATATTTTATTGATTTTTTACAGAGAGGAAGGGAGAGGGACAGAGTTAGAAACATCGATGAGAGAGAAACATCGATCAGCTGCCTCCTGCACACTCCCCACTGGGGATGTGCCCGCAACCAAGGTACATGCCCTTGAGTGGAATCGAACCCGGGACGCTTGAGTCCGCAGGCCGACGCCCTATCCACTGAGCCAAACCGGTCAGGACACCATATTTACCTTCTTGAGGAAACTGCACACTGTTTTTCCAGAGGCTGCACCAGCCTGCATTCCACCAGCAGTGCACGCGGGCTCCCTTTTCTCCACGTCCTTGCTGTTGATGGCAGCCATTCTGACAGGTGTGAGGTATCACCTCATTGTGGTGTAATTTCCATCTCTGTGGTGATCAGTGTCCCTTGGCCGTCTGTATGTCCTCTTTGGAGACGGGTCCTTGCAGGTCCCTGCCCATTTCGTAACTGGATTGTTTGTCTTCTTGGTGTTGAGCTGTGTAGGTTCTTGATGAGTTTTGGAAACTAAACCCTGATCAGATGTGTCATTGGGAATATGTCCTCCCAGTCAGTGGCTCCCATTTGTCTTGTGGCTCCTGTTGCTGTGCAGAGGGATTTAGTCTGATGTCCCATTTGCTTATTTTCCCTTTGTTCCTCCTGCCCGAGGAGACACGTCGGCAAGCGTGTGGCTACGAGAGACGTCTGAGATGTCACTGCCCATGTTCCCTGAGAAACGGCTCTCGGTCGGGAGAGATCCCCGGGCACCGGGCAGGAGAGAAGTCTCCATCCGAATCCGTCAGCCGAAGGTGGCTCCCAGCATCGCAAGGGAGGCTTCGCTGAGGCACCAAGGGCTGCCCTTCCCCCAGGGCTGCCTTCGTCCTGCTGAGGCCGGCCACGCCCTCGAAGGGGCGTCTGCAGGTGTCACGGGTGGGATGGAGTGGGAGCCGTTGCTGTGGTAACGAGGGGAAAGTTGGCCTAGGAGACGCCCTGGAGATGCTGTGCTGGTGTCGGGCCAGAGGCGCCACCAAGAGTTTAAAAATGCGGCCGAGGGTCTGAGGGGTCCCCCCGTGGGGGCCGCAGAGCGTGAAGGGCAGGAAATTAAGGGCTGAGCCGTGTGCCCACAGCCATCGGAGCTGCTTTAGCGTCAGATGAAGCGAAGTGGAAACCCACGCAGCCAGGAGGCGACTTTAAATTAAACTTCAAAATCATTTTGTGTTGTAACCCCCTGACGCGCTCAGCATTGCAAGTAAGCCTTCTTTCTTTAAAAGCCAAGAATAGGTAATTCAATACAAGCCCTCCCGGGCCCACCTCCCCTTCACATGCTCGGCACACGCTCAGGGAAGCAGTGGCCCAGGTGGGCGGCCGCCACGCAGCTCCCAGGAAGGGCTGCCCAGCCTGACGCCCGATGCCCGCCGCCCCTGGTGCCTCCACAGGAGCGGGGCCGCGTGGACATCACGCTGAGGGCACGGTGCCCCCTGGTGGTTGCATGCAGAGGGCCCTTGGGGAGCAGACGCCTGCCAGGGGTCGGGGTGCCCTGTCTGCCGCCTCTGGGGGGCGGTGGGTGTGTTTATCACTCACCGGTCGGGGACAATTTAAAAACTATATGTATATTGTATTTTATTTTTTCCCTTTATTAAGGTGTTACGTATGTGTCCCTATCCCCTCATTGCCCCTCCCCCCCACTCACGCCCTCACCCCCCTGGTGTCTGTGTCCATTGGTTAGGCTTACATGCATGCATACAAGTCCTTTGATTGATCTCTCCTCCTTACCCCCACCCTCCCCTACCTTCCCTCTGAGGTTTGACAATCTGATCGATGCTTCTCTGTCTCTGGATCTGTTTTTGTTCATCAGTTTATGTTGTTCATTATGTTCCACAAATGAGTGAGATCATGTGATACTTACCTTTCTCCGACTGGCTTATTTCGCTTAGCATAATGCTCTCCAGTTCCATCCATGCTGTTGCAAATGCTGATTTCAGAGGCGACTCGTGTCCGTTCTGGGAGCCTCCCCCACTCCCTCCCTGCACGTCCCTCCCTCCCCGACCCACCAGGCGTGGCTCCAGGGGAACAACTCCTGTCTCACTTACGGGGTCAGAGCCTCTTCGGCTGGAACTGCCTCCCACAGCAGAGGGGAGGCTTGTCGTCGAGGGTGAGTGCACAGGAGATTCTAGAGGCTGACGGCCCCTCGGCCCCTGTTCCCTTCCCTAGAGCACGAAGCCTCCGTGCAAATTAGGAATCTAATCAGAAAGGCTTCTGGGCTGGAACAGGCTTAATTGGGAAATCCGCTCAATCAGGGCGTCCTGGGGGCTGATGGAGGCGAGAGCACAGCCGGCTGATCGTGGTTAAAGGGGCTGGTGATCCTCTTAATTGTGACACTTTCAGGAAATTGGTTGTGTGTGTATGAGTGTGTGTGAGTGTATGAGTGTGTGTGTATGTGTGTGTACATGCATGTATGTGTGTGAGCATGTGAATGTGCATGCATGTATGAGTGCGTACACGTGAGTATGCATGTGAGAGCATGTGCATATGTGTATGTATGTGCGCATGCACATGTACGTGCGAGTGTGCATGTGTGAGTGTGCATGTACATGTGTGCATGCATGTGAGCATGTGAATGTGCATGTATGAGTGTGTACACATGAGTGTATGTGAATGTGATTGTATGTACGTGTGTGCATGTATGTGTATTGCATGCATATGTGTGCATGTGTGTGTGTGAGTGTGCATGTGTGTGAGTGTGTGTACGTGTGAGTGTGTGTGCTTATGGCCCCCGATTCTGTGTGCTTCCCTCCACAGCGAGGTGTGCAGGCTGATTCACCATGAACCGGTCGGCGCTGCCCCAGCCGCTTGTCCCCACGCACAGCCCTGAGGAGGCCAGAGTCCTGGGCAGACCCCGGGCACCGCCTCAGCGACTGGCCCTGGGGCGTCGGCCCATTGATGGTTATTTGGTTAATCCTCCCCCACGGATATTTTCCCATTGATTTTAGAGAGAGGGGAAGGGAGAGGGAGAGACAGAGAGACATCAACCTGAGAGAAACACATCAATTGGTCGCCTCCTGCACGCGCCCCGACCAGGGAGGAGCCCGCAGCCCACGTACATGCTTTTCACCGGAATCGAACCTGGGATCCTTCGGTCCACAGGCCGACGCTCTGCCCACTGAGCCACACCAGCCAGGTGACTCTAACCCCTTTAAAGGAGCGTGTGGGCTGGCGGCTCCCCTATAACGGGTCAGAGAAGGTGGCGCAGGCAGCGGCAGAGATGTGGTTCCCACCCTGGGTCCTGTCCCTCGTGGCTCCCGGGGCCGTCCCACTGGAACCTGAAATCACCTAGGTGACCCACGCCCACGGTTGAGCCACGCTGTAAACCAGGAGGTCCCAGTGCGATTCCCGGTCAGGACACAGGCCCGGGTTGCGGGCTCCATCCCCTGTCGGGGACGTGCAGGAGGCAGCCGATCAATGGTTCTCTCTCATCATTGATGTTTCTCTCTCTCCCTTCCTCTCTGAGATCAATAAATATATATATTTTTAAAAGTTGCTTTATTTTTTCATTCTTGACTCTCAGAAATTTCAGGAAATGCAGGGAAGTAAGGCGAGAAGCAGTCACTTAACCGGGAACAGGAGCCTGGGGCCCGTTTCAGGGGCTGCTGGTTCCGGCTCAGGGACACCAGCCGCACGGCTCACAGCGCTGCTTCTGGGATGAGGTCGCCCAGGAAACCCGGATGAGGTCGCCCGGCCTTCGGCGAGAGATGCCCTCGCACTGACTTCATGGCGACCCCGCTGACGGCCCCTGTGCTGCTGGCATGTTGAGCCGAGGCCGGAGCTGACCGCACGTTTGTGATGACGACGCCGGACCCAAGCCACTCGCTGACTCGGTTCCCTGGACACGCGGTCGGCTCAGTCCCGTCCCCGTGGAGTCTTTTTAAAGCTTTAATGGAAACTTTTTTTCATCTCTATCCTTTGGTTTATTATGCTCAATGCCACTAAAGCACTTTTACATCTCGGCACGGCTTTAGTAACCATGGTCTCATTTTAATCTGCGGCTCTGGGTGCAGAATTCAGGAAGCCGAGGCCAGTCAGTCTGCCTCTGAGGTTCCGGGAGCCCCTTAGTGACAGACGGATCCACGGGCCTGAAGACATCAGAGCGCAGTTAGGGATCTCTCTCCCTCTCTCTCTCTCTCTCTGTCTCTCTCTCTCTCCCTCCCTCTCTCTCTGTCTGTCTCTCTCTCTTTCTCTCCCTCCCTCTCTCTCTCTCTCTCTGTCTCTCTTTCTCTCTCTCTTGTTAATCCTCACCTGAGGATATTTTCCCAAGGATTTTCAGAGAGAGTGGAAGAGAGAGGGAAAGACAGAGAAACATTGATGAGAGAGAAACACATTGATTGGTTGCCTCCTGCACGCGCCCCGACCAGGGCTGGGGCAGGGGAGGAGCCTGCAACCGAGATACATGCCCTTGACCGGAATCGAACCCGGGACCCTTCTGTCCGCAGGCTGAGGCTCCATCCACTGAGCCACACCGGCCAGGGCAATAGGATTTTTTATCTTTTAAGCAAAATCACCCGTAGACAGCATTAGGCACCGTGAATGCGAACTTGGTTACCCGAGAGTGAAGAGGAACGTGGTTCGTGGGCCTGGACTGACCTGTCGGCCAGGCTGCCGCACAATCTATTTTAGGAATAAGAGAGGAGACAGCTCTTGCCGCACGTTCCCGGGACAGGATGTGAGAACAGACGGGACGGATCCTGAACGGGCACCAGGCTCTGTCCTGCTGCCGTGTGAGCGCGGAGTGAGCATCGGGCGCGTTTCCATGGGCGGCGCTGCCTTCTCGCTGCTGCCAGTACAACGCCGACTCGTCGCCACCCGAGTGTCACGGTCACGGGACACGTCTGTCACCGACATTTACAGGTGGTTCCTTTTTCTTTTCACGTCTGGGAATATTTTCGTACTTAAGCTCTGAAGGGACCAGTTTCTCGGTTACAGAGCGATCCTCCCGAAACCAGTGGAGTTACCGTAGGAAGTGGTGACCGGGCATCTGCGTCCCAGCACCTGCTGACCGAGCCCTTCAGTCCCGGCACAATGAACGACTCCTCACCCTCGATACCCGCCCCCCCCGCCCTCGGGCTGTGTCATCCCCTCCCCCCGTTACCCTGTTACACCCCCCACCCCCGGGCTGTGTCACCACCCCCCCCCCGTTACCCTGTTACACCCCCCATCCCGGGGCTGTGTCACCACCCCCGCCCCGTTACCCTGTTACACCCCCCCCGGGCTATGTCACCACCCCCACCCCCGTTACCCTGTTACACCCCCCACCCCCGGGCTGTTACTGCCCACCCCCCCCGTTACCCTGTTACACCCCCCCGCCCTGGCTGTGTCACCCCGGCCCTGCGGGCTGTGCATCTTCTTGCTGGTGGTGGGAGAGCCTTCCAGGTGACCCCCACCCTCCCCTCCGCCTTCTTTCCTTCAATTCTTTCTCCCTCTTGCCCATCCGTCCCCTCGGGAGTGAGCCCCCAAGCTCCCTTTCTCTGTCGGTGCCTTTGACTATGTGACTCCCTCGGCCTGGAGCCCTCGCCTCCCCACCCATGTCCCTCCTGCTCCTGGTGATGCCTCCTCCAGGGAGCCCTCGTCGGTGCCTCCGCTCTGAGTCCTGCTTTGAGTGACGGAATGTACTCCTTTTCCCTTTTGCTGTGAACCGTGTGAGGGCAGGAGCCATGGCAACCCCAGAACCAGAGCAGCACCCAGGACGGGGCGGACACTTACTCTCTGAGCGAATTTCCCCTCTTTAGCGTCCTTTCATCTGACCCTCACCGATGTTCCCAGGGCCATTGAAGCGACTTCTAAATTAAAATGTAAACACAGAGAGGAATGGTTTCCTTCACTCTAGTAAGTAGGCTTTGGAGTAAACGAAAAGCATTGCCCTCAACTCGGCCAGAATCGACTGAGCAGGCGAGAGGACTCACACACAGCAAACCGGCAGCTGACAACCGCCGGCAGCCAAACTGGAGCGGAGCGAGTCGGGGACAGATCGACTCAGACTCGTTCTGGAAAAACCCTGCATTTACTCGTCGTTAGAAAGCGCACAGCGATTCCCTGGGAGGGGAGAGACGGGCCAGACACGGGAGCACAATTAATTTAGAAAGAAGCGGTGCCACCTTCCGGGTATCATGGGGTCGTGAGCGTTCTAAACGCTGGCGTGTCTCGTCTCTGTACACACAGCCCTGCCTGTGGGTGGTCCTGCATGTGGGTGGCCGTGTGAGGGTGGCCGTGTGAGGGTGGCCGTGTGCGGGTGGCCGTGTGAGGGTGGCCCTGCATGTGGGCGGCCGCATGTGGGTGGCCGTGTGCGGGCGGGTGGCCCTGTGTGCAGGTGGCCGTGTGCAGGTGGCCGTGTGAGGGTGGCCGCGTGTGGGTGGCCGCGTGCGGGTGGCCGTGTGTGCGGGTGGGCCTGTGTGCGGGTGGCCATGTGTGCGGGTGGCCATGTGCAGGTGGCCGTGTGCGGGTGGCCGTGTGAGGGTGGCTGCGTGTGGGTGGCCATGTGCGGGTGGCCGTGTGTGGGTGGCCACGTGTGGGTGGCCACGTGCGGGTGGCCGTGTGAGGGTGGCTGCGTGTGGGTGGCCATGTGCGGGTGGCCGTGTGTGGGTGGCCACGTGTGGGTGGCGGGAAGCCTCACGCGTTCGTCAGAAGCCCTTTCTCCAGGAACCGGAGGTGCGAGCTCCCGGCCGCCTGGCAGCTGCCCGGGGGCGCCGTCCTGGGGGGCCCCGCCGCCTCCCTGCGCGGAGTCCGTCTCGGGCGACAAGTGAGGAGACTGGTGAAGGCAGATTTCCCCTTAGTTCTCGACTTTTTCTTTAACTTTTTCTGGTTCTTGAGTGGGATGCCCAGCTCTTCCATGATGGCGTTGAAGGAGAGGCACTGGGGAGGCAGAGGACAGAGGTCAGTTAACCGGCTCCCGTCCCGCTGCCCCAGGCACGTGCGACATCAGGACGCGCCCACCAGTGCCCACGCCTCCGCCAGCCCAGGTCCCGCCTCTCCCACGTGGGGAAACTGAGGCAGCAAGGCAGCGGGCGAACGCGGGGGTTTCATTCGCAAACGCAGGGACACGGACCGCCCGGCGGCTCTCAGAGCGGACAGCGTGCCCTGCCCGGCTGAGAGGAGAGCTCAGCCCCTGCCCCTGAGGTGACCCAGGCACGGACCCTCGGGGGACGCCGGGGAGAGTGGGCAAACCTTCGCTGCCCAAGGCTCTGCCTTTCCCCCATGAGCCTCACTCTGTTCCTAAAATACAATCTGATTCTTGATGACTTTCCTTTCTGATCAAGAAAAAGAAGGAAAACACTATTTAAAATTGTATATTTTCTGCGGAAAACACAGAGGGCAGCCAGCAGCAGTGAAGGGGCGGCAGGTGGGATGGAAGCGAATGTGAGCGACATGGGGGCAGCGGTGATCGCGGACGCACGGGGATGCAGAGGGCGCGTGTCCGTGGGTTTCACCACGCCGTTCGCATGCACGGTGGGCGGAGGGCGGACGAACCGACAGGACCCGGGTCCTCTCTCCCAGCCACGAGGTCTCTGACACATTCCTGCCTGGAGGGATTTCATTAAGGGGGGATTGTTTTGTTGACATTACATTTTAAGAACATTTTTATTGATGTCAGAGAGAAAGGAAGAGGGAGAGAGAGAAACATCAGTGATGAGAGAGAATCATGGACCGGCTGCCCCCTGCACGCCCCACACTGGGGATCGAGCCGCAACCCGGGCCTGTGCCCCGACCGGGAATTGAACCCTGACCTCCTGGTTCATAGGTCAGTGCTCAACCCCTGAGCCACGCCGGCCGGGCTGTTTTCATCGACATTCCTCTTAAAACACCCTCTGGGAAGGTCAGAGCCTTGTTCCTGTTCACAGACTCACAGTGTGGATCTGGCTGATGTCAAGGGGCAGCCGGCACCCAGCAAGCCCTCCGGGCGCGAGGCCTGAGAGGAGGCTCGGTGTTCTGTGTGTGCAAAGCACAACACGCCCAGTGTGCCCCTGCACGTCCATGTGCGACGTGTGCTTTTGCAAAGCTGCACCCCATTCGGTTCCACAAAAGAGTTGATATTGGCAACGCCTGCCTCTGCTTTCTCGCCCCGTCCTCTCCCAGGGAGTGAACCCATGCGGCCGGCCGGGCAGCCAGAGAAGCGAGCGAGGGCACGGTGCTCAGAAGAGACTGCTCCCCGAGCAGCTCTGTCCCGTGAGTGGGAGCAGCTCTGTCCTGTGAGTGGGAGGCAGTGCACAGCATCTCCCGGAAGGACGTGCATCAGGCAGGTGAGGGCGACCGGGAGGCCGGGGGGTTCGGGGGGGGCTCACCATTCCCCCTGAGCTCAGGGCTGTGCGTGCGGGAAGCTCGCAAGAAATAACCGACTGGGGGGGGGGGGGTGTCGCCATTTCTGAGGGACATGGGCACACTACCTTCTCTTAAATTTTTAATTTTTAGTCCAATCCTCACCCAGGGTATTTTTCCACTGATTGTAGAGAGAGTGGAAGAGAGAGGGAAAGACAGAGAGAAACACTGATGTGAGAGAAACACGTCGATGGGTTGCCTCCTGCACGAGCCCTGACCAGGGCCTGGGCCGGGGAGGAGCCTGCAACTGAGGTACATGTCCTTGACTGTAATCGAACCCGGAACCCTTTGGTCCACAGGCCAACACTCTACCCACTGAGCACACCAGCCAGGGCTGGGCACACTGCCTTTCCGAGCCTACAGGGAATGGTTAGGCTCTGCCCACGACGGTTCCTGGGATGGCTGGTGTGAGTGGGTGTCCCCGGGACCGTGGCTGGTGTGAGTGGGTGTCCCCGGGATCATGGCTGATGTGAGTGGGTGTCCCCGGGACTGTGGCTGGTGTGAGTGGGTGTCCCCGGGACTGTGGCTGGTGTGAGTGGGTGTCCCCGGGACCGTGGCTGATGTGTTTGAGTGTCCCCGGGACCGTGGCTGGTGTGAGTGGGTGTCCCCGGGACCGTGGCTGGTGTGAGTGGGTGTCCCCGGGATCATGGCTGATGTGAGTGGGTGTCCCCGGGACCGTGGCTGGTGTGAGTGGGTGTCCCCGGGATCATGGCTGATGTGAGTGGGTGTCCCCGGGACTGTGGCTGGTGTGAGTGGGTGTCCCCGGGACCGTGGCTGATGTGAGTGGGTGTCCCCGGGACTGTGGCTGGTGTGAGTGGGTGTCCCCGGGACCGTGGCTGATGTGTTTGAGTGTCCCCGGGACCGTGGCTGGTGTGAGTGGGTGTCCCCGGGACCGTGGCTGGTGTG
This sequence comes from Myotis yumanensis, assembly GCF_028538775.1. Lineage (NCBI taxonomy): Eukaryota > Metazoa > Chordata > Mammalia > Chiroptera > Vespertilionidae > Myotis > Myotis yumanensis. The sequence continues at coordinate 216,979,221 of NW_027223753.1, read as the reverse complement.
AGTGGGTGTCCCCGGGACTGTGGCTGATGTGAGTGGGTGTCCCCGGGACTGTGGCTGATGTGAGTGGGTGTCCCCGGGACCGTGGCTGGTGTGAGTGGGTGTCCCCAGGACCGTGGCTGATGTGAGTGGGTGTCCCCGGGACCGTGGCTGGTGTGAGTGGGTGTCCCTGGGATGGTGGCCGACCGAGCCCTGCTGTCCAGGGAAGGGCGACCAGCCGGCTTCCCTGTGACACCAGAGGCTCTGTTTCGTCTCGTGGTCACAGTCTGAACCTTTAAGATCCGAGCGTCTGTGAGTCTCTGTCCTATAATCCATCTGACGAGCGAAGGGGGTTGGAATGGAAAAGAGCGTTGTTACCGAGTCAGAATGGAGACGGGGCTCCCTGGGGTGTGGAATCGGCAGGACTTTAGGGAGAGGAAGGAGGGAGTGAGAGAAAGATGAAACCCATCCCACAGAATCAGCGTTTTGTTGTCACGCTTTGCACAGCTGAACGTCTGAATCTACTTTTTCACCAGGAAACAGCGGCTTAATTTTAAGGCATGAAGACAGGACTGAGGGACGCGGGTGGGAGAGCAGATCCTGCAAACACGCCCCGCGGAGCCCCCGCCCTCAGGCCATTTCCACGAGCCGCGCCCTCAGTCTCCAGCGTTGAACAGAGCGTGTGAGCTCCGCTCTCCTGGGGACGGGGACGGGGATGGGACAGGGAGTGACGGTCGCTTACGAGAATAGTGACACCGATTAGGAGGGGAATTCCACCGGGAGCACCTTTCTTTCTAAACCGATTACACAGTGTGAACGATGGTGTGTCCGCATCCTCTCCACCTTCTACATCCTGGACGGAGTGGCCCCCGAGCGGAGCCGGCTGATGGGTTTGCTTACACGGAGTCCGTGCAGCACACAGAAAGCCTCGCAGGCAGAGGAAGGAGGAGACGGAGAAACACGAATTCGCCAGAAGCTACGATGAGCACGCGGATGACGTCACAGCCAGCACAGCGGGCATGCAGATGACGTCACAGCAAAGCGTGACACAGGCGTCCACCAACAGGACGCCTTGAGAGCGAGGTGAAGGTCAAACCAGGCCGGCTCCCCCTTTACGGAAAGACAGTCCCCCAAGGAGGCCCAGGACGGGGCTCAGGGCTCTCGCAGCGCCTGGAGATTCGGGCACGTTTTCCTGATGAAGCCTGTTATCCTCAACCCCTAGCCCCCCCACCTCCCTGCCCCCCCGTTCCCCCCCCCCACCCCGGCTTGGGGAGCTGCGGGGGGAGCTTCCGCGAAAGGGAAGTGAGATAGAGATTGGAGATTCGGCAGGAACGGCCACCACGTTGGCAGAGCCCGTTCAGAATTATTAAGGGTTCGAAGGCGTGACAGCCGGGCCTCAAGCCAGCCCCACATTCCAGCAGCACCTTTGACTCCGCGGTGGCCCGTACACCGCGAGGCCGGCGCTTGTGTACTCTCGTCTGTGTGTGAAGGAACCATCGTAACCACAATCGTCCTCCCAGAGGCCCGTAAGCTCCTGGTGTGATTTCCATCAAAAATAACAATAACAGGAAACCACGGCTGATGGTTGAGACCAGCCTTCCTCCTAACTGCGATTTGGAAAATAGCGTCTGACACGTTTTATCGCCGTTTGGGTGGTTCCTCGTACCCCTGGCCAAGGACATACACGGTGCGCTGTCCCTTCTGGTCAGGCCTCGAGGGGTCCACGCTCAGGTCGGAGACACCGTGTTTGCATCTTTACATAAATCGCTTTGCATGGCCGCGTGGCTCAGCATGGGCGCTGAGGGAGGTACTACCTCCCTCCAAGACCTGCTATATTCCGTCCTCGCTCATCTGAGGAGCAGGTCTCCGCTGCAGAAGCGACGGAGCCTGCATTTCTTCCCTTTGCTCGGAGAAGCGCTCACTGGATGCCACCTGCACAGCTGCCCTCGTCCCCCATCCACGTCCACGTCCACGTCCACGTCCACGCCCACGTCCACGACAGAGGAAGGTCGGCAGCCCTGCCAGGGACTCAGCAGATCTTTGCTCTAACTCAGCAATGGCGCTTCTGGGCATCGAAGTCCACAGACCGCTACAGAAAGGGGCGAGCGCCCCCCAGGTCCCCCAACTCACGACGGTAACCCAGACCGCACGCGCCCAGGCCCTGGAGCAGGGGCTCACCTGCTGGGCGTCGCTGCTCCCGCGGGACACGTACAGGAACTCGCCCACGGCCACGAACACCGCCAGCACCAGGCCGGCCGCCAGCACCACGAAGATGCCACCAATGTTCTCCACGCCCAGGGCGCTGGCCTCCTTGCCGTCCTCCTCGGGGCAGCCGCTGCCTCGCCACCACTTCTCCTTCATGGTCCGCAGCTTTCCCTCCTCCTGCAGCTGCAGGATGGCGATGGTGACCCTGTCCCGGAGCGGGGAGCCTGGGGGCACAGGGGGAGGGAGTGAGGGACCCTGTCCCAGACCAGGGGGAGCGGGGAGCCTGGGGGCACAGGGGGAGGGAGTGAGGGACCCTGTCCCAGACCAGGGGGAGTGGGGAGCCTGGGGGCACAGGGGGAGGGAGTGAGGGACCCTGTCCCAGAGTGGGGGGCCTGGGGGACACAGGGGGGGAGGGAGTGAGGGGCCCTGTCCCGGAGCGGGGAGCCTGGGGGCACAGGGGGGGAGTGAGGGGCCCTGTCCCAGACCAGGGGGAGCGGGGAGCCTGGGGGCACAGGGGGGGAGTGAGGGGCCCCGTCCCAGACCAGGGGGAGCCTGGGGGCACAGGAGGGAGTGAGGGGCCCTGTCCCAGACCAGGGGGAGCGGGGAGCCTGGGGGCACAGGGGGAGGGAGTGAGGGGCCCTGTCCCGGAATGGGGGGACGGGGGGAGCGGGGAGCCTGGGGGACACAGGGGGAGGGAGTGAGGGTGGTCTAAGACGGACCGACCAACTGTGGCTGACAGGACCCTCCACACCCCGACTGGCCAAGGGCATGAACGCTCAAGCCTGTACTTCGAAGGCTGAGGTGAACCCTTGTCTACACTGTCTGTCCCTTTTATTTATTTAAAAAATTTTTTATTATACTTTAAAACCTATTTTTATTGATTTCAGAGAAGAAGGCAGAGGGAGAGAGAGAGAAACACCAATGATGAGAGGGAATCATGGATCGGCTGCCTCCTGCACGCCCCCCACTGGGGATCGAGCCCACAACCCGGGCATGTGCCCTGACCGGGATCCAGCCGTGACCCCCTGGCTCATAGGTCGACGCTCAACCATGAGCCATAGCAGCCGGGCGAGCAGGGAATGTTTTATATCCGAATAGATGTCACCTTCAGTCTCTGTTGTTGCTGCTTAAATGCCCTGAGTGACCCTGGCCGTGCACCTGGGTACACGGCTCATCCTGAAGAGCAGCTGATCTTGCTTAACCGTCGATTCATCACAGGAGGAACACCCCACAGTCCGTCCCACAGCCGCTTCCCAGGGAGGCCCCCTCGCCGAGGCCCCATCCACCCCAGCCTCCCTCCACGGCCTGTGGGGTGACAGCACGCCCATCGGTCCCAGCCTCCCTCCACGGCCTGTGGGGTGACAGCACGCCCATCGGTCCCAGCCTCCCTCCACGGCCTGTGGGGTGACAGTGCGCCCATCGGTCCCAGCCTCCCTCCACGGCCTGTGGGGTGACAGCACGCCCATCGGTCCCAGCCTCCCTCCACGGCCTGTGGGGTGACAGCACGCCCATCGGTCCCAGCCTCCCTCCACGGCCTGTGGGGTGACAGCGCGACGGGCTCGCAGCCTGAAGACAAGCCCCCGCGAGGGAAGGCACCCCCACTTCGGCGTGTGCGTCCGGATGGATGCCGATGGCCGAGACCTGGCTGAACTGCTCGTTCACATTCTTTCTATCAAAACAGTGATTCCTCTAGGGCCGCCTCCCACACGGGCACAGGGACACCTCAAAGGGCCGAGTGCGTTCAGGGGGCTGGAGATGGAGCCCCTCGATCCCCCCCCGCCTAGAAAAACTGGCTCCAGAGTGACGTCCCACTCAGTGAGGATACAGCCACCCAAAGGCTCCTCCCACCTGTTCCCAGAAGGGGGGACCCGCCTTGTCATTTTCTATCCTTATTGCCAGGCAGGGGGTTTGGGGGGCAAAGGGGGGTGCGCACAGGCGGTCGAGGTGGGTGACGGGTGGAAGACGGAGCGATAAGAGGTCAAGTTTCCAGTTTTGTAGTTTAGTCCACGGACCGTCCCACTGAGAAAGGGCAGGTGCTCCTCTAAGGACACGCAGAGCATTTTACACCCAATTGTAAGGTTTGTTTTTTGTTTTTTTTAAGATTTTTAAAAATTGATTTTCACAGAGAGAGCAAAGGAGGGGGAGAGAGAGAAACATTGACGTGAGAGTGAAACACCCATCAGCTGCCTCCTGCACACCCTCTACTGGGGATCGAATTAAGCCCACAACCCAGGCATGTGCCCCGCCCGGGAGTTTTAAGGTAGAAAAAATACATAGGCACGTATAGGAACTGGGAAATAACGCCAAGGAAATTAACCAGAAGATGTTCTTGTTAAGACCTTTGGGGTAAAATAATAGAAACCTACAGGCTCAACCAGATACTAGAACTTAAAAGGAGTAGTGACTTCAACGTTTACTCGGTGACGTATCTGGGATTGCAGACTCATAACAGGCCTCTGACCTACGGGGGCGTGTGCCTCAGTGATCAGTCCACTCAGGCCTTGGAGACCTGGAAGGTGGAGCAGATTTCCCGAGCCCACTCCCCACCACACTCACCACCACGCTCCCAGCCACACTCCCAGCCACACTCCCCACCAAGCTCCCAGCCACACTCCCAGCCACACTCCCCACGACGCTCCCCGCCACGCTCCCAGCCACACTCCCCACGACGCTCCCCGCCACGCTCCCCACCACGCTCCCCGCCATGCTCCCCACCAAGCTCCCCGCCACGCTCCCAGCCACACTCCCCACCATGCTTCCCGCCACACTCCCCGCCACGCTCCCCGCCACGCTCCCAGCCACGCTCCCCACCAAGCTCCCAGCCACGCTCCCCGCCACGCTCCCAGCCACACTCCCCACCAAGCTCCCAGCCACGCTCCCCACCACGCTCCCCGCCACACTCCCCACCACGCTCCCAGCCACGCTCCCAGCCACGCTCCCCACCAAGCTCCCTGCCACGCTCCCAGCTACACTCCCCACCAAGCTCCCAGCCACACTCCCCACCACGCTCCCCGCCACACTCCCAGCCACGCTCCCCACCACACTCCCCGCCACGCTCCCAGCCACGCTCCTCACCAAGCTCCCCGCCACGCTCCCCACCAAGCTCCCCGCCACGCTCCCAGCCACGCTCCCCACCAAGCTCCCCGCCACGCTCCCAGCTACACTCCCCACCAAGCTCCCAGCCACACTCCCCACCACGCTCCCCGCCACACTCCCAGCCACGCTCCCCGCCAAGCTCCCCGCCACGCTCCCCACCAAGCTCCCCGCCACGCTCCCAGCCACGCTCCCCGCCACGATCCCAGCCACACTCCCCACCACGCTCCCAGCCACGCTCCCTTCCACGCCCCACGGTGCCCGCGCCCTCCTCAGCCTCGGCTGACGCTCTGCCTCTTACCCATCGGGGTCCCCACGCCGTAGCCCTTGGAGTCGATGAGGCCCCCGATCTGCGTGAGGCTGCAGTTCCTCTGGGTCACGTACTCGATGCTGGTCGACTCCATGAGCAGCGCGTAGTCGGCGGTGAGCACGCGCTGGATGCCGTCCTCGCTGCTCCTCACCAGGGCTGTCTGCTGCCTGCTGCCCATGAAGGCCCACATCTTCTCGTAGGTGGAGATCCTGGACTTCTGCAGGGACAGGGAGGGGCTGAGAACATGGTCCCAAGGCCGTGCAGAGCCGGTGGTTCAAACAGTGCAGGGGAGACCTTCACCCTCAGGAGGGAAACCACATGCAGGTCCTGGGCCTGCAGGTGGGTCGCCGAGAAGAACCCAGCTCCCTGCCGGCCCAGGCGGGAGGCGCGAAGGGGCTCTTGGTCATCGGTGCTTCTGTGGGTCTCAGTGGGGGAAGCGATGGGGGGGCTCATAATCTGACTAGAGGCTGGTGCACAGGTGGGGTCCCTCGGCCTGGCTGGCGATCGGCCAATCGGGGCCACAGGAGGTTGGCTGAGGGAGTGCACTGACCACCAGGGGGCAACTCCTGCGTTGAGCGTCTGCCCGCTGGTGGTCAGTGCGCATCACAGTGACCGGTCAGTTGGTCCCTTAGGCTTTTATATATAGAGATAGGGCACCTAGGTTGATCTGAAAAGTGATCATATTATTTTAGATCTCAGAACATACACACTTCTGTGCAAGGGGTTAAGCTTCTCATATGTGAATAGGGGTTAAGTTTTTCTTAAGTTTCCTTTCAAGGCCTGTGTGAAGTGATGGAGAAGGTGACTCAGCTGTGAATCCAGCGAGCAGAACCCATAGGCAGGGTCAGGCCCACCCTCCAGGAGTCAAACCATCATCTCATCCACCTCATCTCATCACCATCATCTCATCACCATCGTCTCCTCACCATCATCTCCTCACCATCGTCTCCTCACCATCATCTCCTCACCATCGTCTCCTCACCATCGTCTCCTCACCGTCATCTCCTCACCATCATCTCCTCACCATCGTCTCCTCACCATCGTCTCCTCACCATCGTCTCCTCACCATCGTCTCCTCACCGTCATCTCCTCACCGTCATCTCCTCACCATCATCTCCTCACCATCGTCTCCTCACCATCGTCTCCTCACCATCATCTCAGCACCATCGTCTCCTCACCGTCATCTCCTCACCTTCATCTCCTCACCATCGTCTCCTCACCATCGTCTCCTCACCATCATCTCCTCACCATAATCTCCTCACCATCATCTCATCCACATCATCTCCTCGCCATCATCTCATCACCATCATCTCCTCACCATAATCTCATCACCATCATCTCCTCACCATCATCTCATCCACATCATCTCATCACCGTCATCTGCTCACCGTCATCTCATCACCATCGTCTCCTCACCATCATCTCCTCACCATCGTCTCCTCACCATCATCTCCTCACCGTCATCTCCTCACCGTCATCTCATCACCATCATCTCATCACCATCATCTCATCACCATCGTCTCCTCACCATCGTCTCCTCACCTTCATCTCCTCACCATCGTCTCCTCACCATCGTCTCCTCACCATCGTCTCCTCACCATAATCTCCTCACCATCATCTCATCCACATCATCTCCTCGCCATCATCTCCTCACCATCATCTCCTCACCATCATCTCCTCACCATCATCTCCTCACCATCGTCTCCTCACCTTCGTCTCCTCACCATCGTCTCCTCACCATCGTCTCCTCACCATCATCTCATCCACATCATCTCCTCGCCATCATCTCATCACCATCATCTCCTCACCATAATCTCATCAGCATCATCTCCTCACCATCATCTCATCCACATCATCTCATCACCGTCATCTGCTCACCATCATCTCATCACCATCGTCTCCTCACCATCATCTCCTCACCATCGTCTCCTCACCATCATCTCCTCACCGTCATCTCCTCACCGTCATCTCATCACCATCATCTCATCACCATCATCTCATCACCATCGTCTCCTCACCATCGTCTCCTCACCTTCATCTCCTCACCATCATCTCCTCACCATCGTCTCCTCACCATCATCTCCTCACCATAATCTCCTCACCATCATCTCATCCACATCATCTCCTCGCCATCATCTCCTCACCATCATCTCCTCACCATCGTCTCCTCACCATCGTCTCCTCACCATCGTCTCCTCACCATCGTCTCCTCACCATCATCTCCTCACCATCATCTCCTCCACCTCATCTCCTCACCATCATCTCCTCGCCATCATCTCCTCCACCTCATCTCCTCACCATCATCTCCTCACCATCATCTCCTCCACCTCATCTCCTCACCATCATCTCCTCACCATCGTCTCATCCACATCATCTCCTCACCATCGTCTCCTCACCATCATCTCCTCACCATCATCTCCTCCACCTCATCTCCTCACCATCATCTCCTCACCATCATCTCATCCACCTCATCTCCTCACCATCGTCTCCTCACCATCGTCTCCTCACCATCATCTCCTCACCATCATCTCCTCACCATCATCTCCTCCACCTCATCTCCTCACCATCATCTCCTCGCCATCATCTCCTCCACCTCATCTCCTCACCATCATCTCCTCACCATCATCTCCTCCACCTCATCTCCTCACCATCATCTCCTCACCATCGTCTCATCCACATCATCTCCTCACCATCGTCTCCTCACCATCATCTCCTCACCATCATCTCCTCCACCTCATCTCCTCACCATCATCTCCTCACCATCATCTCATCATCATCATCATCATCATCTTGTCACCTGATGACTAAGGACAATAGCTGACGTCCATGGACCCCCGGCCTGCACGTAGCTGCATCCCGTCCCCAGCCTCCCCCAGCCCCGTCCCCTACAGGCCTGTCCGCTGCACCTGCTAGGAGGCAGGGGTTGATGCTGTAAGCGCCCGTCTTCCTGGTGGGCGGGCCTTGTCAGTAAATGCCTGATAGGATGCCACCTGCCTTTGTGGTTGGACACAGTGACCAGTGGCTCGAGCCCCCGGGGTCTCCCGGTGACAGAAGGAAGACCTTGGCATCAGTGAAAGGGGTAGCTGACGAGCCGTGGGCACTACAGCGAGTCCTCGAGGCCCCGGGCTCACCCAGGACGGGACTCACCGACCCCCTGGCCCTCAGCTGGCCCCTTCAGCAGCCTCACGGACGTCACCCTTCCTGGCTCATCCCCCCCCCACGTGGGCCTGTGCTGGGAGCGGCCTCCTCCACTCCGTTTCTGAAAGACCTGCATTCACGCTCACCTTTTCTAGAAAACGTCGAATACAAATTAAAATTCAGGACAGAAAACTCTTATACGTGTGTTTATGTGCCTTTTACAGATACATTCAATTTTTAATTGGAACCGGATTGTAGGTGATGAAGACCGAACATTTTATTCCGAAGTGCTCTATGCTTTTGCCTTTTCCCTCATTCTTCGTTTTTGGGGATAGATTTAATAATAAGCCACACCTATGATGTATTATATACACACCTGCATATTCCTCTGTCTACTATCTTCTGTCTACGTTTCCATATTGCTTAGCTGTGGACTCTCTATTCTTTTGAATGGCGATCTGTGACAACCAGGTTACACTTGACTGTAATTTCCATAGTGTTCCACCCCCCCGCCCCCCAATCTGTCTCCCTTTGTATCAACACTCCCTCCACTTCTTTTCGAGATGAGACTTGATGGGAGTCACTGGTAGTTCCACGCTGACTCCACTGTCGGCCTCAAACCGGGGCCCACACACCAGCCAGCGCCTCGGGGGGCACAGGCGACGAGCTCAGGAGGGCGATGGGCTGAGGACACGGCGGGGCCCGAGGGCAGGAACGGCTGCGGAACCCACTCCACGTGGTCGCGTCCATGCTTCTTCCCGGGCTCCCTGAGCTCCTGCCTCTGGTTCAGACCGAGGTCGACGCTGTTGGCTTCACGAGTCAGGAGAGGACGGTGGCTCCGTCCGGAGAGCCTGGGGGAAGTTCTTATGAGACAAACGGCACTTCAGTGAACAGTCCCCACGGACACCGCGCTTCACGGGCGCCATCCGCTCATGACGGCCGTGAGCCTCCACCCGCAGACGATCGTTCCCGTGGCCAGGACAGCGGGGCGTGGGCCAGGCCGCTTCCTGCCGTGCGACTCGGGCGGGACCCTCCGATGGCGGCCGTGCGGGGGGTGGGGGTTTGGGGGGGCGGCCGTCCTGGGCAAAGCCGGGCACATCATCCTCCGCCAGGAAACTGCCTTCAGGGGAAACCGTTTTCTTAGAAGCATGAGATGCTGACGCTGCCAAGGACTTGAGAAGCGGGCTCATTGAAACGGCCGCGTTTACACGTTCACACAGGACGGGAGGTTCGCGACAGGAGGCGGGACGTCAGGAAGGCGGACTCGTTAGCGGAGACGGAGAAGGAAATGCCGACAGCGTCGCTGTCTCCTCAGCGGTGACGGTGCCACCGGCCCCGTGGTTGCAGGTGCGAAGGGCAAACCATCTGTGCATTCGGGAGCGGAGCCGGTCTCGGGTCGGAAAGTACCTCCATTTCAGGGGCCCGTCCCCCGAATGCTTCACTCAGGTTCACCCCCTTTTCTTCCCCCAGGTCGTGGCGTCTGCACGGGAGCTGTGATCCTGTCGGCCGCAGCGTGAATCCCTACACCATCCTGTGCCTGAGGACTTAGTATCGATCCAGGTCCATCTGTGTTTACTGGTCACGTCTCCTCAGCCGCCACTGACACACACGGGACATTATTGTGTTTGATCTTTGTCATCCTATCAAAAGTGATCTAACAAATGGGGTAGATATATCCATGTGAACAAATAAAATACCAAAAACACTTACACTGTAAAATCTCCAATATGCTTTCACTTTAGGTAAATCCTGATTTAAGAAAAACCTTAAAAAGTAACCAAACACCTGGCTGGGTGGCTCAGTGGTTGAGGGTTGACCTATGAACCAGGAGGTCACAGTTTGATCCCCGGTCAGGGCACAGGCCTGGGTTGCGGGCTCGATCCCCAGTGGGGGGCTTGCAGGAGGCAGCCGATCATGATTCTCTCTCATTGTTGATGTTTCCCTCTCTCTCTCCCTCTCCCTTCCTCTCTCTGAAAATCAATAAAAAAATATTAAAAAATAAAAAAAAGAACACCAAAGACATGGAGATCAGCTATGCAGAAATCCAAACTCGTGAAATAGATCAGGGATGAGTAGCTGCCTTAAAAACAACCATTTCCTCTAACACATGATTAAATATATTATTTCATTGAATAAATTTCGTAGTGTTTCCAAAACAGGATTTACTACATAAAATCCACTTGGCAGGGAGGGCGGCCAGCGGGAGACACGGTGTCTGTGCCAGGAGGCCCCCGTCTTTGTCTGCAAGGTACCCAGTGCGTCCGATGGTGCCTGGTCTCAGGTTGATGGACAGTAATGCCAGCGGCCGAACCCCCGACGCTGGAGACAGTCACACGTTCCCTTTAGAAACCCCCTCAGCGACGTAGACCCCTTGGCGAAGACATTTTTCACGGGTTTTTCTGTCTAGAGTTGGAGATGGATCCATTACGGGCAATGCACTCGGCTTTGAAAAAGGTTAACTGGAGCTGACCTCATGGATTTCCTCCCAAACACACACATTTTTAACCCCCAGGGCTCCCCTTTCAGACACGGAGGGTGACATTGGGAGGGTGGCGTTAGGAGGGTGGCGTTGGGAGGGTGGCGTTAGGAGGGTGGCGTTGGGAGGGTGACGTTAGGAGGGTGACATTAGGAGGGTGGCGTTGGGAGGGTGACATTAGGAGGGTGACATTAGGAGGGTGGCGTTAGGAGGGTGACGTTGGGAGGGTGACGTTGGGAGGGTGACATTAGGAGGGTGGCGTTGGGAGGGTGACATTAGGAGGGTGACATTAGGAGGGTGGCGTTGGGAGGGTGACATTAGGAGGGTGACATTAGGAGGGTGGCGTTGGGAGGGTGACGTTAGGAGGGTGACGTTGGGAGGGTGACATTAGGAGGGTGGCGTTGGGAGGGTGACATTAGGAGGGTGGCGTTAGGAGGGTGGCGTTAGGAGGGTGGCGTTGGGAGGGTGGCGTTAGGAGGGTGGCGTTGGGAGGGTGACGTTAGGAGGGTGACGTTGGGAGGGTGACATTAGGAGGGTGACATTAGGAGGGTGGCGTTGGGAGGGTGACATTAGGAGGGTGACATTAGGAGGGTGGCGTTGGGAGGGTGACGTTAGGAGGGTGACGTTGGGAGGGTGACATTAGGAGGGTGGCGTTGGGAGGGTGACGTTAGGAGGGTGACGTTGGGAGGGTGACATTAGGAGGGTGACATTAGGAGGGTGGCGTTGGGAGGGTGACGTTAGGAGGGTGACGTTGGGAGGGTGACATTAGGAGGGTGGCGTTGGGAGGGTGACGTTAGGAGGGTGACATTAGGAGGGTGGCGTCGGGAGGGTGGCGTTAGGAGGGTGACGTTAGGAGGGTGACATTAGGAGGGTGGCGTCGGGAGGGTGGCGTTAGGAGGGTGACGTTAGGAGGGTGACATTGGGAGGGTGACGTTGGGAGGGTGACGTTGGGAGGGTGACATTAGGAGGGTGACGTTGGGAGGGTGACGTTGGGAGGGTGACATTGGGAGGGTGGCGTTAGGAGGGTGACATTAGGAGGGTGGCGTCGGGAGGGTGGCGTTAGGAGGGTGACGTTAGGAGGGTGACATTAGGAGGGTGACGTTGGGAGGGTGACATTAGGAGGGTGGCGTCGGGAGGGTGGCGTTAGGAGGGTGACGTTAGGAGGGTGGCGTCGGGAGGGTGACGTTAGGAGGGTGACATTAGGAGGGTGGCGTCGGGAGGGTGGCGTTAGGAGGGTGACGTTAGGAGGGTGACATTAGGAGGGTGGCGTCGGGAGGGTGGCGTTAGGAGGGTGACGTTAGGAGGGTGACATTAGGAGGGTGACGTTAGGAGGGTGACATTGGGAGGGTGACGTTGGGAGGGTGACGTTGGGAGGGTGGCGTTAGGAGGGTGACATGAGGAGGGTGGCGTCGGGAGGGTGGCGTTAGGAGGGTGGCATCGGGAGGGTGGCGTCAGGAGGGTGACGTTAGGAGGGTGACATTAGGAGGGTGACGTTGGGAGGGTGGCGTTAGGAGGGTGACGTTAGGAGGGTGACATTGGGAGGGTGACGTTGGGAGGGTGACGTTGGGAGGGTGACATTAGGAGGGTGACGTTGGGAGGGTGACGTTGGGAGGGTGACATTAGGAGGGTGACATTGGGAGGGTGACATTAGGAGGGTGACATTGGGAGGGTGGCGTCGGGAGGGTGGTGTTAGGAGGGTGACGTTAGGAGGGTGACATTAGGAGGGTGACGTTGGGAGGGTGGCGTTAGGAGGGTGACGTTGGGAGGGTGACGTTGGGAGGGTGACGTTGGGAGGGTGACATTAGGAGGGTGACGTTGGGAGGGTGACGTTGGGAGGGTGACATTAGGAGGGTGACATTGGGAGGGTGACATTAGGAGGGTGACATTGGGAGGGTGACGTTGGGAGGGTGACGTTAGGAGGGTGACGTTGGGAGGGTGACGTTGGGAGGGTGACATTGGGAGGGTGACGTTGGGAGGGTGACATTAGGAGGGTGGCGTTAGGAGGGTGGCGTTAGGAGGGTGGCGTTGGGAGGGTGGCGTTAGGAGGGTGGCGTTAGGAGGGTGGCGTCGGGAGGGTGGCGTTAGGAGGGTGGCGTTAGGAGGGTGGCATTAGGAAGGTGGCGTTGGGAGGGTGACGTTGGGAGGGTGGCGTCGGGAGGGTGATATTAGGAGGGTGGCATTAGGAGGGTGACGTTGGGAGGGTGGCGTTAGGAGGGTGGCATTAGGAGGGTGACGTTGGGAGGGTGACGTCGGGAGGGAGGCGTCGGGAGGGTGACGTCGGGAGGGTGGCGTTGGGAGGGAGGCGTTGGGAGGGAGGCGTTGGGAGGGTGACGTCGGGAGGGTGGCGTTGGGAGGGAGGCGTTGGGAGGGAGGCGTTGGGAGGGTGACGTTGGGAGGGTGACGTTGGGAGGGTGACGTTGGGAGGGTGACGTTGGGAGGGTGACGTTGGGAGGGAGGCGTTGGGAGGGTGACGTCGGGAGGGAGGCGTTGGGAGGGTGACGTCGGGAGGGTGGCGTTGGGAGGGTGACGTTAGTGGGGCCTTTGAAACATGAGCTCACGGGTCTGCCGTGAAGACTGCCTGGCACCCAGACACCGAGAAACGCCCCCAGTCCTGTGCTCCCTGGAACAGCTGCTTCTGCCGGAAGCGCCCCCGCCACACGGGGAGAGTGGGAGTCTCGGGAGCCGCATTACAAAAAGCAAAACTAAAGTTTGATTTTGTTTCATGTGGAAAATACGATATCACAGATCTGCACTCCCAGGGCGCCCCGCCTGCAAGAACAGCGAGTTCACGGGAAACGTCGATGGTTTTGATGGAAACTTTAGCGAGTGCTTCCCGGCCCCGTTTCTCAGGGAGGAACTTCGTTAAGAGCGTCGAGGGCCAGTGCAGGGGTCAGTGGGCTTCTTTGCTCCTGGGTTTTCGTAATTTCTATTGTCCTCCCCTCCTGGCAGCGCCTGCGTTTTATTTATTTGCTTTTTAAAGCTGTAAAACCATGTGGAATCGAGAAAACAAAGAGACAAGCTTTTGCCAAAGGGATATACACACAGGGGGCCCCCCGGACGCATACACACACTTGGAATAACTACGGAGGCAGCGTTTTATCAAAACACATTTCATCCAGCCCATCCACGGTTCTCTCTCATTTCTGATGGTTCCCTCTCCCTCTCCCTCTCCTTTCCTCCCTGAAATCAATAAAAATACATTAAAAAATACACTTCACTGTCAATATCGAGCTGCTCACTGGTCAAGTGTGTCTATCTCTTGGGGGGACAGCCTGCGTGTGTGTTTTCCTGGGAACAGAAGCCCCAGCTCCCCGTGTGCCACGGGAAATGCCACTTGTCAGGCGTTCCTGTGCCTGAGGGGGGGCCAGGCTCAAGGGCAGGGGAGGGGCAGCTCTTCTCGTTCCTCCAGCAGCTGGCGGAGGGGGGCGGTCGTGACCGAGAGAGAAGGGGGGGCATCGCTGATGTGGAGTCAGGTCGGCCTGGGCCCCCTGCCGTGGCTGCGTCACTCAGGGATTTGGGGTGCGGGGTCGGGGGGAGACCCTGGGACACGCGTTTAGGACCCGGAGTGGGGGACCCCGACGCTGTCTGACAGCGCACCTCCCTCCAGGGGAAACTAAATCGGGTTCAGCTCTTGCTCTTTTTTTGCAAATAAATTCCTTCTTGATACACAGGGTTGCTGGGCTGCAAGCCAACTTGTGAATCGAGGGACTTGCCACAGTGTCTCCTCCTGCCTGGACTCCCTGTGTCCCTGTACGAGGTCAGAACGTGTCCCCCAAATTCACACGTGAAAACTCCAACTCCTGGGGTGGGGGTGGGGGGGCGGGGGCGGGCTCAGGAGGCCAGGCCTGGGGAGGTGCTCACGGCCCGAGTGGAACCAGTGCCCCGACGGCCACGGGACCACCGACGTCACTGTATGTTCCCCGGGAGGCACATGGTCACCACATTCTTATTCTCCTAAAGAATTGCCCAGCATCTCGCTCCCAGGGAGGCTCTCTCAGCCACACCCCCGCCCCCCCCCCGCCCACCTGGCCAGGGTGCCCACGGCGACCGCGCCAGCCTCTCACCTTGAAGAAGGCCACGGTGGAGCCGTCCCGGACGGCGCCGTACTCGATCCTGGTTTGCTTGGCCAGGTCGTCGGCCGAGCCGATGGGGGCCTCCATTCTCTCCACGGTCAGGAAGGCGGCCAGGTTGGCCGTGTAGGACGAGAGGACGACGAGGGCGAAGCACCACCAGCTGCCGGCGAGGATCCTGGTGGACAGCGCCTTGGGCACGAGCTCCGACCCTGGGCACCAGAGTGGGGTCACAGCGTCAGGAGGAGGGAGGCGGGCTGGGCGGGTCGAGGGCTTAATGCATTTTGTGGCATAAACGTCGTGAATTCATCAAGCACTTACCCTCACGTGTAGGTACAATTCATGCATTTTTTTTTTTTTAAGAAAATGGAGTGAAATCTAAGGGATCTTTAACCACAAAGCACAGCTGCCGCCTGAAGTGTGATTTGCTGGCATCTGACGCACGAAGTGGTTTCCCCCGAGATGATCTGCCGCGACCACGCGCGGGGCGAGTGCAGGGCTTTGTTTTGGTTGAAAAGCCCACCCCGGACCTGCTCCGGCTGCTCCAACAGGCGTGTCGTCGTGTGAAATAACGCGTTCTAGGGCCTCTGACAGCCACGGCCGCTCCGAAATGCCAGCGGGTTTCCATTTCCGGTTAAAGAGCTCGAGAACCTTTCGGGAGAGCGAGGTGCCAGGCTGCTGATCGGAGCGTGAACGGACCTGGGGTTTTAGGATCGAGTCAGAGAAGGGGCAGCCGGACCGGAGGGGGGAGGGAGGGCGTTTCATTGTCGGATGTTACTGTTCGCGCTGAAGTTACTTTTCCTGATGGAGAGACTTATTTGCCTGAAAAGAATATATTCACTGAAAAGCCTAATTTTCGTCCTTGAATTAAATGCAATTTCTTAATTGCACTTCCAAGACTGGCTGTTTCTCCGTGAAAGGGCCCTTCCCCGTGAAAACATACATTTTAGTCACGGGGGCTCCCTGTTGTCTGTGAGTAACACAGAGGCACTGGGTGTTCACCAAAGACAGGGCGTGGGGTCTGAGCTCGCTTACAAAGAGGACAAACATCTATGGACATTCTCGGGCTCAGGCCGGCGGGGCTCAGCGGCTGAGCGTCGACCTGTGAACCAGGAGGTCAGGGTTCGATTCCCGGTCAGGGCACAGGCCCGGGCTTCGGGCTTGAGCCCCAGTGGGGGGCGTGCAGGAGGCAGCCAGTCCGTGATTCTCCCTCATCATGGATGTTGCTCTCTCTCCCCGCAGGGCTCACCCCAGCACCGGCTCCTGGATGGTTCTGGCCGACCCGCTTGCCTACAGTTCACCGTCGGTTCTGCGCTTAGCGTTTCCTCCAAAACCCGGAGGCGTCTTGCGCATGCGACCATTTAAGCCCCGAGTCCAAGCGTCCCGGAGGGTTAGCCCTCGGCAGGCAGAGCCTCTGGGTTGGGGAATCCTCCTCCCGTTGTGCTGGCGTCTCCACGCCTGGCAGTCAGCGCTGGAGAGAGGAGCTGGGAGCTGAGCTACAAGCGCACGCGTCGGCCCGCGCGTCTCTCCTCGGGCGGGCACAGGCACTGCTCCCCTGGCCAGCAGCTCAGCTCAGCCAGCAGTCGAGGTGGGCAGAGGCCCTGTGTTCCCGCGCCCCGCCCCCATCGTCACCTCCAGGCGCTATTCTCGTTCAGTGAAATAAGCGAACGCTTCGCTGCCTGCGTTCCCTCCCTGTGTTTTTCTGTCTGGACCTGGGGCTGATAGTCCTCAGGTTTGTAATTGTTTCCAAGAAGTCGCCCCCTGGGACCCGGTGGAACAGCTGCTGCTGTTTGCACCTCGGGTTTGATGGGGTTTCTGTGCCGGGGTGGGGGTGGGGGTGGAGGGGTGGGGGGCCTCCTGCTTCATTTTTGCACTTAATTGACTTCCCAGCCCCGTGGCCGTGGACAGGGTGTTCGCTCGCCAGTGGGTCATCATTAAAATACCATTTCTTCCGTAAGGTCGCCGTGGGAGAAGCAGGGAGTTAATAAAGATGTTTTCTCAGGTTGGAGGTGTAGGTCTCCGGCTGCAAACGCACCCTCATGCCGTCTGGATGTGTTTATAGGGATAAGGCTTCACGTCCGTGAAACTGTGTGTAACTGTGTGAAACTGTGCGATACGGCAGCGAAGCTGGACGACAGGCGGCAGCCAACAGCTGACGTGCAATAAAATACCATAAACTCACGTCGGTGACACTTCAAGTTCGAGGTGATACTTGGGATAAAAAGTCCTGGGAATTAGAAGCCATCAGTAGGAAACCACTCCGATTGCACTTAACCCGGGAGGCGGCCAGGATGGCAATTTCTCAACATTCCATCGTGTCTGTTACTTTCACGAAATTTTGGGACGTTCACGGCGTCGACGTTTTCTGAGACCCTCGGCCGGGGCCTCCTTCCCAGGAGACGGAGTGCGAGCTCAGAGCCCGAGAGGACGGCGCTGGGAAAACAGCACCGGTCAGGGCAGCGTCCGTGGAGGTGGGATGAGGGTGGGATGGGCGACGGCACAGCCAGTCCCGCCCAACTCTCTGCGGGAAAGAGAACATCTGGGCGTCACAGTCAAAGGAAACGCATCGGACGGTTTCTGATCCGGGGCAACGCCAGGCTCCTGCCCACGAGGGAGGGCGCCGTGGTCGGCACGGAGGGAGCCGCCTGGCGCGGTGCCACACGGGATGGACGGACCGCCAGCCGCCAGCACCACACCCGTCCGCGGGCCCGTGTCACCGGGTGCTCTCAGCTTCTCAGAGAACAGGCGGCGTCTGGGGGCTGGAGGTCATGGACCCGGGGTCGCCCGAGTTTGCTGCGGGTGATGGTGGACTCCACGGGAGAGCAGGCGGGAGGCGTGGGGGGCGGCGGGCGCTCTTGTAGGACAGAGGCGGTCACGGGCGTGTGTGCGCTGTGAGCCCGTCTGTATGGTCCATCCGATGCACCAGTTGCTTCCCAAGAGGGCAGGGCCCCTCCTTCCCTTCGGCGTTGGGGACGTCCACCTCCAGCCATAGACATGCACGTCCGTCACACAACCAGGAGGAGCCAGCCTCCTTCCAGGGCTTAGACCCCCCCCCCCCCCCGCCCCCCCAATCAACATGGGTGACACATATGGCTTTTCTGTGGCTGGAGTTGGATGTCCCCACCCTTCTCGGCGACTGTTGCTATGGTTACCAGGTGAGGGAGCTGGCAGAGTGTCACCTGGGAGCTAAGATGAATCCCGTAGTTTGTCGGATGGCAATTAGGTGATGGTTTTAGGAAGAATGGAAGTCGTCTTATTTGTCAAAGGCTCCAGTTCCCTCTCAGACCTCCGACGGGCGGGTTACGGTGAAAAGGAGAAGACTCGTGCCGCCATCTGTGCAGATTTGTAAACGATTCTGCAGGCGCTGGTTTTCCCTCCCCTCCAGGAAAATCCGTCCTCAGCCTCACAGGAGTCTTACTTCCGGCTCAGCAGAGAGGTCCCCGGAGCCACATCTCGGGCTCCGCTGTTTCTAGGCCTGATTCTAGGTCTCCTGTCCCAGGCAGTGCCCCCTGACCCTCTGCTCTCCGGGGTTTACCAGGATGGACGCCCACAGACTGTGGGTGCATGGGGGGCGTCTCGGGGTTTACCTGCATGGACGCCACGGACTGTGGGTGCGGGGGGGGGGCGTCTTGGGGTTTACCAGGATGGATGCCCACAGACTGTGGGTACGTGGGGGCATCTCGGGGGTTTACCTGCATGGACGCCACGGACTGTGGGTGCGTGGGGGGGTGTCTCAGGGTTTACCTACATGGACGGCACGGACTGTGGGTGCGTGGGGGCGTCTTGGGGGTTTACCTGCATGGACGGCACGGACTGTGGGTGCGTGGGGGCGTCTCGGGGGTTTACCTGCATGGACGCCACGGACTGTGGGTGCGTGGGGGCGTCTTGGGGGTTTACCTGCATGGACGCCACGGACTGTGGGTGCGTGGGGGCGTCTCGGGGGTTTACCTGCATGGGTGCGTGGGGCCGGGGGGCAGCGAGTACCTTGCTGCATGAGGGCTCCAACTCCGAACCAGACGCTGTTCAGCAAAGTGAAGCTGTTCTCCACCACGTCCGGGTCAGGGCTGCACGGGTGGGGGTTGTACCACTCGTAGGGCGTGAACCTGTGAAGTTAACGGAGACGGCGTCAGCGACGGAGAAACAAGACCTGCCCAAGGAGGCCCAAACCCCAACAGCTAGTGAATGAGTGACGACAGCCTCACCCCAATAGCAGCCACAGCTCTGGGGGCAACTGCAGAGCAGCCTTCAGACACTCTATACTTTCCAAACTGGCTCAGCAGCTGAGCTGACCCATGACCCAGGAGGTCAGGGTTCGATTCCCGGTCAGGGCACAGGCCCGGGTTGCAGGCTGGATCCCCAGGGTGGGGCGTGCAGGAGGCAGCTGATCAATGATTCTCTCTCATCATTGATGTTTCTCTCTCTCCCTCTCCCATCCTTTCTTAAATCAATAAAAATATTAAAAAATTTTTATTTAAAGAAAGGTTCACTCATCCCAAGAATTTACCCCACCGAGTAGGGAAGCTACCACACACCTGGTCGCGCCAACTACAATGTGAAGGCACCGCGTGTGTGGGAGGAGGACCAGGGACCTGCCTCCCAGGCGTCCATGGACAGAAGCTTAAAAGGAACCCACGTGGTCTAGCGAGTTTAGGGCACCCGAGGGGCTGCGAGGTGGAACTCAAGTAGCCAGCAACAGGCAGGTCTGGGTCTGGGCTGTATTACCTGTTTGTGTGTAGTCATGGAAACAGTCACACCCTTCACCGGAGAGGCAACGTTTAAACTTTCTGCACCCACCCCCCACCTCAGAGGGGTCCTTGGTCCCGGCTCCCATGGTGTGTGGGGCTCAGAACCTCCTCCTCTGCTGTTTCTAATGTAACTGTTGCTAATGTAACTGTTTCTAATGGAACTGTTGCTAATGTAACTGTTTCTAATGTAACTGTTGCTAATGTAACTGTTTCTAATGTAACTGTTTCTATTGTAACTGTTTCTAATGTAACTGTTTCTATTGTAACTGTTTCTAATGTAACTGTTTCTATTGTAACTGTTGCTAATGTAACTGTTTCTAATGTAACTGTTTCTATTGTAACTGTTTCTAATGTAACTGTTTCTATTGTAACTGTTTCTATTGTAACTGTTGCTAATGTAACTGTTTCTAATGTAACTGTTTCTATTGTGACTGTTGCTAATGTAACTGTTGCTAATGTAACTGTTTCTATTGTGACTGTTTCTAATGTAACTGTTTCTAATGTAACTGTTGCTAATGTAACTGTTGCTAATGTAACTGTTTCTAATGTAACTGTTTCTAATGTAACTGTTTCTAATGTAACTGTTTCTAATGTAACTGTTGCTAATGTAACTGTTTCTAATGTAACTGTTGCTAATGTAACTGTTTCTAATGTAACTGTTTCTATTGTAACTGTTTCTAATGTAACTGTTTCTATTGTAACTGTTTCTAATGTAACTGTTTCTATTGTAACTGTTTCTAATGTAACTGTTTCTATTGTAACTGTTTCTAATGTAACTGTTTCTATTGTAACTGTTTCTAATGTAACTGTTTCTATTGTAACTGTTGCTAATGTAACTGTTTCTAATGTAACTGTTTCTATTGTAACTGTTTCTAATGTAACTGTTTCTATTGTAACTGTTTCTAATGTAACTGTTTCTATTGTAACTGTTGCTAATGTAACTGTCTCTAATGTAACTGTCGCTAATGTAACTGTTTCTAATGTAACTGTTTCTAATGTAACTGTTTCAATTGTAACTGTTTCTAATGTAACTGTTGCTAATGTAACTGTTTCTATTGTAACTGTTTCTAATGTAACTGTTTCTAATGTAACTGTTTCTAATGTAACTGTTTCAATTGTAACTGTTTCTAATGTAACTGTTGCTAATGTAACTGTTTCTATTGTAACTGTTTCTAATGTAACTGTTTCTAATGTAACTGTTTCTAATGTAACTGTTTCTAATGTAACTGTTGCTAATGTAACTGTTTCTAATGTAACTGTTTCTAATGTAACTGTTTCTAATGTAACTGTTGCTAATGTAACTGTTTCTAATGTAACTGTTTCTAATGTAACTGTTTCTAATGTAACTGTTTCAATTGTAACTGTTTCTAATGTAACTGTTGCTAATGTAACTGTTTCTAATGTAACTGTTGCTATTGTAACTGTTGTTATTGTAACTGTTTCTATTGTGACTGTTGCTAATGTAACTGTTGCTAATGTAACTGTTTCTAATGTAACTGTTGCTATTGTAACTGTTGCTAATGTAACTGTTTCTAATGTAACTGTTTCTAATGTAACTGTTTCTAATGTAACTGTTTCTAATGTAACTGTTTCTAATGTAACTGTTTCTATTGTAACTGTTGTTATTGTAACTGTTTCTATTGTGACTGTTGCTATTGTGACTGTTGCTAATGTAACTGTTTCTAATGTAACTGTTTCTAATGTAACTGTTTCTATTGTGACTGTTTCTATTGTGACTGTTGCTATTGTGACTGTTGCTAATATAACTGTTGCTAATGTAACTGTTTCTAATGTAACTGTTTCTAATGTAACTGTTTCTATTGTGACTGTTTCTATTGTGACTGTTGCTATTGTGACTGTTGCTAATGTAACTGTTTCTAATGTAACTGTTGCTAATGTAACTGTTGCTAATGTAACTGTTTCTAATGTAAGTTTCTAATGTAACTGTTTCTAATGTAACTGTTTCTAATGTAACTGTTTCTAATGTAACTGTTGCTAATGTAACTGTTGCTAATGTAACTGTTTCTAATGTAACTGTTTCTAATGTAACTGTTGCTAATGTAACTGTTTCTAATGTAACTGTTTCTAATGTAACTGTTGCTAATGTAACTGTTTCTAATGTAACTGTTTCTAATGTAACTGTTGCTAATGTAACTGTTTCTAATGTAACTGTTTCTAATGTAACTGTTTCTAATGTAACTGTTTCTATTGTAACTGTTGCTAATGTAACTGTTTCTAATGTAACTGTTTCTAATGTAACTGTTTCTAATGTAACTGTTTCTAATGTAACTGTTTCTAATGTAACTGTTTCTATTGTAACTGTTGTTATTGTAACTGTTTCTATTGTGACTGTTGCTATTGTGACTGTTGCTAATGTAACTGTTTCTAATGTAACTGTTTCTAATGTAACTGTTTCTATTGTGACTGTTTCTATTGTGACTGTTGCTATTGTGACTGTTGCTAATATAACTGTTGCTAATGTAACTGTTTCTAATGTAACTGTTTCTAATGTAACTGTTTCTATTGTGACTGTTTCTATTGTGACTGTTGCTATTGTGACTGTTGCTAATGTAACTGTTTCTAATGTAACTGTTGCTAATGTAACTGTTGCTAATGTAACTGTTTCTAATGTAACTGTTTCTAATGTAACTGTTGCTAATGTAACTGTTTCTAATGTAACTGTTTCTAATGTAACTGTTGCTAATGTAACTGTTTCTAATGTAACTGTTTCTAATGTAACTGTTTCTAATGTAACTGTTGCTAATGTAACTGTTTCTAATGTAACTGTTTCTAATGTAACTGTTGCTAATGTAACTGTTTCTAATGTAACTGTTTCTAATGTAACTGTTTCTAATGTAACTGTTTCTATTGTAACTGTTGCTAATGTAACTGTTTCTAATGTAACTGTTTCTAATGTAACTGTTTCAATTGTAACTGTTTCTAATGTAACTGTTTCTATTGTAACTGTTTCTAATGTAACTGTTTCTATTGTAACTGTTGCTATTGTAACTGTTGTTATTGTAACTGTTTCTATTGTAACTGTTGCTATTGTAACTGTTGCTATGGTAACTGTTGCTATCGTAACTGTTGCTATTGTAACTGTTGCTATTGTAACTGTTGCTAATGTAACTGTTTCTATTGTAACTGTTTCTATTGTAACTGTTGCTAATGTAACTGTTTCTAATGTAACTGTTTCTAATGTAACTGTTTCTATTGTAACTGTTGCTATCGTAACTGTTGCTATGGTAACTGTAGCTATTGTAACTGTTGCTATGGTAACTGTTTTTATTGTAACTGTTTCCAGCACTAAGGGCTTAGTCACCGATCGCCAACCCCCATGAGGAAGCTGACTGCACAGTCACTTCACATCTCGGGCCTCAGTTTCCTCATCTGTAGGGAAGGGGGCATCTGGGTATTTCTGAAATGTCACCATGAAAACCTGGGGAACATCACAGGTTTTCCTCGATTTTCTAATCCTGTCTGACGGCTGGAGCCCACAGGAAGTCCTGCTCGGTGGTTGTTTTTGGGGTTATCTCGCCAAGAGGCACTTCCTTTTCTGGAGACATTAGCAGGTGCTGCACGAAGTGACGGGACAGTGATTGAAAATGCGGCCGTTCTTAGCGGGGGGTGGGGGGCTAGGGGGCTCTGCCTCGGGCCAGGGCGCCCCTGCTATGTGAGAAGGGGCCCTGAAAGGCCATCTCGCTGAGGGGGGCACATGGGGGGCCCCAGCCAGGAGCTCAGCCTCTGTGGGTGGGGCCCCGGGAGCTCAGGGCTTCGGTGAATCCGTTACCAGCAGCCACAGGCAGGGCTCATAGGGAGCCGGCAGGCGCCCCTCCTCAAGAAGGGGGTCCTCGAAGCCCAGACCCTTTGGAAAGCGCGGTGTCTGCTCCCCAGGTGCTGGGGTGACGGGAAGCCTCACGGGTTACCCCATGGTAATGGCACGGCCCTCCCTGCGCCTGCCCCGCACTGCGCCTGGAGTGGTCCCACGCAGCTCGGAGCCACCATGGCAGGCGATACATTTTAATTAGTTTCAGCAGCATAATTACGATTTGAATTTACACACTTTCTAACCAGGGCCGTTGGCTGAGTGACGAAGTGAACACCCGTGTTAATGAACCTGCTAATGGAAGCAAAGGCGAGTGAAGACGCCGTTACTCAGACAGCACCACGGCCGCCTGTGCCGTGATTTAAAAATATTAATCGCAATCCAGGAGCAGGCTGTGTGCTCAGCAGCAGGCGTTTTTCTAATCAGACGGCGAAGCCGG
The DNA here is from genome assembly GCF_028538775.1 of Myotis yumanensis. Taxonomy (NCBI): domain Eukaryota; kingdom Metazoa; phylum Chordata; class Mammalia; order Chiroptera; family Vespertilionidae; genus Myotis; species Myotis yumanensis. The sequence continues at coordinate 216,954,943 of NW_027223753.1, read as the reverse complement.
AAGCAGGCGCTGGGACCGGCATCCCCGCCCAAGCTCCGAGGGCGAGCCCACCACTCCCCTCTCTGAATCCAGCCGGGTCTTGCCTCAGGATTTCTTACTTCGCCCTCACAACTGAACAACTAATATAATTTTCTTTTTCTTTTTAAAAAAATATATTTTTATTTATTTCAGAGAGGAAGAGAGAGGTGGGGCGGGGGGGGGGGGGGGCGGGAGAGAAACATCAATGATGAGAGAGAATCATGGATCGGCTGCCTCCTGCACGCCCCACACTGGAGATCGAGCCCACAACCCGGGCATGTGCCCCGACCGGGAATTGAACCATGACCTTTCGAATCATAGGTCGAACTTGACCTCCTGGCTCCTAGGTCGACACTCAGCCACTGAGCCACGCCGGCCGGCCCAGGAGGAAGCCCTATGGGAACTTTAATAGAGCTTCTGGGTTTGTGCAATCACCTTGGCATTACAGCCAAAGGTTTTCTTGATTTTTTTTTTTTGGCCAGATACCAACTTTTAAAACATGTTTACATTTAAGAAGGACAAACATATCATAAAATATAAGCAGACATTACATCTGGATTGTTGATCTATTTAAATTGTGTGTCCGTGATAGTAGACATGATTTCTCAGGTTGAATATTTCTCAAAAAACAATATGAAAAAATGTCAGCCACAAAACCCAAACCCGACGGGCCCCCCGGTGACGGCCAGGTGACGGGGGCTGGTGTCGTTCCCTTCAGCTTGTGCCACTGATGTGTGACTGCATGCACTCGGCTCAGCTCGGCCAGGGCCCCGCAAGCAGCTCTCCAGGCGCGCGCTAGCCTAAAAGCAGTGGCCAGCCCTATCCTTCCTCTTTAGAAGGACGGAGATTTATTCAAAACCACACCACACGCCTCCCTGGAGAGGACGACGAGGATACGATTCACTGTTTCGTTCTCTGTCACTAACTGGACGCAAACGGCCGAGGAGCCGACAGGAGCCATCTCACCCCTGAGCCTCCAGGGGCGGAGCCACTGCATTCGGGCCTCAGCCGCTCCTGGGAGAAGCAGGGCTGGGGCCAGGGGTGGGGCCAGGGCTGTGGAGAAGGGGACGCAGCCGAGAGCAGACACCGGACAGGACACCTGCCAGGGCGGGGGCCACCCTCTGGGTCCACCACCCACTGTCTAAGTCTGCACTGATGCCCACATCTCACTCCCCAAGACCAGAGAGGAGACAGTGATGAGTGTGACCAGGAGACAGCGATGAGTGTGAGCAGGAGAGAGACAGCGATGAGTGTGACCAGGAGACAGTGATGAGTGTGACCAGGAGACAGCGATGAGTGTGAGCAGGAGAGAGACAGCGATGAGTGTGACCAGGAGACAGTGATGAGTGTGAGCAGGAGACAGTGATGAGTGTGACCAGGAGACAGTGATGAGTGTGAGCAGGAGACAGTGATGAGTGTGACCAGGAGAGAGACAGCGATGAGTGTGAGCAGGAGACAGCGATGAGTGTGAGCAGGAGAGAGACAGTGATGAGTGTGAGCAGGAGACAGTGATGAGTGTGACCAGGAGAGAGACAGCGATGAGTGTGAGCAGGAGACAGTGATGAGTGTGACCAGGAGACAGTGATGAGTGTGATCAGGAGACAGTGATGAGTGTGAGCAGGAGACAGCGATGAGTGTGAGCAGGAGACAGTCAGTGATGAGTGTGACCAGGAGACAGTGATGAGTGTGATCAGGAGACAGTGATGAGTGCGAGCAGGAGACAGCGATGAGTGTGAGCAGGAGACAGCGATGAGTGTGAGCAGGAGACAGTGATGAGTGTGAGCAGGAGACAGTGATGAGTGTGAGCAGGAGAGAGACATCGACGAGTGTGACCACAAGAGAGAGAAGCACAGGAGAGCTGGTGTGCAATGCGCTGTCCGTGAACAGAACTGTTGGGTGGATGGTTGCATTGGGGGAGGAGGCTGCTTTCTTAATAGAAATAGAACGAAGCTGGAAAATGTGAGGACCTGGGTCACCAAGAGCCTATAGAGAAACGGGGAAAATAAGGAGGGAAACGACTAAATTTTCCACCATCTTGACATGATCTGAAGACAAAAATCAGGCAATGTGAGGCGCGTGAAGGTCTAGTGTGACAGGGCACCTGCCCGTGTGCTGGGGAATCCTGCTGACGAGTCTTCTCCCACCAGCTGGGACAAGTCCCGTGACCAATAAATGACTTTCTCACACCGTGGGCGTCGCCTCCAGGACAGAGCGGAGCCGCGGGGATTGGGCTCACCTCTCTGCCGCGTGGATGGCCTGGCAGTCCCTGGCGTCTCCGACAGCCTGGGGCCCGGGGTAGAGCCAGCGCGAGATTTCTCGTTCACTGTTGGAGGCACACGGCCTAGGCCCCCGTTCATCCAGTGGCCATTCTGGGGCCGCACGGATTCATTCAGAAGTCAACAGTGAGACGTGCGTCTCCAAGGATGAGCGACTTGTCACTGAAAACTTGTTATCCAGCCCGGCCGGCGGGGCTCAGGGGCTGAGCGTCAGCCTGTGAACCAGGAGGCCAGGGTTCGATTCCCGATCAGGGCACAGGCCCGGGTTGCGGGCTCGATCCCCAGTGGGGGGTGTGCAGGAGGCAGCCAATCAGTGACTCTTGCTCATCATTGATGTTTCTATCTCTCTGAGATCAATAAAAACATATTTAAAACAAAAACAAAACTTGATATCCCAAACATCTCTAATTACTCACAGCGTGGCCGCTCAGCCTGGTGCTGTGGGCGCTGCCCAGGTATTTTGGGATGTTTAGCAGCATCTCTGGACCCCACCCACCAGGGGCCAGTCCCACCTGCACCCCCATTGTAACAACCAGAAAATGTTTCCAGAACGTTGTCAGCTGATTCTCTAGGAGACAAAACCTCTCCCCGCCGAGAACCAATGATTTACCGCATCCTATATAATAAAAGGCTAATATGCAAACTGATGGAACGGCAGAACACCGATCCCTATGATGCGCACTGACCACCAGGGGGCAGACGCTCAATGCAGGAGCTGCCCCTGGTGGTCAGTGTGCTCCCACAGGGGGAGCACTGCTCAGACAGAAGCCGGGCTCATAGCTGGTGAGCGCAGTGGCGGTGGAGGGACCCTCTCCTGCCTCCACGGCAGTGCTAAGGATGTCTGACTGCTGGCTTAGGCCTGCTCCCTGCCTAAGCTGTCAGTTGGACATCCCCCGAGGGCTCCTGGACTGTGAGAGGGCGCAGGTCAGGCTGAGGGACCCTTCGAGTGCACAAATTTTGTGCACTGGGCCTCTAGTTAAACCATAAAGGGAATATTACTATATATTTTGTCAACATGTAATCTTCTGAGCCAACGGAATCCCAGGGAGATGTGAGCACACCTATCTTGCCTGAAGTACCGATAACGTCAGACCTATGGGAGGAGAGCTTTGGCCACTATTTAAAAGTAGTTTAATATTTGGCCGAAATGTGGGAACCAGTCTGGGTTTGGGAAGGGCACGCTGTGGTAGGCGTGGAGGAAGGACTCATTTCCTGTTGGGGGTGTAAACACCCCTCGTCAGGGTGACTGTCTGCTTCGCGGAGCTCAGACCTTGCCCACCTGGGCGAGTTGTCTCACCTTCTCTGTCATTACTCCAGGGGAAGAGCCCCCGGCAGTCATCAAACCCTGCCGTGCACAGCGCAGAGACGAGCGTGAAGAAACCTTCTCTTACACCTTGGGGGGGGGGGGGGGATGGGGGTAAGAACTGACTAGGGAACAAGCCCCCGGCTCTGCTGGAAGATGGGAGAGATGGGAAGCGAGTGGGAGACAGAAAGCAGTTGTTTTGCACGATTTCTCCAGGGACAGCAGCTGCCGACGTAGCGGGAAGAGGAAGTCGCTGTTTTAAATTCGGCTCCGAAGGTGTTTAGGAAACATAATCCTGAGAGGCTCAGGCCCGTGAGGAACTGTGTGGAGCAGAATGGAGGTACAGGGTTGTCTCAGGACACAGCCTCCCCAGTCATCGGCGACAGCACGCACCTCAGGCCTCCAGATCTGCCTGTAAGTCATGCTTCCTTCCAGAGTCATTTCCAGGATTCTCTCATCTCTAATGTTTTTGCAAAAGTAAATTTTACAAACATTTGAAAGGATCTGTCTTTATTCCCGAGGATGTCATGGTCCGGTTTCATTCCGTGTTTCTATTGGCTACAACAGCTCCTCGCTAACTTCTCTCTGCCTTGCCTACCGGACTATCCCAGGGTTCAAGTCTACGGGCAGGAAAAACATTCCTGTTGAAACATTTTCGATTTATCGGCTGAGCCGCTGCTTTGGTTGTAACGGAATCCCAGGGAGATGTGAGCACACCTATCTTGCCTGAAATACCGATAACGTTAGATGGACATAAAGTTGTTTTCTTACCGTCTTTTAAAAAAATTTTAGTTCTGTACATGAAGTTTAATAAGAAGTAAAATAATCATGTGGACTTTATAAACTTAAACAATACTGCGAGATAATTTGCTCAAAGAACAAAAAGACAAGCCACACCCTGGGAGAAAATCTTTGCAAAATACGGATCTGATACAAGATTTCTGCTCAAAAGACACACAGGATATAAAACAACAACCCCAATAAACAGGCAAAGATCCGGACACCTGGCCAAGGTGCGTGCGGACCCAAGGGTTCTAGGGAACCACCTCTGGGCGACTGACCAGCACCCCTAACTGAGCAGGTCATGGTGGATACTCCCCCCACCCGCTCCCTCCTGCCCAGCACATGACTTCTTTTTTTACTTTAATTCCACTCCTTTATTGTTTAAAGTATTACATACGTCTCCTTTTTCTCCCACTGACCTCTCTCCGGCCGCTCCCGCCCCCAGCACGTGCCCTCACCCCCTAGTGTCTGTGTCCATTAGTTATGCTCATGTGCACGCACACAAGTCCTTTGGTTGATCTCTTACCCCCCCGCACCCCGCCCCTGCCTTCCTCCCCTCTGAGGTTTGACGGTCTGTTTGATGCTTCTATTTCCGTTCATCAAACTGTGGTCCATCTACACAGTGGAATCCTACGCTGCGGTGAAAAAGAAAGAACTACCCTTTGCAACAGCATGGAGGGACCCGGGGAGCGTGACGCTGAGCGAATAAGCCGGTCGGAGAAGGGTACGTGGCACAGGCTCTCGCTCACCTGTGGGATCTCATGAACGGCCCGTAACTCCGTTAGCAAATGGCTTATCTTTGCCGTCAGCACCCTCTGCACCTTGTGTCTGAGCCTCTGCATGAGCAGACCTCTTGTCTTTTAAAAGGCCCTTCACAGACATCGAAGGCGTTCGTTTACAGAGTGGCTTTGACGAGGCATCCATCCCCGGAGCCCACAGGCCCCCTGAGCCCACCCAGCCTGCGGCGGCGGCTTGGGGGTTCGGACTCACCTGGCAACCACGAAGAGCACGCAGCTGACGCCCAGGCAGGAGAGGAGCACCCACACCCAGACGTCGGGCGCCAGCGGGCGGAGGAAGGAGAAGACGCCGGGGCTGGCGCCGCGGGGCTTGCGGTAGAGGATGCCGATGCCCAGGGTCATGAAGGGCTTGGAGAAGTCGATGACCGTCTCGCGCACGTAGGTGATGGTGAGCGGGGCCACGGCCAGGTCCGCCCTCTGCAACGGGGAGTCCCGGTCACCGTCGTGGGCCCGCCTCCGGGCAGGTGCCCGCCCTCCCCGGGGCCACCGACCCCTATTCCGTGACCACCGGCTCTGCGATACCACGGGAGGGCTCATGCCAGCAGTTCTCAACCTGTGGGTCGCGACCCATTTGGGGGTCGAACGACCCTTTCACAGGAGTAGCCTAAGACCATCGGAAGACACATATATAATTCCATATTGTTTTTGTGATGAATCACTATGCTTTAATTATGTTCAATTTGTAACAATGAAATTGGGGGGTCACCACCACATGAGGAACTGTATTAAAGGGTCGCGGCATTAGGAAGGTTGAGAACCACTGGTTCACGCGGTTGTGGTTACGAAAGAATATTCTTTTAGGGAACAGAAACCAGAAGGTAGGACATACCCACAGACAGACAGGCAGACAGACCCAGACACACGTACGTTCTGGAACTGAACGAACAGAAAAGCTGCAGAATGATGTCTTTAAAAAGAGCACGTGTCTGGCCGGTGCGGTTCAGTGACTGAACGTCAGCCTATGAACCAGGAGGTCACAGGCCCGGGTTGCGAGCTCGACCCCCAGGAGGGAGCGTGCAGGAGGCAGCCGATGGATGAGTCTCTCTCATCATGGATGTTTCTCTCTCCCTGTCTCCCTCTCCCTTCCTCTCTGAAATCAATAAAAATATATTTAAGAAAAAAAAATACAGAGAGCATGAGAGAAAGGCACAGAATGAGCAGCTTGGGCCTGAGATCTGTTGACAAGAGGAGGCATGACTCTGAGCTGCGAACGTCAGAACTCTGAACTGAATGTAAGAGTCACCAGGTTTGCTCTCCAGGCGAAGGACGGCCCAGACACTCCGCCTTCCATCCTCATCCTCGCCTGCCTCCAACGAAGCAAACACTATTCCCAGGTTTTCTCCTACTTTTACTTTTAAAACCATCCTATCTAATAATAGACAAACATGGTAATTGATCGTACCTTCGCTACGCCTTAAGCCATGGCCACCAGCCAATCAGAGAGACTATATGCAAATTAACCCAACCAAGATGGCAGCCGGCAGCCACGGAGCTGCAGCAAGCAGGAGGCTTGGTTGCCCCAATGATGGAGGAACCCAAGCTTCCCGCCTGCCGCGGCGGCTCTGAGCTCCACTCAAAGTAACAAAGTTTCAATTATAGAAGGTAAATAAACCCCAGATACCTGCTTTCAGCAGGCAGTGGCCATGGAGCTGGAGCGAGCAGGAGGCTTCCCTCCCGCCCGCCCTGGCTGGCTCCGAGCTCCTCTCAAGGCTACAAAGTTTCAATTATAGAAGGTAAATAAATCCCAGATTAAAAAGAAAGAAAAGAAAAAAAGGAGAGGCTGGGAGCTTCTGTCGCTGGCAGGCTTAGACAGCCTGAAAACGGCCCTCAGCCCCTCACCCAGGCTGTCCAGGCACCCCAGTGGGGACCCCCCCACCCTAAAGGGGGTGTGGCCAGCCTGAAAAAAGCCATCAGCCCCTCACCCAGGCCGGCCAAACCTCCATGGGGTGAGGGTCCCCACTGGGGGGGCTTGACCAGCCTGCAAACAGCCATCAACCCCTCACCCAGGCTGGCCAGGCACCCCAGCAGGACCCCCACCCTGATCAAGGACACCCTTCAGGGCAAACCAGCCGGCCCCCACCCGTGCACCAGGCCTCTATCCTATATAGTAAAAGGGTAATATGAAAACTGACCCTAACAGCAGAAAGACTGGGAATGGCTGGTCACTATGACACACACTGACCACCAGGGGGCAGACGCTCAATGCAGAAGCTGCCCTCTGGTGGTCAGTGCGCTTCCACATGGGGGAGCTCTGCTCAGCCACAAGCCAGGCTGATGGCTGCCAGCACAGCGGTGGTGGTGGGAGCCTCTCCTGCCTCCTCAGCAGCACTAAGGATGTCCAACTGCAGCTTAGGCCTGCTCCCCGCTGGCAAGTGGACATCCCCCGAGGGCTCCCGGGTTGCCAGAGGGATGTCTGATTGCCAGCTTAGGCCTAATCCCCGGGGAGCAGGCCTAAGCCAGCAGGTGGTCATCCGCCGAGGGGTCCCAGACTGCGAGAGGGCACAGACCGTGCTGAGGGACCCCCCCCCCCCCCGCCCAAGTGCACAAATTTTTGTGCACCGGGCCTCTAGTTTCTATGATAAAAGAATGACCTGTTTCTTCTGACCCCGACACGGCCATCTCCCTCCTTTCACTTCTCACTGCGCTTCCCGGCGTCGGCACCGAGGGGCAGGGGGGCTTACGTGGTCTATCAGCTCCCGGACCATCCCGTTCCACTCGCCCTGGTCGTCCTGGGCCCCGTATCTGCCGTCGGGGACGAGTCTGACATCGTAAATGAAGCCCAGCATGGCGGACAGCTCCTTCAGAAGGTCCAGGCAGTACCCTTCGAACCTGTCGTTTCCGAACAGGGGCTTGTCCGACTTCCTGTACATCACGTAGGGCTCCTCCTGCGGACAGACCGGGCGGGGCGGGGTCACAGGAGGCAGAGCCCCGCCAGCGCCATCCCTGCCAGCGGCCAGAGTCTCAGTGACTCGGAGACAGGGCGGCCGCACCCACCACCCACCTCCCGCCCCCCTGAGCCTGCTCCCCGTATTCTCACCTATTATGTCTTTCCCTTGGCTCTTTATTTATTTTATTGTTATAGATACCTTTATTATTTCAGAGAGGAAGGGAGGGGGAGGGAGAGAGAGACATCGATGATGAGAGGGAATCACGGATCGGCTGCCTCCTGCACGCCCCCCACAGGGGATGGAGCCCGTAACCCAGGAATGTGCCCTGACCCGGAATCCAATCCTGACCTCCTGGCTCACAGGCCGATGCTCAGCCCCTGAGCCCCACCGGGCCCCCTCCTCTCTCTTTACCTGACATTTGAGTCAAAGGTGTGAGGGGACCTGAGTGGTCACGTCCCCTAGGGTCGGGCAGGGGCCGTGGGGCAGACTGGACCCACACCCGCCCTCCTGGGCGCCACCCGCCCACCCTCCTGGCTTTCATCTAAGAGCCGCCCTGCCCACGGGTGAGTGTGAATCGGCTGAGAAATCTCTGCTTCAAACGTCCTGGCTGTTCTGACTCCTCTGGGCTCAGTTCCACCTCAGTGTCTCCCCTCCTCTGGGTATTTGCTTGGCTTCCTTCAGGGCGTCTTACTCTGAGCCTTTCTGTCTTTTTAAATCATCAGCTTCGTTTTCTTCATCGACTCACCTGAAATCTCACACCTGCCAATCCCATGCTTCAATGACAAAGCTCGTCTCCTACGAATAACGGGCCTTTCTTGGTGATTGAAACCTGAAGTCTCACTTGGCTGATCCAAGTGTCGCTTTATTTTGTAAACGTCTGTTAGCTCCTCTGCTACCGGCACGTCCTGTTACTTCCCAGCTGCGTGGGCCCCGCCGAGGTTCACCCTCGAACCCCAACAGGCACAGAGCTGTGTCCAGAGGCAGCGGAGGGAAAAGCCGCAGCCACAGCGAGACGAACAAGCCTCACGAGTCTGCGGCTTCAGAAATAAACAGCCCGACATGAGGGACTGGGTCCAACGAGCAGGAGGTGACGATTCTAGACGTGGCGGCTCCTGCCCCGGATCCCGGGGGTCAGGGCTGGGATTGGGGGGGAGGTGCGGGGTGGGGGGCTGGGAAGCGGGGGGCACCTGGCAGGTACAACGGCTGGACAGGTGTGCGGTTGGCGCTCCAACAGGAAGCGGGAGGTGCCCTCACCTGGGCTTTGAGGAGTGAAAATAAAGGGCCACTTGCCCAGGAGTGGGGGGGGCGGGGGGGGGGGGCCCAGGATGCAGGGGAGAGAGGGTGCCGCCCCTGGGACCCGCCTTACCAGGAGGTGGTGCCACTCAGGCTGAGGGGGCGGGGCAAGCCTGGGTCTGGGGTCCCGGTGGGCGGGGCCTGGAGGCTGGATCATGGAGGGGCGGGGCCTGGGGTCCCGGTGGGCGGGGCCTGGAGGCTGGATCATGGAGGGGCGGGGCCTGGGGTCCCGGTGGGCGGGGCCTGGAGGCTGGATCACGGAGGGGCGGGGCCTGGGGTCCCTGTGGGCGGGGCCTGGAGGCTGGATCATGGAGGGGCGGGGCCTGGGGTCCCGGTGGGCGGGGCCTGGAGGCTGGATCACGGAGGGGCGGGGCCGGGGGAGGACAGATTTCTGACAAAACCAGAGGCAGGGAAGCTGCTCTTCCGTGGCTCCCCTCCCCTGGCATCTGGTCACAGCCTCGCTGGTTGAAGCCAATTGGCAGCCAGAGAGCCCGGCCCACTGGGGGGCGGGGTGGGGGGGGGCAGCTGGTAGTTCCTCCCACACAGGGACCCACTGTGCCCTCAGTGTCGCCGTCAAACTGGACATCTGGGCCGGCCGGGTGGCTCAGTGGTTGAGCTCTGACCTGTGAACCAGGAGGTCCGGTTCGATCCCGTCAGGGCACAGGCCCGGGGCGCGGGCTCCATCCCCGGTGGGGGGCAGGCAGGAGGCGGGATCCGTGACTCTCATCACCGATGCTTCTCTCTCCTCTCCCCTCCCTTCCTCTCTGACATCAATAAAATACATTAACAAACAGACAAACCCTGGATCTGCAGACAGAGCTGCTGGCATGGCGGGGACACAGGGAGCCCCTGGAGGTGGGGGTGGGGGTCTGGGTGGGAGGGGACACAGGGAGCCCCTGGAGGTTGGGGGTCTGGGTGGGAGGGGACACAGGGAGCCCCTGGAGGAGGGGGTCTGGGTTAGGCCCGGACTGACACAGGGAGCCCCTGGAGGAGGGGGTCTGGGAAGGCCCGGACGGACACAGGGAGCCCCTGGAGGTGGGGGGTCTGGGTTAGGCCCGGACGGACACAGGGAGCCCCTGGAGGTTGGGGGTCTGGGTTAGGCCCGGACGGACACAGGGAGCCCCTGGAGGAGGGGGTCTGGGTTAGGCCCGGACTGACACAGGGAGCCCCTGAAGGTAGGGGTGGGGGTCTGGGTGGGAGGGGACACAGGGAGCCCCTGGAGGAGGGGGTCTGGGGAGGCCCGGACGGACACAGGGAGCCCCTGGAGGTGGGGGGTCTGGGTTAGGCCCGGATGGACACAGGGAGCCCCTGGAGGAGGGGGTCTGGGAAGGCCCGGACGGACACAGGGAGCCCCTGGAGGTGGGGGGTCTGGGAAGGCCCGGACGGACACAGGGAGCCCCTGGAGGTGGGGGGTCTGGGAAGGCCCGGACGGACACAGGGAGCCCCTGGAGGTGGGGGGTCTGGGAAGGCCCGGACGGACACAGGGAGCCCCTGGAGGTGGGGGGTCTGGGGAGGCCCAGAAGGACACAGGGAGCCCCTGGAGGTGGGGGGTCTGGGAAGGCCCGGACGGACACAGGGAGCCCCTCACCAGGATGGTGGTGACGATGAGCGTGCGGTTGGCCAGCGCGGCGCCGAGGCGGGGGGGCCGGCTCTCTGCTCGTGTCCCGCAGGTGGAGGCCGCGGTGGGGGTTCCAGGCGCCGATCTGCACGGACACACGGGAGGCTGAGCCCGGGCGGCCCTCGGCGGAGGAGGGGCCCCGCGACCCGGCCCCGAGCTCCGTCCGCAGCAGCATGGGCGCCTCGGGAGCTGCTGACATGGGAAAGAGAGACCAGGGACAGACGGACAGACGGACAGACGGACAGACAGACAGATGGACAGATGGACGGACGGACAGACAAGCAGCGACTGGACAGGGAACCTGAGCCTCTGAGGGGGAGGCTGGGAGGCCTTTTCGTTTTTATTTATTAAATTCATTGTTACTATTATTATGAATATGTTTTTATTGGTTTCAGAGAGGGAGGGAGAGAGAGAAACATCCATGAGGAGAGAGGCCCATGGATCCATCGGGGCCTCCTGCGCCCCCCACTGGGGATGAGCCCGCACCCGGGCGCCCTGACCTCCTGCTTCACACGTCGGTGCTCAGCCCCGAGCCCCGGGCCGGGCTGAACTTATTACTTTTAAGTGAAGAATTCTCTTCTTCCATGAGCATCAGCGTTTCTTCCAATAGGTGCTCAGCCCACCTGCCAGGCCCTGGTCTAGGCACTGGAGGCCACAGGCGTGAACAGAGAAAGAGAGGAAGAGAGAGGGGGAGAGGGAGAGAGGGGGGAGGGGGAGGGGGAGAAAGGGGGCCCCCCTTCCAGCTTGATCACCCCTAACCACCTCTGCCTGCTGACTTGATCACCCCTAACTGCCCCCCCCTGCCGGCCTGGTCGCCCTCCTCAGCCTGTTCGGTCGTCCGTTCGGCTGTTTCGGACGTGACGGCCCTGGCTCTTTCTATATAGATAACTAAATAGTTACATTTAAATTGCTCTAAGTAGTAACTAAACGGAACTTTAAGCTTTGAGAGATTGAGAATTACAACGGACCCAACCCTAAAACCAGATTCCACCATTAAAATACATGTAGGGCGTCTTCCCCCCCAAAATGAAGGAGGCAGAGCTGGTTCGCTCCGCGGAGCTCCTGTCTCCTTCACGGTGTCCCTCCAGCACCAGCCTCACTGGGCGGGGGGGGGGGGGGGGGGGGGGGGGGGGGGGGTGAGCCAACACTGAATTCTGGGTCACGGTGGTCACCCCTCCAAAGCTAAACGGGGAAGCCCCTGACTTCAGTCTAAACTCACTTTTTAATCCCGTGAGGAACGGGCCAGGGACACCCCGTCGGGTGATGCGAAGCCCGACATGAGCCGCGGCTCTACAAGCTCATGCGTTGCTGCTGACCCTGTGCCCTGAGAATGGCGTCAGCCTCCGTCCATGAGGCAGGAGGCCTGGGAGACGCCGGACGCCGCCCCCCGGACTGGGCTCGCGTGGACATGCGTCGGCCCTGCCTTCCGTTTCCTCCTGCGGCTCCGCCGTCGGGTTACCTTCTCGGTGCCTCCCTCCCCGAGACGGAGGATGTCCAGGTCGAAGTCCTTCCTCAGGCCGTCCGTCTTGTTGAAGGCGATGCGCCCGGTCAGGCCGTCCCACTGGGCCTGCGGGGAGGAGGGCGCGGTCATCACACTGCCCAGTCCCGACACCGTCACCCTGAAGTGCTCGCCACCCGCCAGGTCCTGCTCCAACTCGGTCACAGCCCGTGGCCGAGTCAGCGAGCCGAGCCGGTAGCTCGCACTCCGGTGACACAGCTCCTGGATCTGTCCTCTCACAGGCCAACCCCAGCCTGTAACGGGCCAACCCCACCGGCCGCCCCAGTGACCGCCCGGCAGTGCCCACAGCGAGCCCCACGTCTCTGAGGCCACAGGACCCACTTCCCACGGTCCGACTCCCGGGGAGCCCCCCTTATGTTTCTCTGTGAAACAGTGCAGCTCAGTGAGGCGAGCTCAGTGGTTAGGGTGCTTTTTGGGGTGACCTAGGCCTTCCAGCGTCACGTGGACATTCTGTCAGCTTCCCGGGCGGGCTGCGCTAGCAAAAGCGCTCGGTGGCTTAAGACATCCAGATCTGTTCTGTTTTGGAGCCAGAAGAACCTCCAAATCGGTATCACCGGGCGAATCCAGTGCCGGGGAGTGTCCCTGCGGGACTCAGGGAGCCGGCTCTCCCGCCTCCTCCTGCTCTGGCTGCCCTGGGCGGGGGGGGGGGGGGCGCTGCGTCCCTCCCGCATCTGCCTCTGGGCTCACATCCCCCCCCTGTGCCAGGGCCACCTCCCCCGGGGCTGCAGGGAGGGCGACAGTCCGGGAAAGTCTCCCACCTCCCAGCTCTTCGCTGACTCATCCACGCAGTCCTTCCTGCCCCTGAGGAGACATGTACAGGTTTGGGGGGTTTGGGGGTGTCTTTTGGGGGCTGCTGTTCAGTCTACCCCACGTACTAGCCTGTTTAAGAGCCCGCCTCCCGGCAGCCCGCCCGTCCCACGCACTCGGCGGCTCCGGTGGCTTCGTTCCACAGAACGCGGTGGACCCGCAGGCGCTGGGGCTTCGTCCTTACGTGATGTTGGGGGGCCCTGTCCAAGTGGGGTTCACTCACAGCGAGGGTGAGGGGAACTGGGCCCCCTGTGTACCCTGAGCTGTTTCTCTCCCTCCTGACTGACCGGAAGGCCTCGGAGCCTGTGAGACGGAGCGGAGAGCCAGGCGGTCTCACCGTGTCCCCGGCCGGGAGGGGGGTGCGGGGAGCAGGCGGTGGCCACGGGGCTGCGGTGTGAGGTCAGGCCGGCGCCCAACCTGCAGCTGGTCCCTCAGCTCCCACGTCCGCCCAGCAGGACCCCCGAGACGCACACGGCACCGGCACCGGCACACCGAGAGCGCTGACGTCGGCAGCACTGACTGCGCTCCTCCACCTCCCGTCCCGTCAGCTCCACGCAGCCTGTCCGAGCCTGGACTGCGGCTCCGTCCCCAGCACAACCTGGGGCTCTGTGGTTCCCCAGCAGAAGCACCTCCCGGGCCCGCGCCCGCCGCTCAGTCCGCACCCGCTCACGCTTGAGGTCGGGGCGCTGTTACAGCGGCAACAGGACGGGGCGCCTCCCGTTCTCGGGGCGATGGCTGACCTGCTGCCTCGGCTCACGGCTTCGCCTGGGAGCGGGCACTGGGCTCAGGGTGTCGCCTGGGAGTGGGCACTGGGCTCACGGTGTCTCCTGGGAGCGGGCACTGGGCTTAGGCATCTCCTGGGAGCGGGCACTGGGCTCATGGCATCTCCTGGGAGCGGGCACTGGGCTCAGGGTGTCGCCTGGGAGCGGGCACTGAGCTCACGGCATCTCCTGGGAGCGGGCACTGGGCTTAGGCATCTCCTGGGAGCGGGCACTGGGCTCATGGCATCTCCTGGGAGCGGGCACTGAGCTCACGGCATCTCCTGGGAGCGGGCACTGGGCTCAGGGCATCTCCTGGGAGCGGGCACTGGGCTCAGGGAATCTCCTGGGAGCGGGCACTGGGCTCACGGCATCTCCTGGGAGCGGGCACTGGGCTCAGGGCATCTCCTGGGAGCGGGCACTGGGCTCAGGGCATCTCCTGGGAGCGGGCACTGGGCTCAGGGCATCTCCTGGGAGCGGGCACTGGGCTCAGGGCATCTCCTGGGAGCGGGCACTGGGCTCAGGGCATCTCCTGGGAGCGGGCACTGGGCTCAGGGCATCTCCTGGGAGCGGGCACTGGGCTCAGGGCATCTCCTGGGAGCGGGCACTGGGCTCAGGGCATCTCCTGGGAGCGGGCACTGGGCTCAGGGCATCTCCTGGGAGCGGGCACTGGGCTCACGGCATCTCTTGGGAGCGGGCACTGGGCTCACGGCATCTCTTGGGAGCGGGCACTGTCTGACACAGCCTGTGGGAGTCTCGGTGCCTTAGGGGTCGGACCAAGTCTGTTTCGGGCGCCTCCTTCACGCTCCTCCTCACGCCCGGATCTGTTAGAAGGAGGGGTTCCCTTCACTACGTTCTGCAGGGTTTTCTGGAAGCTTTGCCTGAAGGCGCGTGTTCTTGCTGGGGCCGCGCTGAGAGCCACTGGGCGTGTTGTCCAGAGCTGACGGCCGGGAAAGTGCAGACTCGAAGGTTTACTCTCATGGCCCCGCTCAGGGCAGGGCCCCCGGCCAGGCAGGAGCTACTTCCGTGTCCACGGCGTCGCTGCGGGTCTGTGTGTCGTTTCATCCCTTCACTTAGGGCTCCAGTCAACGTGTCACCCCTCCTCTCTCTCCCCCCCCCCCCCCACCCCCCGCTCATCCCCGGGGCAAAAGGTCCTTCATTTCATTTCATTTCCCAGCTCCCCTCCTGCCTGAAACAGCTGCAGAGACTCCGTCTGCTTCTCACTGAACTCAGATCCGCTGTGACCTCCAAAGCCAGGTCCCCCCCAGTTACCGCATCTCCCTGCTCCCTGTCCCTGGAAGAGCCTTTCTGTCTGTTCTTTTTCTTTTGCAAACTCAGTGCTGATAAGCACTGATCAGTCACCAATGCAGATCGATCAGGTGAACAGCCAATGACGGGTCCCGGACGTGCTGCACAAGGAGCCCATCCCCCGGGACGAGGCGGGAACATCGCGTTCAGACGACGCTGCGCCCTGTTGGTTCTGGTCGCACTGGGCCGGCCGTGCAGCAGGAGGTGCCCAGGGGCAGTGACGGGGACGTGGCTGAGAGGATGCTGAGAGTCTTGTCCCTGTTCGGGAAACGCTTTCACTTCAACTCCGCCTCAGACCTCTCTCTCTCTCTCTCTCACCCTCACCCTCTCTCTTTCTCTCTCTCTCTCTCTCTCTCTATATATATATATATATTGATTTCAGGGAGGAAGGGAGAGGGAGAGAGAGATAGAAACATCAGTGATGAGAGAGAATCATGGACCGCCTGCCTCCTGCACGCCCCCCACTGGAGACCGAGCCCACAACCCGGGCCTGTGCCCTGGCTGGACATGGAACCGTGACCTCCTGGTTCGTAGGTTGATGCTCAGCCCCTGAGCCACGCCGGCCGCTGGGCACGGCTTCTTTTCTCCCATCACATACGTCTGACGGCCAAGAGACGGAAAATGGGCGGCTCCGTCCCGTTTCCCGACTCGGCGTTCCCAGCGGCCGGCGCCGGAAGGACAGGCTCTGCTGTTGGGAGGAGCGTGTGCTCTGAAGCAGACACGGCCTCTTAGGAACAATAGTATCTTCATGGATCTGCTGGAAACTGTGCTCTTTTTCTGTTAAAATGTGATAAATAGGAGGCTCATGGCAACCCCCACATTCACTCCGTTAGGGTTAGAACAGGCGCGTGGGAAACCAGTGCTCAGTGACGATTCCACGTTTACGGAAACTCCACAACCTGAAGGTAAAGGATGAGACGAGCTGCGTGGCCGTGCGTGGCCGTGGCGGCCGCTGTCTGGCAGGTGGTTCCCAGGGAAACATCTCAGCCCAGAGCCCGGGGAGGCCCTGCCGTAGGAAAGGGTCTCGGAGCCTCTCAGCGCCTCTGTGTGCCCCGAAGAAACAGGCCCCCCCCCCCCTATGGTTCTGGTGCCACACCGACCTCCAAGGCCCCCCGGTGCCTCTGGGAATCGACCCCGGCCCGGCCCCACCCAAGGTGCCTTCGTTCCGGTTCTTTCTGGTTCTGTGTTTGTACGTTTGGGGCTCCCCGTGTCCCCTCCACG
Source organism: Myotis yumanensis (assembly GCF_028538775.1). NCBI lineage: Eukaryota > Metazoa > Chordata > Mammalia > Chiroptera > Vespertilionidae > Myotis > Myotis yumanensis. The sequence continues at coordinate 216,938,354 of NW_027223753.1, read as the reverse complement.
GGGCACTGTGTGCGTTCCAGCCCCGCCCGAGCCTCCAGCCGTGTGCTTCCTCCGAGCGAGGCCTCCTCAGCGTCCCGGGCAGAGCCGTGGCCTCCACGTGCCTTCTCTGCTCCCCACCCTCTTCCCCAGCTGCTCTACCTGCATGGATGTGCTGAGCGCACGACAAGGAACAGGGATTTCTGGGTAAAATCGTCCATAAAAACATAGAGTCCCTGCTGCCGCCGAGTCTGGAAGATGCAAAAGCGATCTCACCGAGGGTGAGATTATTCTGAGGAAAGACGAGCCCGTCTCGGTTAACCTCCGGGGTGGAGACTGTGTGGCTCCACCTGGGTGACGGCCCTGTTTGCCGCCCTCGGTCCCTGGGGCAGGGCCCCCTGCAGGTGGCAGCTCCCGTGGTCCCGGGGCACCCGTCCACCTCACCGGCCACCCATCTCCTTCCAGAGGAGAAGATGCTGAGTGAACATCTCTGAGCATCGCTGCCTGTCCCTCCCTCCGTCTGGTTTGGAAATTGGCCCGAATCCCCAGCAGGTGCTGCCTCAGCACCCACCTCACTGAGCACAGACACCGCACTCCCGAGGGTGAGCCAGACGCGCCCGGTGAGGCAGCGAGGAGGGACCTGGAGAGCGTCACGCTGAGCAAACGAGCCAGTCAGAGAAAGACAAGCGTCACAGGAGCTCACCACACGTGGAATCCAGGGAACAAGACCAGCTGACAAACAAAATAGAGCCAGAGACACTGAAACCCGCCATAGACGGACGAATCTCAGAGGGAAGGTGGGGGATTAACCAAAGACCTCGTATGAATATGTGCTGAACCCATGGACACAGACAATAGTGGGGTGAGGGCCGGGGGCGGGGGCGAGAGTGGGGAGGAGGGTCAGGGGGGAGAAGGGAGACACCTGTAATAATTTCAGCAATAAAGGTAAATTAAACACTCACACCTACATTATGCCGACAGCAGGAATGAAAAGCACTTGCATAATTTAGCTGGTCAGCTGGGCCACGGAGGAGTCAGCATGTTGCCCCTTATGTGTGAAACACGAACCCTGTCAGGCTGAACATGGATTCGGAACGACCGCCTAAAGCTCAGCTCACCTTCCCCAGAGAGAACCTCATTCACTGTCTTTATTTTCAAAGTGTGTCACTGGCAAACCCTGTGGCTAGAGTGTGAGCACGTGAGGGCAACTGGATCCGTGGCAGGACGTGTGGCCTGGTGCAAACCGCCGTTTCCGTTTCTAATAACGGCCAGACGCAAAGCAGACACGGAACTCATCGCACGGAGCAAACGTAATCCAGGCTCCAAATTAGGTCGACAGCGATCACATGTACCGTCTCCATTGTTCCTTCGAAACGAAACCCCTTGCAGGAGCTGACGGTGACCGTACAGATATTTAAACATTTGACCCTGACCACACTCACCTCCTCTACTGACTCAGAAACGTGTTTACTTTTCAACTCTCTGCTGCGAAGATTTTAATCCCAGACGCTCTCACTGCCTGAGAATGCTGCCACACGCCTGCCGGACGGTGGGTCAGAAAATTCACTTGCAAAGGGGTGGACTGTTTAGAAAGGATTTTAAAAAAGAGGCTTCCTTAAGGGCATTGCCCTTCCTCCTGTTCGTCCTGAGATGTAAACTTTCAAGTTCTATTTACCATGGAACCAACGAAAGAACGAGTAGAAAACTTACAACATTTATACCCAGAAGGTCAGCTCCAGCGCTGGTGCCGGCACCGCCTCAGGCCACGGTGCCCACGTGGTGGGAGGGAGGGAGGGGCCGTCAGATCAGCTCGTTTGCACCCCAAGATCAGCTCTTCCTCCTCAGCCCGAGGCCAAGGGAATTTCCTTTGGATTTTGAAGGCTTTCCAAGGCCAGAACCCCCTTCGGGCTGTGAACACGCATGGAAGGAATGGCCTCCGAGCACCTGCTGAGTCCTCGTGAGGAGGCACTCGCTGACTTAGCTCGTTCTCATTTTGCCGACACTTTATCAGGGAATGACCAACAGGGGGATCGGGAGATGAAGGCTCCTTGGGGGAAATGGTGAAGAGGAAAGAAAACGGAGCAAGAACTTTATGGATCTTAAAAGTCTGACCCCACTTGGCTCTGGGCCCTGAAGGAGTTAACGGGGCCGTTCACTGAGGTGATAAATTGTGTTTTGTTTTGTTTCGTTGTTGTTAATCCTCATCCAAGGATATTTTTCCACTGATGTTTAGAGAAAGTGGGAGGGAGGGGGAGAGACGGAGAGAGAGACGTCCATGTGAGAGAGACACATGGCTTGGTTGCCTCCTGCTCGCACCAGACGGGGCCGGGGATGGAGCCTGCAACCCAGGTATGTGCCCTTGACCAGAATTGGTCCTCGGGCCGATGCTCTAGCCACTGAGCCAAACCGACGAGGACTATTTTACTTGTGTTTAAATATATTTTTATTATTGATTTCAGAGAGGGAGGGAGGGAGAGAGAGAGAAACATCTATGAGAGAGAATCATGGACTGGCTGCCTCCTGCACACCCCACACTGGTGATCAAGCCCGCAACCTGGGCTTGTGCCCTGACTTGGAATTGAACTGTGACCTCCTGGCTCATAGGCCGACGCTCAACCACTGAGCCGCACTGGCCGGGGCTATTTTATTTGTTTGTAATTAACGGCGGCCCGTCCTGTGGCTGTTGTAAGTGGACGCCTGCACAGTGACCGTCTCGCACCCCCAGAGTGAGGCCCAGCGACACACCCCGAGGCTCACCCTCCATCCAAGCAAGGTGATCGCCGGCAGTCTCCAGTCTTAGGCCAGTTCCCAGGGAAGCTAATTCAAAACAAGGCTAAAGTCTTCATCATAACGGGGAGAAAATAAACATTAAGCAAAGGAGGAAGCGATAAACATGACCTTTAGGCCACATAACTCCCTCAGAGTCAGCTATTCCGGGAGCTGAAATGATGCATTTACCACACGCTCAGCTGTTCAATCTATAATTATTTTAACAATCATGTGTGTTGTTTATAACCATTATCTGGCAATAACAGCTTGCATGGATCACTGCATAATTTAAAGATATAATAGCTTTTCTTGCCAATATTTGATTTCCAACTCCACTTCTGCTGGCTGCGTTTCATTCTTTTGCATCTGCTGACTTTAACTGTTTCTATGCTGAGCTCACTGGGGAAGCGTGTTACTTCCTCGGGGTTTGTCTCAGACCATGCACCTGGCTGCTTTCTGTGCATAAACCCTTTTGCTTCTGTGCTGGTTCGTGGGGTGACCTGTTTGTCCAAATGTAACGAATTGGGTTCTGAATTTGCAAGTCAACTACGTGGGCGAGAACACCCACCTGAGACCCAGCGGGTGGGCGAGGGTGGAGGTGATGTGAGCGGTGAAGCCTGGAATCAGAGCACCCAGTCTGGAACGACTCAGTTACTTGGGCCGCATTGATCAGATTATGGCCTTCATAGCTGATCAATATGCTCCTTGTCCACGAAGATAAAACTTTGGATCCCACATGGGTTTAATTTATATCTTTCTCTAGTTAGCCTGGTTGGATGGGGGCCGCCCCGGGCACTGAGGGGAGGACCTGAGAAACCCACTCTTTGTTCTGAACACGAGAAGGCGCTGAGCTGAGGGGGGTGACGGGAGGTGGGAGGGGCCAGGTGTGGTGCTGGGCGAGGGATGCAGAACGAGAGACACCCGTGGGCGCTCGTCCAAGAGGGGGCTCTTCACCCGGCCGCGTGGCTCAGGGGTTGAGCCTCGACCTAGGAACCAGGAGGTCGCGGTTCAATTCCCGGTCAGGGCACAGGCCCGGGTGGCCACTCGATCCCCAGTGGGGGGCGTGCAGGAGGCGGCCGGTCCAGGATTCTCTCTCATCATTGATGTTTCTATCTCCCTCTCTCTCTCCCTGCCTCTCTCTCTAAATATCAATAAAAATATATTTAAACCAACAACAACAACAAAGAGGGGCCGCTTCCCTGATTCCCGGCCGGATCCAATGTTGTTGTTAACGGGAGGATCAGGAGTCCCGGCCAGGTCCCCGCTGTGGCCGCGGGCAGCGCGCTCCGCGGGTCAAGGACATGAGGTCGCGTCAGAGCCGACCTGTCTGCATTTTTTCACCCGAATCCCGTCTGTTCACGGCCGCCCAACGCTGACCCACGAAGCACAAGCCCAGTCGAATACGAAGCAGACAGAAGGGCCTCCGGGGATTTTACCTTTTACTCTCCGCTTTTTAAAAGTTGGAATTTAAATGTCCTGTTTACATATTCAAACGCATCATCTTCACGCCATCGAAACAGAGCCAGTAAATCACCTTCCACAGCAGAGCCCAGGCAGACGCTGCGTCTGTGCCGTCGTCTCAGGGCCTCTCATGCCGTGGCATTTGGAGACAATTTCTCGCTCCTGATGGGCAAGTTGTCTCGGTCCAGAGGAATTAGGAACTAGTTACATAGCTTTTAGGTCCCCGAGAGGCATCAAGAGTTTGCGAGATTCTAGGTCCTGGGGTTCAGTTCAACAAGTGCCTTTTTTTTTTGTTTTGTTTTGTTAATCCTCACCCAGGATATTTTTCCCATTGATTTCAGAGAGAGAGGAAGGGAAGGGAGTGAAGGGGAGGGGGGAGGAGAGAGAAACATCGATGTGAGAGACACAGAAAGGTCCTTTCGTTCAGCCTGGCACAAGCCCAGGCTCAGGGGACCCCTGGGTGATGGGCTGCATGGGGGCGGCCTCAGTCCCTTCAGGGATGGACAGCCACTCACCAGGCGCGGAGCAGCACTTTGGGGGCTTGTCAGCGCGGAGGGCCAGCGGCCACGTGGAGCGTAGGGAGAGGGGTAGCGGCCGCTGGGGCCATGTGGAGCGGGGGGAGGGGGGTAGTGGCCGCTGGGGCCACGTGGAGTGCGGGGAGGGGGGGTAGTGGCGGCTGGGGCCACGTGGAGTGCGGGAGGGTGAATGCTTCGATCAGGTGGCGCCCGGACATCTCAGTAACACACGGGACACCTCCTGGTGGTTCTGGACGCCCTTGACCAGCGACATCCCCAGGAGCCGGGCGCATGCGAAGGCCCACCCCCCATGGACCCTGGACCCGGCTGAGCTGCAGAAGGAATGGGCACTTGCCTCTCTGATCAGGTTCATGAATCTGGGTCCCAGGCGCCAGGGCTTGTGTCGGTGGCACTGCAGGGAGCTGACGGCCAGCTGGGCGGCCCGGTGGGCGGCGACGGCCACCACGTGCACAGCGTCATACATCAGCGCCACCGCGGCCTGCGGGAGACACACAGCGCGCGCTCAGTCCCCTGCACGACTCCCTTCACGCGCGGGACCCGAGCTTGCGGGGGGAAGGGGGTGCTGGCGAGGGAGCAGGGGTGGGAGGGTGAGTGTGCTGAGCAGCAGGAGGTGGGGAGGAGCACCCCACACCCAGGGTGGGGAGGCAGCACAGACATCACGTCCTCACAGCCTCGCACGCCAGGAACCGGGCAGCAGCGGTGGTGAGGGCTCTGAGGCCGGCCCACGGTGAGTCCCAGCGAGTAGTTGCCCGCTTTTGAGTGAGAACAAGGGGTCGGAGAAGGGCCGTGTGTGGAGGAATCACACCTGGGGTCGCCCTGTTGGACAGGGTTCCACCGGTCCCGGCGAGGCCCACCGTGGTCTCCACGAGGAGCCAAGCCCCGTGTCCCTGTAAACACGTGGATTCTACCTCCAAGTCTCAGATGCCTTTTTCCTTCTCTTATTGACGAGCTGGCAAACAGCAGGTGTCAGCGACTGGAATAGATCGCGTGCCAGAGGCTCTGTGGGGCGGCTGGCCTACCTGGAGGCAGCCCTGGGCGTGTCGTACAGATTCCAGACGAGCACGGAGGGTCCGAGGGGTAAAGGGTAGCGGGTGCTTCGGGAACAGAGCCAGGACTCAGAGCTGGGCTTTGCTTAGCCCAAAAGGCCTTGCCATCTCCACCGAATCTCCATGACCATCGTGTTTCATCACAGGATGAGCCAGGGACACTGAAGACGGCTTCTCTGGGAGCCAGGCCCCCAGCAGGTGCCCCAGGTGAGGCAGGGCTGCCAACAACGTCCTATTCGGATGCACCTGAGGGGCCGGAAGGCGGGGCCGCTGAGGTGTGGGGCGTCCACGACCCTGTGCGGCATCGGTCAGACGGGACTTGGCTCTCAACCAGAGGAAGACCCGGCGGAGAACGGCCCCCATCCCGTCCATCCAACGCCAACGCCAATGCCAACGCTGAGCCAGTCCAAGCCAGTCCGAGAGACACCCACACGTGGTGAAGGGATGACGGAGAAAGGATGATGGGTATGTTCTCTTCTAACCTCAATGCCTTTTTAAATAACGAGTTTGACTATTTTTGAACGTCATTGACTCAGTAACACTTTTCTTACTTCACTCAGTTTTAACCCTATTTTTTAACGTTCATGTTTTTTCCTTAATGAAGTCCCTGGGTCTTACGTCCAGCGCCAAGATGTTCGCACCGGGACTGGGCTTCTTACTTTCAGATTTGAATGTGGTGACACTTATGACAATATTCTTTGCAGGTATTTTTAGTTCCTGGGATTTTAATAAGTGATTCATAGTTTAACATGTTAAAGAGGAAAAGAGATCAGTAGACGGGGAGCAAAAACACATGGGTTTTCAACTTTTAAACATCGAATATATTCATACGGGCATCGGTGCATGTGTGTGCTGCACGCAAAGATGACGGTAAGGCTGCAGGGAAGTTCACCCTGAGGGACGGGGGACATGCATGTAATTCCAGGGACGGCAATTCCATGACAGTGATGGCATTCCTTCAATATTAATCGTGATCCGTCTACGGGAAATTCTCAAAATAATACGATTACTTTAGCATAATCTCTGTCTTCATGAAACAGGCCTATTTCTTACTTATACGCCCATTTATTTCTTTAAACGTTTATGAAACGACTTCAGGGCGACAGGAAGATTTCTCCGTTGACGTCATGAGTCTTAGCAGAAACTCACTCCTGCGTCTGCTCAGTTCAGCGATGCCTTTATCAGACGCGTGTTACTGACGGTCTGCTTTGGGCCAGCGCTCCCAACGCCATGTATTGAAGAGACTGTCTTCCCCGTTGTAGATTCCTGCCTCCGTTATCAGAGAGTAATTGTCCATATAAGTGAGGGTTCCCGTCTGGCTCTCTCTCTGTTCTGTTGCATTGATCAGTTTTTATGCCGGCACCACACTGGGTGGTTCATTTACTTTGAAATCAGGGAGCGTGACGCCTCCGACTTTGTTCTTTTTCAAGGCTGCTTTTGCTGTTCAGGGTCTTTTATAAAATTTGTCATTATTTCTTTCTAGTTCTGTGAAAAAATGCCACTGGTATTTTCATAGGGATTGCATTGAATCTGTAGATTGCTTTGAACATTTCAGATAAAATGTTCAGATTCATAACATTTTAATGCTATGCATTCTTTCAATCCATGACTATGGTATACCCTTCCATTTATTTGTCTTTTTTCAACTTCTTTCACCAATGTCCGATAGTTTTCAGAGTACAGGTCTCTCACCTTCTTGATTAATTTTATTCTAGGTATTTTATTCTTTCTGATGCACTTGTAAATGGAACTTCTTCATTTCTCTTTCTGGCAATTTGCTGTTAGTGTACAGCAATGCGACGTATTTCTGAACGTAATTTTTGTATCCCGCAATTTTACTGAATGTATTAGTTCTAGTAGCTTTTTGGTGGAGTCTTTGGGGTTTAATAGATATAACATCATGTTACCTGCAAATAAGGACAGTTTTGCTTTTTCCTTTCCAGCCTGGATGCTTGTACTTCTTCTCGTTGTCTGACGGCTGAGGTCAGGACGTCCAGTTCTATGTTGAATAATAACAGCAACAGTGGGCATCCTTGTCTTAGAGGAAAAGATTTCAGTTGTCACCACTGAGGAAAAGATTAGCTCTGGGTTTGTCACATGTGGCCTCATTGTGTTGAGGTGTGTTCCCTCTGTACCCACTTTGTTGAGAGTTTTTTTTTTCATAAAAGGATGTTGAATTTTGTCAAAAAATTTTTCTGCATCTATTGAGAGGATCACATGATTTTTATTCTTTCTCTCTTAGGTGAGACCGTAGTCACCAGCTCTAGGCAGAATGGGTCCCTCCACCCACTGAGCTGGGCACCGGCTCTGCCACCCACTGGGCTGGGCACCGGCTCTCCACCCACTGGGCTGGGCACCGGCTCTCCACCCACTGAGCTGGGCACCGGCTCTCCACCCCCTGGGCTGGGCACCGGCTCTCCACCCCCTGGGCTGGGCACCGGCTCTCCACCCACTGGGCTGGGCACCGGCTCTGCCATGCACCCCCCGCAGGACAGCGCCTGCCCAGGTCATGGCAGGGGTCCCCAAGGGCCTCACACCCGACCTGCTTCCGTGGGGCCTGCGTGGCTCAGCCTCTCGCCTGTGGTTCCCTCATCGATGGACACACTGTCTGTAGCTCAGCACAACGACCACGCACCCCTCCTGTGGGTCAGTCAGCCACGCCCGTGACGAGGACTCGGGTTTGCCGTAAACTGCTCCTGCCTTTGCTCTCAGTGGTGCCCCCGAGTGCAGGTGACAGTGATGGGAGCTCTCGCCTTGTGACGGGGGTGAGGGGTTGGGGGGGGGGGTGCACAGAGGGTCTTAAAACATATTCGAACTCATTGGAGTTAGCAACCGGACAGAAGAGAAAAGCAGCACGTGCCTCCCGCACCCTCGCCCCCGCCACCCCCTGCAGAGCCCGTCTCCCCGACACTCCCTCCGCTCCGTCCTCCGCGGCCTCAGGCCCCCCAGGCGCCCGGAGCGAAGGGCTGGCCAGTCTCCCGCAGGCCCCTCTCGCCGGGAAGCTGGCCGAGGAGCAGCCAGGGGCCACCCAGAGCCACCGTCCCTTCGTTTCTCCTTTAATTTGTTCCTCATCAAAACAAGTAGAAAAAGAAAAAACATCCCGAGTTAATTTCTCTGCGCTGATGTCCTCGTTGTCGGTAAATTGCGTCCTGGAGGCAAGCGTGTGTGTCCCGACGACGGGAACAGGAGCGAGACACTCGCCAGTTTGAAACGCTATCGCCTGCCTGGGCCCTGCTCTCTCTTCTCCCCGAGATGAAACTGCTCCTGCGCCGAAGGCTGCTTCACAGAGGACGTGCTGCTATTTCCTGTCTCAGGGAGTCCCCTTGGAGGGCTCGCCGAGGCTGGTGACAACGAAAGACAGATGATGTCAGCGCGGCTCAGACACGGACACGCCGCTCCATCTCTGCTCAGCAGAGGCGCTCCGTGCGGGCGGGGGGCGGGCGGGCGCCTGCTGCTCCGGGGGCACCGTACCCTACGGGGCTCGGAGTGACTGGGGGGGAGGGGGGCCATGTGGGGGGCGGGAGGGGGGAAGGGGGGCCATGTGGGGGGCGGGGGGGGGAAGGGGACCATGTGGGGGGCGGGGAGCGTGTGCACAGCCACCACGTGTGACCCCGCTCTGCCCGCTGAGCGTCCTCGCCCGGGATGGGGAGGTGGGCAGAAGCCAGGAGGCCCTGGTCCTGCTGGACCTTCCCAGGCGGCTCCCTCCCGCCCGCTCCTCCAGGTCACTCCAGCGCGAACTCTCCGCCCCTGGTGTCCGCTTGGTCCCCATTGGCCGACAGTGGCCGGTGGCAGCGACGCTTTTAGCTGTTTTTTATCCGAGACCAGTACAGTCAGAAAACCCCAAACAGCAGTTATTTGTTTGTTTATTTATTAATCCTCACCCGAGGACATTTTCCCATTGAGTTTTAGAGACAGGGAGAGAGTAAAAGAGAGAAGCATCAATATGAGAGAGACACATCGATTGGTTGCCTCCTGCACACGCCCTGACCAGGGCCCAAGCCGGGGAGGAGCCTGCAACCCAGTCATGTGCCCTTGACCAGAATCGAACCCGGGACCCTTCTGTCCGAAGGCCCACGCTCTACCCACTGCGCCACACGGGCCAGGGCCCAGACAGCAGTGTTTGACACACTGGGCTCCTTCTCCTCCCTCCTACAAGCCAGGGCACCGGCCATCCCACCTTCTCCCGCGGCCGAAGGCACCGGGACTCTCAGCCGAGCCCCTCGGGAACTCAGACCCGCCCCCGGGGCCGACCGCAGGCTCCTTACCGTCATCACGCCGCCCAGCAGGCCGGGCGCGGGCGGGGCCTGCAGCCTCTCCAGGGCCCACTTCTCCACCACGGACGACACGCGGGGGCTGTCGGCCTGGAGCAGCCGGAAGCCGGTCATGTTGACCCCGCTGTGCCTGTAGGGCCCCAGGTCCAGGGCCGACATGTCCTGTGGGCGGAGGACAAGGGGTCAGCGTGACCCGGCTGCACGGTCAGGGACACATCGCAACCGCCAGGCTCCAGCGAAACGGCGCCCGCGGCCCCTCTGCTTCCACGCGGCGCCCCCGGGCAGGAAGCTGCTCTGTCCCGTCCGTTGTCCGCAGCCCGAGGGCAGGGCAACCCGCGGGAGCTGCTGCCGGTAGCCCGCAGGCGCCTGGGCGGCCTGGGAGACTCTGAGAAGCCGGGGCTCGGCTTCCAGGATCCTCCCCGGGGACTGGCAGGGTCTTTGTGTCCTTTTGGATCAATACCTTGTCTTATTCTATTGAAAAGATTAAAAAAAAATTTAAATTGATTTCAGAGAGGAAGGGAGAGGGAGAGTCATGGACCGGCCGCCCCCTGCACGCCCCGCACTGGGGATCGAGCCCACAACCCGGGCCTGTGCCCTGACCGGGAATCGAGCCCTGACCTCCTGGTTCTTAGGTCGGTGCTCAGCCATGAGCCACGCCGGCCGGCAATGCCTTTATTTTATCAGGCAGCTGGGGTCTGAGGCACGTGGTCCCCAGGAAAGACCATCTCACCTCCCACATCTTCAAAGGAGGGAGATTGGAAACTGCCCAGCATTGGACAGGAAGTTCCCTCCGCGGGAAGGACACCAACCCCCGCGTCCCACAGCGAGGGCGGGACGGTGCTCACAGCACCAGCTTGGAGGAGGAACAAAAGATCCCCCTCTTCAGGGAGAACAGAAGCTCCCCTGCACCTGCGGGAGCACCTGCGTGTGTGTGAGTGTGTTTGTGTGCGTGTGTGTGCGTGTGCGGTGTGTGCGCGTGTGTGTGAGTGTGTGTGCGCGCATGTGTGTGAGTGTGTGTGTGCGCGCGCGTGTGTGAGTGTATGTGTGCGTGTGTGTATGTGTGTGTGCGCGTGCGTGCCTGTGTGTGTGTGTGTGCGTGTGCGGGTGTGTGTATGTGTGAGTGTGTGTACGTGCGTGCGTGTGTGCGTGTGTGTGCGGGTGTGTGTATGTGTGAGTGTGTATGTGTGCGTGTGCGGGTGTGTGTATGTGCGGGTGTGTGTGCGTGCGTGCGTTCGTGTGTGTGTGCGTTCGTGTGTGTGTGCGTGTGTGTGTGCGCGCGCGCGCGTGTGTGTGTGCGTGTGCATGTGTGTGTGCGTGTGTGCGTGTGTGCAGGAGGGGTGTCTTCACAGGAGAACCCGCTCCCCCCCAGCAAGGTCTCAGGAAAAGAGCGCCCCCCATGTTTTCCATCACAGACGAGGCTGAGCCAAACTGGACGTGCATGAGTGGATTCACATTTAAAATAGACACAGGTGGTAACCTCACCTTTTCTATAAAAAGGCCAGGCTGTGAACGGTGTGATTAAAAACACATAACCCGTTTAAGGCTAAACCAACCTTTCAAAGTGTCATTGCACAGAAAAAGCTTCCGTAAAAGCCCTAACAATGGGCTCAGGGGCTGAGCGTCGGCCTGCGGACTGCGGGTCCCGGCTGCAAATCCAGTCCAGGGCACATGCCCGGCTGCGGGCTCGATCCCCAGCGAGGGGCGCGCAGGAGGCAGCCGACCAGTGGTTCTCTCATCATGGATGTTTCTCTCTCTCTCCCTCTCCCTTCCTCTCTGAAATCAATAAAAAATAGTCTATTTAAGAAAAGCCCTACTGTGACGTCACTGGGTGAGGAAGGCAGCCCGTTGTCCGAGGTGAGGGGGCCACGGGCAGGAGTCGCGTGGGAGCCCTGAGGCTGCGCAGGAGGGAGTCTGACGGGCTCTCACCCGCTGCCCTTCCCCAGGGAACCCGGAGCAGAGGCCAGAGCTCCGAGAGCTCAGCGCCGCGCCCAGCTCAGGGTCAGGACAGGTGCTCTGCCCTCGCTCTGCCCTCGCGCTGCCCCTTCTCTCCCCTGCGCCGCGGGGCGCCCTCTAAGCTTTGTTAACGCTCACGGGAAGAACGGCGAGAGCGAAAGCAAAGCTGGGCGGCACCCAGACCAACCAAGGGAAGACGCTGAAATCAGCAAATTTAAATTTAAATCCCAGGAACGAGCGATTCCTTTATCACACTCAGTAAACGGCAGGAGCTCCTGCAGCCAGAGGAGGGACGGAAACTTCCAGAGCCTACGGGTCCCTCGTGGTGCAGCAGCCCCCGGACGCAGGGAGCTAAGAGGAACCCACCGAATGTGGGGCGGTCAGGCTGGCCTGCGACCCAGCTTCTGCGCCGGGAGAGGGCGGGGATCCAAGGCCTGGTCTTCAACGTCCTTGGAGTGAGGACGAAAACCGAGACCTGAGGACACCTGTCCGTTCCCCAGGGGTCTCCCCGGAAAACCAGCCTCCCGAGGTCCCCTCGCTCCTCCTCCTTCTCACGTCTCGGCAGAACCGGAGCTTCGGGGCGCGTCCTGCTGGGGTCGCTGGGACATCCTGGGGCAGGTGGCTGGCCGCCGGGAGCAAACCCAGGGGCCCTGGCGGTGGGGGGGCTGCGTGTGAGCAGCCACACGGTTCTAAGGTCCCTGACTCTCCGACCGAGGAAGTGGCTGCGATGCCAACGGGGAGGGACGCCCACGGGACCAGAAACGTGGACTCAGAACCTCCGCCCAAGCCCAGAGCGGTCACGTGACAGCTCCCCCGCTGCCCTCTGCACCCTCTGGCCTCCGTCACACCCGAGCCAGGACCTGTGTGTGACGCTGCCTGGTCCTGGTTCCGAATCCCTTATTTCCCCGCCTGCCAGCCCACTCGCCAGGCGTCCTGGGCAGATGGCACCCTTACCGACCCCCCAGCGTCCGAGGAGATCGCAGTCAGCACATCCTTACGGTTAGAGCGGAGGCTGGGGCTGTGTTTTCCTTCTCATGTAAGTGGTGTGTGTGTGTGTGTAAGTGGTATGTGTGTGTGCGTGTGTATGTGCATGTGTATGTGCATGTGTGTGTGTGTAAGTGGGGTGTGTGTGTGCATGTGTGTGTGTGTAAGTGGGGTGTGTGTGTGTGCATGTGTGTGTGTGTGTGTGGAGAGGGGTCGGAGCCTGTGTGGCTGACTTTTGAAACTGATTGAATGAGAGCTATCACACCATTTTGAGGAGTTAAACAGCCCAAACCATTCTCCCTTCATCTGGTCACCTCTCAACATCTAGGGTGTTACAACTTTTAAAAACATTTCTCAGTCTGAGGGTCATGCTCTTTCTTAGGAGCAAAGTGTTCCATGTGCCAACACCTCCCAAGCTGCCCTTCTGAATGGTCCTCAGACACCGACAGCGACCCTCCTGGCCCAGCTCTCCTGGACTGGGGGCGGGGGGGGGGGGGAGGAACCAGGTCGGATCACAGAACCAGGACACACAGCGTGCTTCCCGTGCACACGGAACACGGGGTCGAGGCTTCTTATGAGGTTTGCACGTTGGCAGCTTCCATGTGACGGAAGTTTCACGTTAACCCCTTCCTGGATGCACGTGCATGGAGCTGGTTTAAAGAAAGAGAGAAGCCTGCTCCTCCGCGTTCCTGGATTTAGAGGGTTCTAGAAGAGTCCGTCCCAGCCCCATGGCAAGGGCTGCCTCAGACGGAGGGGCTGCCTCTGAGACACGGGGTGCTCCTGTCACGGATGCGTGTCTGCGGTCACGGACACGTGTCTATGGTCACGGATGCGTGTTTGCGGTCACAGATGCGTGTCTGCGGTCACAGATGCGTGTTTGCGGTCACGGATGCATGTCTGCGGTCACAGATGCGTGTTTGCGGTCACAGATGCATGTCTGCGGTCACAGATGCATGTCTGCGGTCACAGATGAGTGTCTGCGGTCACAGATGCGTGTTTGCGGTCACAGATGCGTGTCTGCGGTCACGGATGCGTGTTTGCGGTCACAGACATGTGTCTGCGGTCACAGATGCGTGTCTGCGGTCACAGATGCATGTCTGCGGTCACAGATGCGTGTTTGCGGTCACGGATGCGTGTTTGCGGTCACAGACGTGTGTCTGCGGTCACAGATGCGTGTCTGCGGTCACGGATGCATGTCTGCGGTCACAGACGCGTGTCTGGGGCGTGCTTACCAGGGTGGTGAAGAGGTAGTGGTAGTGCTCGGTCATCATGCCCATGAACAGGATCTGCAAAAGGGAAGCAGGGGCGGGATCAGAGACAGGGGTCACGGGGCACTGACTGCGAGGCGACTCCGACAGCTGGGAAACGGGACGGGAAGGAGCATTGAGAGTCCAGCAGACGAGGAGCCGGAGGGACCCATGGCTGACGCGGAGCCAACACCCGAGCCACTGACTCCATCCGAGGCCTGGTCACGGCACCGTGTGTGACTCGGAATGAAGTCATTGGACTGAGGATCACATTTAAAAATAGTTTGTGCAGCCCTGGCTGGTATGGCCCAGTGGATATAGCATCGGCCTGCAGACCCAAGGGTCCCGGGTTCGATTCCGGTCAAGGGCACATTCCTTGGTTGCAGGCTCCTCCCCTGCCCCGGCCCGGGTCAGGGCGCGTGCAGGAGGCAACACATCAATGTGTCTCTCTCACATGGATGTCTCTCTGTCTCTCCCTCTCTCCTCCACTCCCTAAAATCAATAGGAAAATGCCCTCAGGCGAGGATTAAAGAAATCAACTTCCTGCTTGGACTTGTCGGTGACGGCACCGGGTGGCCTCCGTGCGACCCGGTTTCTGAGTGACCCCGGGTGTGGATACTCGCCCAATGGGTCCTCGTAGCTGACGTGCTTGTCATCAGGCCCGAGTGGGGCTCCCACACGCTGAGTTAGCCATGCGGGTGCCCAGATGCCTTAGGTGAGGGCTGGAGGCCCTGCCTCTCTGAGACCCCCCCCCCCCCCCGCTGCTCCCACAGAAAGAGAAGAGGACTTGGGGCGCAGATGGAAGGAGGGGGTGTCCTCACACACGTCTCCCACGGCCTCTCCAGCCCGACCTCAGCGACCTATTGGCGTCTTGTGGCTTCAGACGTGCGTCTCCTTTGTGTTTGTCGAGGAAGGGAAGGGAGAGGCGGCGAGAAGGACAGGGTCCGCGGTAGACGTGGCTTGTTCCGCCGTGGCCCTCCCTTGGGATTTCTGGAAATGTGTCCCCTGAGAAGCAAAAGCGGCTCATGGTCTGGAGGTGAACGTTGTTGCTCAATCTCTGAAACCGGAAGATCACGTTCCTCGGGCAGGTCCCCCGAAAGCACCGCCTGAGGGCTGTGTGCTGGTCTTTGTACGGAAGTGAACGGCGAAGCCGCAGAAAGCCCTCCCCCAGGCAGTTCCCCCATCTCGGACGCGTCCCGGACGCCGTGAGAATCGGCCCGGCAGCTGTGCAGTCAGAGGCTCCGAGACGCCACCCCAGGGAACCCCGAGTCCCTAGGATCTCTGAGGCGGAGCCGGGGTTGGTGCAGCCCTTTGCGGCCGTGTGGAGAGCCACTGCTTGAATGTTTGCGTGAAGAACAAAGACGGCCATGGCTTCCAGTGAAAGACGCACGAAGGGTCCGGACAGAGGCCACCTCGCCGTGGGAGTCCTGGGAGGTGCCTGCGATACAATCGGATGGTTCGGCAGGAGAGGGGGCGACGCATGAAGAGGGGGTGCGGTGATAGCACACCCGCCACGGCCTCTGCCCTCAGCTACCGCGGACACCGAGGGGCACCCGCTGAAGGTAACGCCATGAAGACAAGACAGATGACAGGAGACGCTCCCCATGAATCATGAGCCCGCGGCGTGGAAGCCACTCCTGCCGTGATAACAAGCCCGGCTCACGGGGTTTCAAAGGGTAGAGCTGCTCCAGGGCCATCAATAACCCGGCGCCACGCGCGGCGAGGCCTCGTTAGCCGGTCCCTGATCTTGGCGGAGCATCAGGAGCGAGCCTGCTGGGCCGGCCAGGAGCCCAATTTCTCACTCGGTCATTAGACAGTGCAATTGCCGAGACCAGCTCTTGAAAGGGAAACGGACAAGTTTTATGTTAAGACGTGGAGCTGGGCACGGAGCTTTAAAATATTCTTCCTGGAGTTGAGAGCGAAACACAAAGGCACCGAGCTTTCGGCTGCACGCCAGGGCTGGTGTTTCTTTTTAAACTTCATTTTGGAGGTGTTTCATCACCCACGGAGGGCCTAGGCCTTTTAAAAAAATTGATATTGTAGCCCTGGCTGGTGTAGCTCAGTGGATAGAGCGCCGGCCTGCGGACCAAAGGGTCCCAGGTTCGATTCCGGTCAAGGGCATGTACCTTGGTTGCAGGGTCCTCCCCGGCCTGGGCCTTGGTCAGGGCTCGTGCAGGAGGCAACCCACCGACGTGTTTATCTTTCCTCCTCTCTCCCACTTTCCCTAAAAATCAGTGGAAAAATACCCTGGGTGAGGATTAATAACAACAACAACAAACTGATGTTATCGTAGTTTCACACAAAATGAAAAGATGTAAAATATGGCGTCCCAAACATGAAGGTGGGAGGGGAGTAAGAATGTAGCTGGACGTACATGCCTATCGGCCTCACACAGGCTGTTGGCGACACGGAGTGGTACCCGTTACCCTGTGGGAGCCACAAACCAAAACCTACGAAAGACACACAGAAAACGAAGAGAAAGGAACCCAGCAAACCCTGAGGAAAACCAGCAAACCACAAAGGCAATCAGAAGAGGGAAGGAACAGAGAAAAACTACAAAGACAATGAACAAAACGGCCACAAGCACATACTTATCCGTAGTCACGTTAGATGTAAATGAATTAAATGCTCCAGTGGGAAGACAAGGGGTGTATGAGTGGACTAAGGAACAAGGCTGGTCTGTGTGCTTCTTGTAAGAGCCTCACTTCAAGCCTAAGGACACGCGCAGAGGAAAGCGAAGGGATGGACAAAGATACTGCACGCAGATAGAAATGAAAAGAAGGCTGGCTTAGCAGTCCTCAGAGCAGACAAAATAGACTTTAAAACAAAGAACGCAAAAAAAGGCATTACATACCAATAAAGGGGTCAGCCCCAGGAAAGGCCGCACCATCATAAATACCTCTGCCCCCAGCATACGGGCACCTCAGAATAAGAAGTAATTATTAATAGACGCAAATACAGGTATTGACAGTCATCCCGTAATAGTAGGGGTCGTTCTGCCCACTCACATCAATGGATAAATCATCCGGACAGAAAATTAATAATAAGATAACGGCTTTCAATGTCATATTAGACATTTATAGAAAAGTTCATTCAGAAACTGGATAAAGTTCTATTTCAGGCGCACAAGCCTCAATACATTCAAGGAGATTGAAATCCATCAAGCACCCTTTGCGACCACAGTGGCGTGAAACTAGGAATCAACAGCGGGAAGAAAGCGGGAAAGACACGCGCGTGCACACACGTGGAGACCAAGACCAGGCGAGGAGGCAACCAGCGGGTCCAACAGGAACTCAACAGGAAAGAAAAAATGACCCCGAGACAAATAATGAGAAACACGACTTCCCCAAACTTCTGGGACACAACTAGGTCAGTTCTAAGAGGAGGCTCGTAGCCACACGGGTTCGAGAAACAATAAAAAGCTCAAATAAGCAACCCACCTTCCGCCAAGGGAACTGGGAAGAGAAGAGCAAACAGCAGGGAGGACTGATGAAGATCGAGCGGCCGTGAACGCCACGGAGATGCAAACACACAACAAGCTGGGGCTCGTTCTTTGAAACGACACAAAACGGACAAACCTTCAGGCAAACTCTCCAGGAAAGAAGGCCCTCGAGTCACTGAAGCCATAAGTGACCGCGGCTACAGCCGACACCAGAGAAACACGCAGGGCCGTTGGAGAACGCTGTCCACGGCGGCCTCCCCGCCGAGGGGCAGGCTGGGGTACGGACACGCGTCCAGCAGCGCACAACCTGCCAGGGCCGAACAGGAAGAAACGGCGATTCTAGACGGACCGATTCCTCGCAATGTCACGGAAGCAGGAATCCAGACACTCACCGCGAACAAAAGCCAGAGGGGTCACCGGTGAATAAGATGTCAGATGCTTTTTTTTAAAGCAACCATTCAACTTTTTATTTTTATGAGCATTTTATTGTCGTACCTGGAGGCCAATATCCATTCGATATGCCCCTTATTCAACGTTAAGAAAGATCTACGAAGATGCACGAATAAGCAGCTAATAGGTCTCCTGATTTTTTAAAAATATATATTTTTATTGATTTCAGAGAGGAAGGGAGAGGGAGAGAGAGACAGGAACATCAGTGATGAGAGAGAATCATGGACCGGCTGCCTCCTGCACGCCCCACCCTGGGATCGAGCCCGCAACCCGGGCCTGTGCCCTGGCCGGGAGTCGGTGCTCAACCCCTGAGCTACGCCGGCCGGGCTGAGAGATTGTCCTTTAATGGCCTGTCGTCCGAGAGCAGAGCACTTACGGGGGGAGCGCTGCATTCACACACGGTTTTCCCTCTGTAGGTTGTTGTGTCAGCTACAAGTCAGTCACTAAGGGATTAGGAAAGGTTCTTCGGGATAAACGTCAGCTCTCCCAGTAAAAGCATGATCGGGAAGCGGAGTTTCCTAACAGTTCTTTGCAGAACTGACGTTCCCCCCTCGGGGACACGGCCTCTCTGAGGGTTGATGCTGCGCTTGTCTGCGGCCTGATGGGGGCGCTGACCAGGCCCTGCACACGTTCAAGGCAGTGCTCCCAGCAAGCAGCCCTGGCTCGATTCAGAGAGAAACATCGATGTGAGAGAAACATCAATTGGTTGCCTCCTGCACGAGCCCCAACCAGGGCCTGGACCAGGGAGGAGCCTGCAGCCAAGGTGCATGCCCTTGACCAGAATCGAACCCAGGACCCTTGGATCTGCAGGCCGACGCCCTGTCCACGGAGCCACACCGGCCAGGGCTGTGTGAGTTCCTTATGTCTGGACCGGTCAGGGGTTCTTGACCACTGTGAGCTTGGACACTCAGAGCTGAGGGGACCTCGGCATTTAGAGCCCACCCCCCTTTTCCCAGAGGAGGGACCTGCTCGAACCGCGCCGTCAGAGCGTCCAGGCAGCGCAGGCCGTGGGCACGTGGGGATCTGGTTTGAAATCGGTTTCAGGACCTGGATCCGTCGTGCTTCTCACCTGGAACCTGGGGCATCTTGAGAGGATAAACAACGTCACTCCGGGCAAATGCATCGCTTGTTCTGACACAGAAAGCGAAATGGCAATGAGTTTATTCTATCGAGGAAAATGCAGGGTCTCCTGGCTTTCCACCTAAGACTCTAGTCTCCCCTCCTCACGGTGTCAGACATTCGCTCCAGAAATCCGCTCCACGGTCCCCCGTGGGCCCCGGAGAGCCGGCCAGCGACACCCACTCCCAGGTCTCCTTTGCCTCAGGGCAGAGGCTAGAGATGGCTGTGCTGTTGCTTTCACTTGTTGTACCGTTATCTCCATCGATCGGGGCTCAGTGTTGAATGAAAGAAGGGATTTCTGTGCCGTGTGCCCACCACACCCTCGGGGGCCATGGGACCGTCAATCGACGGCATTTCTTCGGGGCCGATGGGACGAGACGTGACTGGACGTGGAGAGCGAAGAGGAGCGTCGGGTGGAAGGAGTGGAGGTCAGCGGAGGCCATTCCAGGCCCCATCGCTGGGAGTGGGCGGCGGGGTTCAGAGCAGCAGCAGGATCAGGGGTGGATTCCTTTACTCTAAAGCCCGAGGTGAGCCTCCATCCGGACCAGCCGCCTGCGGGCCTGGGGCCACGGGAAAGTTATAAGTCTCTCTGCGCTCGGCCCGAGTCTCCAATACGGTTTCCTCCTCACAGCTGGGTGAGTGGCGCGTCTCACCCCATGGCCAGGCCGCGTCTCACCCCCATGGCCGGGCCCCGTCTCACCCCCATGGCCACGCCGCGTCTCACCCCCATGGCCAGGCCGTGTCTCACCCCATGGCCAGGCCGTGTCTCACCCCCATGGCCGGGCCCCGTCTCACCCCATGGCCGGGCCGTGTCTCACCCCCATGGCCGGGCCCCGTCTCACCCCCATGGCCGGGCCCCGTCTCACCCCATGGCCAGGCCGCGTCTCACCCCCATGGCCGGGCCCCGTCTCACCCCCATGGCCGGGCCCCGTCTCACCCCATGGCCAGGCCGCGTCTCACCCCCATGGCCGGGCCCCGTCTCACCCCCATGGCCGGGCCGTGTCTCACCCCCATGGCCGGGCCCCGTCTCACCCCCATGGCCGGGCCGCGTCTCACCCCCATGGCCAGGCCGCGTCTCACCCCCATGGCCGGGCCCCGTCTCACCCCCATGGCCGGGCCGCGTCTCACCCCCATGGCCGGGCCGTGTCTCACCCCCATGGCCGGGCCGCGTCTCACCCCCATGGCCGGGCCCCGTCTCACCCCCATGGCCGGGCCGCGTCTCACCCCCATGGCCGGGCCGCGTCTCACCCCCATGGCCGGGCCGCGTCTCACCCCATGGCCAGGCCGCGTCTCACCCCCATGGCCGGGCCCCGTCTCACCCCATGGCCGGGCCCCGTCTCACCCCCATGGCCAGGCCGCGTCTCACCCCCATGGCCGGGCCGCGTCTCACCCCCATGGCCAGGCCGCGTCTCACCCCATGGCCAGGCCGCGTCTCACCCCCATGGCCGGGCCCCGTCTCACCCCCATGGCCGGGCCCCGTCTCACCCCATGGCCACGCCGCGTCTCACCCCCACGGCCAGGCCGCACCTCACCGCATGGCCAGGCCGTGTCTCACCGCATGGCCAGCCCGCGTCTCACCGCACAGCCAGGCTGCGTCTCACCCCCATGGCCAGGCCGTGTCTCACCCCCATGGCCGGGCTGCGTCTCACCACATGGCCAGGCCGCGTCTCACCCCCATGGCCAGGCCGTGCAGCACGTGCTCGTTCAAGGCCGCCCCGAAGGTCTCCCCGATCTGACTGATGATGAGGAACGACGCCCCCTGTGGGTGCAGGTTCCAAACACGGGCTGCGTCCGTCCCCAGGGGTGAGGACTGAGGGTGGTGACCACAGGAGACCCACCTCCGCCTCCGCGCGCCCCACCCACAGCCGCGAGGCACAACTGACGCCAGGAGAGAGTCCACGCTCACGGCTGCGTGACTCATCGACGGTGCACTCGCCTCCCACAGCGGGAAGCCAGGCGTTAAACACGCATCTTCTCTCGGCCTTGCTTTTGTTTTTTGTTTTTTTAATCCTCACCGAGGCTATTTTTCCATGGATTTTGAGAGAGAGTGGGAGAGAGAGGGAAAGGCAGAGAGAAACACCGATGTGAGCGAAACACACCCGTCGGAAAGAACGTTCCAGGTGTTGGACTGCAAGTGGAGAGGCGGGGAGTGGGGAGGAGACGGGCGCCCGGGACCAGCCGAGCGCTGCTGGCCGAGGCCGGGCTGGCACCGAGGGAGAGAGGCCTGGGCAGGTCGTGCCGGCCACGAGTTTTGGCATTAAGAGCAGGCTCCCTCCGCCCTGGCTGGTGTGGCTCAGTGGATAGTGTCGGCCTGCGGACTGAAGGGTCCTGGGTTCGATTCCGGACAAGACCACATGCCCGGTCGCAGGCTCGGTCCCCAGTAGAGAGTGTGCAGGAGGCAGCTGATCCTTGATTCTCTCTCTTCCCCTCCCCCTTCCTCTCTGAAATCAATAAAAAAACACATACTAGATATAAAAAGAGCAGGTCCGTCCGTGCCCGCGGCGGATGAAATAATTACTGACTCAGAGCTTCACGTTTCATTTGCAGAATAAGGTGAAGCCATCACATCCAGGCTCCTTGTGTGACCGAGGGGGCGGGTGCTGCTGGCCATCCCGCAGGTCGGTTTCCTGTGCTTGTCTTGGCCCAAGTTCTCCACCAGCCAGACCTGGGGGGGGGGGGGGGGGGGGGATGGCGCTCGTAGGAGCCAGCGAGGGGCAGTGGGCGGGGGGGGGGGGGGGGCCAGGAGCCCGATGGGTCCCCAGGGCAGGCTGGGGGGGGGTTCCACCCTCCAAGTGCAGCGGCTGACGAGGCACTTGGTCCCCACGAAGCCCTGAGTCTCTGTAGCTGAATCAAGTCTTGACATTTGAATTTCTAACTAATTTTTGGGAAATAACTTTGCAGCTTCTCATCACACAGCACTTGTTCCCTCTGAATAGAAATAATTGCTTCGCTGGGGTGCTCGGCGCGACCAAGAATAACGCAGCCCGCCCCCCCCCCCCCCCCACTTCTAGGAAATGTCAGACGTCTCCCCTGAAGTGCACCGAGGACCTGTTCTCTGAGGATCATTACAAAGTGGTCGGAGAGGATGAGGGCGGCGGGGGAGGGAAAGTGCCGGAGAGAAGGCCAAGCCTCCCGGCCGGAGAGGGCGTCTCGGCGGCCGTCTCAGCGGTGAGAGAAAAGCTATTTATACGGATTCATCTGAGCGGCGGGCTACATTTCCCCAGGAATCCAGGAGGCCCCGGGGAAGACATGCTCACCCATGGACCCGGGGGGGGGGGGGGCGGGGGCGGAGGATTTAAAGAGAGAGAGAGAGACAGAGAGAGAGAGAGAGAGAGACAGAGAGAGAGAGAGAGAGAGAGAGCGATGCTTAAGGGCCTTGCAGGGCCCCGTCTCCGCTCCCCTCCGCACACCACCCGCCTGCGTCCGTCCCCCGTGCTCACAGGACCAGCGGCAGCGGCAGGGGCTTCGGCGGAGACGCCCGCAGTCCCGGGGCCCTGGCTTCCTAACGGGTCCGAAAGGGCCACTTCCAGCCTCGGGGGGGGGGGGGGGGGCGGCCGGTGCTGGGGCCGCGCTGGGGAGGCCGGACGCGATCCTGGGAGAGAGCAACGCGTGCCCCGCCTCGCCCCTCACCTGCTGCAGGACCTGGGCGGCCGTCTCCAGGGAGCAGTCGAAGATCACGTGGAACTCGCGGGCCCCCTTCATCTCCTTGAGCAGGGCCTTGGCGTCCTGGGTCCCGGGGGGCAGCTGCCGGATCCTGAGCCGGAGGTCGTGTCTGGACGGGGCCTTAATGAGCTCCTGCAGGCGGATCAGACCTGCAGAGGCCAGAGGACACGTGTTCACTCCGGCAACTCCCATCGTCCCCGAAAGGGAGCCAGAGGCCCGTCCAGGTCACACTGCTGACGGCCCGCGTGCGGTTCCCCTGCCCGGGCGGGTGCACTGTGTGGCCGCATGTGTGGGACGCGTGGCTGTGTGTGTGGGACGTGTGGTCACATGTGGGGGACCCGTGGCTGTGTGTGTGGGACGTGTGGTTACATGTGGGGGACGCATGGCTGTGTGGGGGATGCGTGGTCATGTGTGGGGGATGCATGGTTGCATGTGTAGGACCCGTGGCTGTGTGTGTGGGACACGGGCCGGGACGCGCACTCTCCCACGTGCACTAGGAACGCATTGGGGTGCAATCATCCTCTGCAGCCGACACCCCACACCTGTAACAAATGACGTCCGTGCCCCTCACACGGGTTAAACAGGAAGTTGCTCCGTGCAACAGCGAACACCTGCCCCTCCACCAGCCGGGCTCGGGGGGACTTTGCGGGCTGTGACCCCTGCGGCCCCAACAGGGTTTCTCGGTGACGAGGTTTCCTGGCTGAGGAGCCGGTGGCCCTAAGTCAGCGGTTCTCAACCTGTGGGTCCCGACCCCTTTGGGGGTTGAACGACCCTTTCACAGGGGTCGCCTAAGACCATCGGAAAACACACATATAATTACATATTGTTTTGTGATTCATCACTATGCTTTCATTATGTTCAATGTGTAACAATGAAAATACATCCTGCATATCAGATATTTACATGACGATTCATAACAGTAGCAAAATTACAGTTATGAAGTAGCCACGAGAATGATTTCATGGTTGGGGGTCCCCACAACACGGGGAACTGTATTAAGGGGTCGCGGCGTTAGGAAGGTTGAGAACCGCTGCCCTAAGTGATGGCGTCCTCCCCACGGAACCTCCTTAGAGGTGGCTCCTCGGCCCTATCGCTGACGGGGCGGCATGTTGACGGAATCCTTTCTCCATTAAAGTAAACAGGTCACACTCGCCTTAGAGACGGCGGCGAGGGAAGCGGAACAGCCTTTAACCCCCTCCTGCCGCCTGTAGGGAAGGGCGCGGCCCAACCTGGCGGGGTGTGTGCTTTCCCGCGAGTAGGACTGTGAGTGGCGCTGGCTTCTGTTTGTTTTTTAAAATGCGTTTTTATTGATTTCAGGGAGGAGGGGGCGGGAGAGAGACAGAAACAGCAGTGAAGAGAGAGGATCACTGATCGGCTGCCTCCCGCACGCCCCCCGCTGGGGGTGGAGCCCACACCTGGGCCTGTGCCCTGACCGGGGATCGAACCCAGGACCCTTCAATCCGCAGGCCGGCGCTCAACCCCTGAGCCACCCGGGCCAGGGCTGGCCGTGCCAGTTTTAACAGAAGTGCTTATGGGCACGACGCACAGTCACACCCCGCTCCCCGTTACCTCGGCCGCTGTCGACTCAGCCGGCCACGCCCGTCACGTGGAAAATTGACTTAAAAAAAAATTACACAGCTCTGTGCCCTCGGGAACCGTGGGCTTCGGGAACCAGTTGGAAACGCTGAGCTTCGTCTTGTTCAGACGGAAACGGTGGCGTGCGCGGTGGGAGACGCGGCCGACGCCAGCTGCCCGGCCTGCACGCGAGGCCTTCACCTCCTGGTTTCCAGCTCTTCCCCCAGAGGCACATCCTTCGGGCTCCCAGGTCCAGCGGTTCCTCCAGGACCAGGCACAGGTGGCGCTGAGGTAAGAGTCCAATGGAGGGCGAGGACGCAGGGGGCGGGGGCCCACCGAGCCCCGCGCTCAGCACCCTCCTGAATGCTCAGCCTGAAACTGGAGTGCGGGCCGGCTGCCTTCCTGGCACCTGCTTCTTGTCAAGGCAATCAGCACGATGGAAGGCGCTCAGGGCCAACCAGGAGCACCGGCCTCCTCCCGACACCTGTCCGGGCCATGGTGAGCACTCGGGGCGGGACAAGACCAGCCAGGACTGGAGCCCCTGAGTCCTCACGGCCGCCCCGTGAAGCAAGCGCCGCTGTCTCCGCAGAGCAAGGGAGCGAAGCCAGGCCCCAGCGATCAGCGGCTCCTGAGGGCCCCGGGGCAGCGGGAGGGCGTGGACCCCCTGTCCTCAGGGAGCCCGCTCCCCGACCTCCCAGCGCCCCCTCACACACAGCGACGGCTGCAGCCGGGAACAGGCGCAGCTGAGTTATCCGACGAGATGGGAACTGAGACAGGGACCCACTCTTCCTTCTTCTTTAAAAAAATATTTTTATTGATTTCAGAGAGGAACAGAGAGAGATGGAAACATCAATGATGAGAGAGAATCATGGATCACCTGCCTCTTGTAGGCCTCCTCCTGGGGATCGAGCCCACCACCCGGGCATGTGCCCTGACGGGAATCGAACCCGGGACCCTTCGGTCCGCAGGCCGACGCTCTAGCCACTGGGCAACACCAGCCAGGGCCATCCTTCCTTCTTCCCTGGCGTTTCCTACCCTCCTGCTCCACCATCTCCCTCTCTCTCTCTCTCTCTCTTTTTCACACACACACACTCACACACACACCTACACACTCACACACTCTCACACACACTCACACACACACACACATACACACACTCACACACACACTCATACACACACACTCACACACACACACACACTCACACACACTCACACACACTCTCACACACACTCACACACACACTCACACACACACACACTCTCACTCACACACATACACACACACTCACACACACACTCACACACACTCACACACACACTCACACACACTCACACACACTCACACACACACACTCACACACACACACACACATACTCACACACACACTCATACACACACTCTCACACACACACACACTCACACACACTCACATACACACACACATACTCACACACACACACTCACACACGCACACTCACACACACACTCACACACACACATACACACACACTCTCACTCACACACACTCTCACACACTCACACTCACATACACACACACTCCACTGGAGCAGGACCACAGGAGGTCCGTGTGGCCCTCACAGGAAACAGGAGACATTTAAAACGCGGCGCGTGCCCTGCAGGGCCTGCTCTTTCGGTGGCGGACGGAACGCCAATCCTGCCGTGTCTTCCTGTCGCGCTGACATGCACGCGTGTGGCATTTAAAGCTGAAACCTTTCCTCGCTCCATTGGCTTTTAGAAACACTAACGTTTCCGGGGCCCCCTGTGCGCTGGACCCCCCGCTAATGACCAGGGGTGCGTGGACGCATGGCGCTCCCGTCCTCACGCCGCACAGACACGGGCCGCCGGCTCTCGCCCTGGGTGGGCCTGGGCGGCTGCCTGACTCCAGGGACGGTGAGCGGGGCCCACGGAGACGGAGCAGCTCGCACAAGGTCGTGTCGGGGCTTAAACCTCTCGACTCCCAATCCAGGCTCTTGTCACCAAGTCAGGCGGCTCCTGACTGAGACCTCAGATCAAGGAACAACTGACCGAATCACTAACTAGCTAGCTAACCAGCTCACTAACTAACTGACTAACTAGCTAACTAAATAGCGAAGTAACTAGCCAACGAACTAACGTTGTAAGCAGGGAACTGCAGAAAGGAACGGAGGACGGGCCCTGCTCAGCAGGAAGCCTTCGACCTTCACTTGGCAAAGGGTCCCAGGTTCGTCAACGCCCCCCCCCCCCCCCCCCAATCAGGGTGATGGCGACTCTCCCAGCCATTTCACAGAAGTCGGTTATTTTATCACCAATGGGACGGGGAGAGCACCCGTACAAGACCAGGCTCGCCGGACTTGGTTTCTCTCTGGAAGATCTCACGCTTGGTCTGCACGGGGCGTGTGTGCAGAGCACGGGCCATGGAGAGGGACAGACCCAGGTCCTGGGGACGGGCAGCGGGGACAGGGCTCGCCTTCCCTCCCGAGCACGTGTCTGCATGGAGGAAGCCTGCCCCCTCCTTGGCCAGCCTGGTGGGAGTTACAATTCAAAGGGCTTTTTAAAAAAATGATTTTACTGGTTTCAGAGAGGAAGGGAGAGGGAGAGGAAGAGGGAGTGGGAGAGGGAGAGAGAAACATCAGTGATGAGAGAATCATTGACCGGCTGACCCCTGCACGCCCCTCACTGGGGATTGAGCCCCAACCCGGGCCTGTGCCCTGACTGGGAGTCGAACCCTGACCTCCTGGTTCACAGGTCGATGCTCAGCCCCAGAGCCACGCGGCCGGACCGCATTCTGTGTTCCGTGTTTGTGACTGTCGTGTGGTGACAACGGCAGGTCCTCCTCTCAGGACACACGCTGTGTTTAGGGGTGAACGAGTCTTAAGGTCTTTTTCGTGGGGAACAAACTGCTGCTCGTTGTCCCGGTCACTGCAGCTGTTTTCATAGCGAGAGAACCACAGAGATGAGGCCGCGAGGCCGCGAGGCCATGAGAGCCCAGAGCCCAGAGCCCGGAGGGAGGGGGTGCGGCACCTCCTGGTCCATGGTCACAGCTTCCCCCAAGTGCCCATCTTCCTAAAGAAAAGGCAGCTGCCTGGCGGGGCCCCTGCACAGAGTGCCGGCCTCGGACTGAAGGGTCCCGGGTTCGGTTCTGGTCGAGGGCACGTTCCTTGATTGCGGGTTCGAGGCCCAGTCGGGGCCGTACAGGAGGCGGCCGGTCGGTGATCCTCTCTCATCGATGTTTCCATCTCTCCATCCCCCTCCCTTCCTCTCTCTCTAATAAATAAAAACATTAAAAAACAAAGAATAAGGCAAACCTGTGGCTATGCAATCACACAGGCCTCCCGTGTCCACCCCGGCGCCGGGACCGCAGCCGGAACCGCAGCCGGAACCGCAGCCGGAACCGCACCGTCGGTCCGAAGCTGGGAGCAGGGAGCCCGTCAGTCACAGGCACGCAGGGAGCTTCCGAAATGCCAGCGGTCACTGCGGGGCCCTGTCCGGGGCCACCTGCCCATCTGCTCTCGGGCACGACCAGGAGAGACGCTGATTTGCATGAACACGGGGTCCCTGGGAAAAAGGACCCGCTCCTTCCAGGACGTTCGAAATTTCCCCAGAAAATACAAAACCAAACAAACAGGGAAATGAATGAAATTTCCCAGCCTCCCCCTTAGGTAACAACAGCGTTGCTGTGCGCATCGCTGTGCCGCGTGTAACGGCTCGGTGCACTGGACACACGCCCCGAGGAGGCCGGGCGGCTGCGGTTTTGCGGGAGGAGAGTGAGGTTAACGGGTTGGGGGGGCCCTGAACATGAGTCACAGGTGCCGGGAACAGGGAGGGACCTCAAGGACCCGTCCAGGCAGCGGCTGCTGGACACCCGCTGGGGAGATCGGCTCCTGGGGCGGCAGCTGGTCCAGGCCGGACGGGGAGAGCGACAGTTAGTGAGCACGGGTTCGAGAGAAAAGGGCCAGGTTTCCCCGAGTCTATCCCGGTCAGTCACTCTGGGTTCCTCCCGGTCATTAGGCCTCAGCTGTGGGCTCCCTGCCCCCACGCCGGGACGGGACCCCGACAGGACGCACATTCTACAGGTCAGGCTCCTCGTCCTACGGACCTAGAAGTGGGAGGAGGCCTCTCCCAATCGGGGGAGCTGCGTTCTCAGGCCTCAGCGCTGATGGGAAAGGGATGGTGGTGAGTGCGTCACCCAGAAACAGCACATGAGAGTGCAGATCCACACACTCACACACACACACTCACACACACACACTCACTCACACACACACACACACACACACACACAAACGTAGAAAGCGCATCACAGGAGGCGAGACTCCCCACAGGAAAGGGCCCGGGTTCCCCAGGACGCAGAGGGGAGGGCCCTGTGCCCGGCGTGGCCTGAAGGGGTTTCTCAGCTGAATTGGGAAACGCTGGCTGGTCTGGCCAGGAGACGCGGTGCCTGAAGGGAAGGACGGGTGAGGACGGGGGAGGCGAGTTGTAAATTACCGGCTCCTTGGTGCTGGGAGCCTGGGCTCCTCTGTCCTGGCCACTCGGGGGTGAGAAGGGGCGGGAGTGCTGGGCTCAGCACCAGGTTTAAGGACGTGGTGGGCGAGGGGCGGTGGGGGAGGCGCGGTGGGGGAGGCGCGGTGGGTGAGGTGTGGTGGGGGAGGGGCGGTGGGGGAGGGGCGGTGGGCGAGGTGTGGTGGTCACAGAAGGTGAAACGTTCACTTATTTTTATTTGACGACGATGATCACCCAGAATTTCTCTCCTTCTGCCTTGGCCATAGATGCCACACTGTCCGTTTCCTGCAAGTCCATCTTCTGGGCGCTCGTGGGATAGGAAGCTCCCCTCACAAGGAGCGGAGGAACCCAGGGTGACTGCCTGAGGACGGGTTTGAACCCCACGTCTATAAACTGTACAGCAGTGACCTCTGCTCTTCCCAGAAGGAGACGCAGGGTGAAGTCCCTGTGGGCGTGTTTCTGGCCAGAATGGTCTCTTAGACCCAATAGCTTCACATGGAACCCAAGTGAGGTGCCAGGAAGAGACCCAGTTCCTCGTCGGGGGGATGGTGAGTGGGGTGCTGGGAGGAACAGGGAGTGGGGTGCTGGGAGGAACAGGGAGTGGGGTGCTGGGAGGGACGGGGAGTGGGGGTGCGGGGAGGAACAGGGAGTGGGGTGCTGGGAGGGACGGGGAGTGGGGTGCGGGGAGGAACAGGGAGTGGGGTGCTGGGAGGGACGGGGAGTGGGGTGCTTGGAGAGACGGGGAGTGGGGTGCTGGGAGGAACGGGACGGGGATGGGGTGGCTGGGAGGGACAGGGAGTGGGGGTGCTGGGAGGGACGGGAGAGGGGGCTGGGAGGAAGGGACATGAGGATGACGCACTGCTATCCGGTCAGAGTCGAACTCTGGTCGTCCTGAACTCGCTCTGCGTTGTTCAGGGGAATGGGGGTCCCGGCCGGGGCCTGACCGTGGGGTATATGAAGCGACTTCTGTAATATTCTGACCAGATAACTTATATATCAAAAGGGTGGTATTTCTCTTAAAAAATCCTAAGATTAATGATGAAAAAATTCCCCACAGGGGCTGGATTGGCTGGTCAGTGCATCCCCTGGTCAGAGCCCCCCCTCC